>NC_064642.1:690385986-690691902 GCF_023864345.2 Schistocerca serialis cubense | reverse complement strand
ATTGCGGTCACTTTCTTCCACATTCATAGCTCACAGGAATGGTGAGAATAAGCTGGTGAGGAAATCACCAGTTTGAATGTGATCCGAGTCTAGTTAAATTTCATCTAGGGTTAATTGCACAATTTTAATATTTGCAGGCATCGATACTATTGGTGTACGTATTTACTTTGTATAGGTTCGTTCTTTATATTACCAACAACTTCGCAATAATTTGCCGTATCCATGATATAGTTTCACGTTATACATTCATGTGTCCACCCCTCTTTGTCAGGACTAGATTCCAGAACTACAATCCTTTGCCCATTCATTAAATTTTTAGGTACTTACTTCTGCGGGTAATGTATGACGTTTTATGGTGAGAAATCAAATTGTGATAGTGACCACTACTTTATTCTGCAGTTAGATGTGCCCCAGTATTAATATATCTATGCGTGGAGTGCTACCCATACTTTCATTCTCGATTGGGCCATCCTTTGTAGTCTTTCGTCAATAAGACATCCCTGTTGGCGTAACATTGTTTTTTGTTAAATCTGCATAATGTCATCGGGAGCTTTCCCTCCTCATAGGTTACTGGGGACTGGACTTATACCATATTAGAGGTACGCTAAACAGTTCAGTTCAAACTACGCCTCAGACTGCGAATTCCCCCCCCCCCCCCCCCCCAACGATTATTACATACCAGACCACTACAAATAGAATAATTTCAAATGATATCATTTTATATTATTGCAATGTTCGTCATTTCAATTTCATCAACATATTCATTTCATTTCAGCGCATTTAATTAACTTCATAGATATCGCTTGCAGCTAAAGAAACCACAATCCCTCACTGGTTCCATTTCCTCAGCGGTACTATTTCACGTACCCCGTGCGAAAACATCTGTCAGTAGCGATTGGAGATCACAGGAAGAAATACCAGTGTTAATGAAAGTTTTGATCAGGTATAAAGGATGCTCGCCGGCCGGAGTGGCCATGCGGTTCTAGGCGCTACAGTCTGGAACCGAGCGACCGCTACGGTCGCAGGTTCGAATCCTGCCTCGGGCATGGATGTGTGTGATGTCCTTAGGTTAGTTCGGTTTAATTAGTTCTACGTTCTAGGCTACTGATGACCTCAGAAGTTAAGTCGCATAATGCTCAGAGCCATAAAGGGTGCTCAGGCAACGTAACAGTTGAGGCGACTGCTGTGCAAATGCAGTAATACAGGTTTGAATAATGGTCTGCTACAAAATTTTGTTGTCATCACATGTTCGCTTATTGTACTTATTTTCTCTGTCCAGACTACTCACTGACTACCCAATAAACGATGGCATTAACTGCCTTGTCAGTTATTATTTAATGTTCTCCGCAGAAAACTCTGGTATTTTCCTCTTCGAATGCATCACGTTCTTAGAACCACGTTTGCGAAGGTGTTTCAAAGCTTTCAGTAGCATGCGCCAGCTGTTTCTGGTGCACTAGCACCTGACTTACGAGTACTTCCAAATCTGTTTTAACCCCATGACCCACTTCCACATCTGAGAAGTTGACCTACGTATTCCTGGCGCATTGTGCTTTTTGTTTTCATTTATTTGGGACATATTAGGTTATCAGTGCTATTTCTAGGCTCTGACATATTTTTTCTAGTCCGTTCTATATTCCGCCCATCATCTATATCCATGAAATTCAATTACTTTGGCTGCTATGTTTTCAAATATGCATTACTACTACCGAAGGGCTGAAGCTATGATGGCATGTACGAAGGAGTAACAAACAATCATATATGGGGCAACAGCCATTATAGTAAGTATTAGGGGGTGTCCTAACAACCGGTCTTTTTTTCGGCTCCTGACGAATTTCTCCCCTGTGCCAAACATTTTATCTCAGAGTACCACTTACGACTTACATACTCAGATATTTTCTAGATGTATTCCAATCTCTGTCTTCCTCTACAGTCTTTTCCCTCTATGTATTCGTCTAATATCATGGAAGTTATTCACTGATTTCTTAACAAGTGCAGTATCATCCTCTCCCTTCGACGTGTCAGTGTTTTGTATATATTCCTTTTCTGGCCTATTTTGCAGAGAACCTCCTCATTCCATACCTCATCAGTCCACGCAATCTTCCTCATTGTTCTTTAGCACCACATCTCTCCCACAGTTCATGTTTCATTACCATACAATACTGTGCTCAAAATGTACACTCTCAGGAAGTTCTTCCTCAAAGTGAGGCCTATGTTTGTTAGTAGTAGACTTTTCTCGGGGTCCAGTGCTCTATTTGCTAGTGCTATTGGTTTCTTATGTCCTTCTTGCTAGGCCTTCTGTAGCCTAGGCAGCTGAATTCCTTAACTTCACGTACTTCGTGATCACCACTTCTAATGTTAAGTTTCTCGCTGTTGTCATTTCTGCTACTCTTCGTTACTTTCGTATTTCTTCGATTTATTATCTATATTCATTACTCATTAAGCTGTTCATTCTGTGGTGTCACCGCCAGACACCACACTTGCTTGGTGGTAGCCTTTAAATCGGCCGCGGTCCGTTAGTATACGTCGGACCCGCGTGTCGCCACTATCAGTGATTGCAGACCGAGCGCCGCCACACGGCAGGTCTAGAGAGACTTCCTAGCACTCGCCCCAGTTGTACAACCGACTTTGCTAGCGATGGTTCACTGACAAAATACGTTCTCATTTGCCGAGACGATAGTTAGCATAGCCTTCAGCTACGTCGTTTGCTACGACCTAGCAAAGCGCCATTATCAGTTGCTATTGATATTGTAAAGAATGTACAGACAAGAGCTACGTTCAACATTAATGGATTAAAGTTAAGTATTCCACCAAGTACCAACTTTTTTCTGATGTCTAAATTCCTTGTCCTGTTCCAGACCTCACGCCAGCCTGCGTCAGCTTAAACGCGTGCCTTTCGGCTTCTTCCAAACTCCGTGGGTTGGCTCCTGCCAATCCACAACACATTCCATTCAACAAATTCTGTAATTCTTTTTCACTTTCACTGACGACAGCAATTTCATCGGCGAATCACGTCATTGATATCTTGTCACCTTGAATTTTAATCAGATTTTTGAACCTTCCTTTTATTTCCGTAACTGCTTCCTCGATGTACAGACTGTACAGTAGGGACTAAGACCACGCTGTGTCTTACACCCTACTCAATCTATCAATCAAAAAATATGATGCCAGGTCTGTAATTACACTAAAGAATAGACTTCAGCCATTCTAAAATGCATAGCCGTTCCATAAAAGTATCGGAGAAGTGGTTGGTTTATATGAACACAGTGCGTGGGCACTGCACTCGGGAACGAACTATAGTTATAAGACTAAGAAGGTTAATTGCTACAATGAAAACTCTGCAAAATAAAGGCAATTATATAAACAACGTTATGGTGTGAGAATAATATTTTGTAACATAGCTGTGTGGTGCATTTTTTCGGAAAGAAAAGTATAGAATCACACGCAGTACAGTGCAGTACCTACTAGTGACAGAAATCACGCTAATACTGCCACATCCGACTGGCTGGGTTCCTGGTGCTGACATCAGAGAGGTACCATGAAAATCACGAGGCAGTTACAGCCACCGCTGCCTGCAGCTTCAGATTATTGGCATATAGTGCAAGCAATGCGGCATAGTAACAATTATTAACAACAACTGTGAATGAGTGTTGAAGGATGAACGTGAAGTGCATATCAGCATCCCAGATGAATAAAATTTTAATATTATTCGAGAATTTCATTGTATACTATCAATGTATGCGATTTCAGTTATTCATTATTGTTGCTGTTGTTTGAGAAGTAACTGCAAGTATACAGGGAAGCCACCACAGCAACAAGGTTCAGATGATCTAATGATACTACGTGACCCAGCAGCGACGACTTTATGTATCTGTCATTGCTTAAACGCAAACTGTTCGAAAAGAATCATTGTTGGGAACACATTGGATCCTTAGTGTCACCCTGTTGTGATAACAGAAAATTCTAGATTTTGTTGTAGTAAAGTGATACTATCTGTGCATGACTGGATACAGCTTTGTGATAGCTCTATAAAGATTACGAGAGTGTTTCTTCGAAATACTGAAACTCGGGTAGTGCAGTTTGCGATGGAGACTTCCAGCAATCAATGAAGATTTTCAAGAAAGAGTGTATATGCACTCATGAAAAGGCATTTAGGATCTTAATGTTTGTACTATCAGTGAACGTATTACTTGGATGCAGTGCATTCGAAGTATTCATGGAAATACGTTGAAGTATTTTTAATCCGTATTCTCCCTCAAAACATGGTAATGTATATAAACGTAATATAACAGAGCTATAGAACTGAGGTCACGTTTCAGTTTGATTATTTATCAAGATATTTGCAGTAGCTATTAAAGAAAAAAGAAAAAAAAGTTACGGGCGGCTTTCTTACTTGTTTCGGTAAAACCTTACATATGTTAATATAACTGCATATTCATCAAAATGTCTATGGATGAATCAACATCAACGTAATATATACCCACTGGTCATACAACACTATAGAAGAATTAAAATTTAAAAGGGTTGCTCCTACCTAACAACATAACTACAATGCTTATTCATCCTTCTAATTGCATTACAACGAATTTAGTAATGATGCTACTAAATAACCCAGACAGAATTCGCTTTCAAAACATGTGTGAGTCCTCCAAATCAGTATTTCAGCCTAAAAATCATACAGGAGGTATCGGATGCTATTGAAAGATTGACATACGAAAAATATAGTGATAGCACTGAAGTCCCACTTCCAGATAAATCAACACCAAACACAGTATTCATTTTGTATGACATCGATACTGCAAACCTACAACAGATAAGATACTGCAATTCATTTTCCTTGAGAGACATGACAGTCTCGCACTCTGACAAAGATAGTTCAAATGTCCCGTGCTTCATCCGAATCAGAATGAAAGTAACAAAGGAGTGTGTCTTTGGTAAAGAAGCCACTCTAGATCATACAATCAGGGAATGCCCGCAGTCAGCGACGTGGTTAGCGCTGACTGGAACAGATGTTAAACATATTCTACACCAAGAGGCATCCATGGTGATACGAGTACTAGACAAAATTTCTGATCCAGTGTCCAAAATAGCTTGAGAGGCTCATCGTTGTTTGAATCAAGACGCTCCCCTTGAATAAGGAATCAGCAACGACGCTGAAAATTTAGTCTCTTCACGCAAAGAGAGGTCGGTGTAATGCAGATTACCGTTCTGCGACGGTCCTCAACGGACATGTCACTGCGGCCAAGGGCCAGGGAAATGCCCTCTGCAACTAGGAGCACAGGACAATCGTATGCATACAAGGAGTGTTATACACAAACAACTAGATGAACGTTTCGGGATCTTTCACAAGATTCTTTGCTGTGTCCCGAAACAGGCAGTGTACAGTCGTGCTCAAATGTATCCGAATGACCTGAATTGTATTTCGCCTGATTCGCATGCAACCCGCATAACGCAGCAGTCTAGCAGGTCCTCTAATCGCTCCTTGGTACAGTCGTTTGACTAACGAAAATGGTTCCAACAAGTCACCGCTAGAAAACTCTCCTCTGTATCGCAATAACTCAAGATGTAAAGTAATACCACGGTACTACAAATATCAGGGAAAACCTTATCACAGATAAGACTGTCTTTAAGGCTTGTAAGCTACATTTATTGCAATAAATGACATACCTGAAATGTTACCACCCTCATTATTACGACAGATAGGTAATGCACGTAGTAAGTTCATCGTATTCATGATTTCCTCTTCAAAGTAACATACCGTACTTGTTATTTAAAACAAAATGACATTAAAAATTTAAGTTATTCACGAGCAACTAGTTGACAATATGTATGAACTTCAAATGCCACGACGAACCGTCTCGTTCTGCATATGGATTCAAACCCAGGTCATGCAGACTAAGATTTCGTGACTGACGGAAACTAACAGTCATTCCTGACTATGTATACAGAGAGTGATATACCTCGATTTTAGACAGTATCAGTTAGCAAATATCAACTTTAAATTATATAACGTAAACATTTTTAACGGACGCGAATTCCTACCCAGCATCTATTGTCCCTGTTAACGAACTACGAGAGATATTAAACATTGCTTCTTCACAAGTAACTTACTTGAAATGCTGTGAGGTATAGCTTTGTGTTGGACAGGGATTTGAACCCAGAACCTAATCGGATTGTTATCGAAGCAGAATCAACTGTGACATATCGGATTTTCTCGGCAGTAGCTAGATGTTTTAACTGAAATGACGAGAGGAAACATTAATTTTTTCCTACTCAGGACTCCAACCCAGCACCTATCGCTGTTATATTCTAGAGAAAACGAACGTTAAATATGAGTTTGTTACACCAGCAGCGACATCTGAGCATGAATGAACTAGAAATAAAATGACGAAGAGTTCGGTGCTGACTGGGAATTGGACCCCACACATATCGTTGTTTACTACACACAAAGAGACGTCAGCTACCGAATTTTTCTCCACTAGCAGCTCGGAATAACATCCTTGTACTTACAGTGATCGCTGAAATAGTTCTGTGTCTCACTGGGAGTCAAAAACGTCAGATATCGTTAGTGTTGACAACGAATGAAAATGCATTCAAGATCAAAATAATTATCCACCAGCAGATAGGTGCCCTCATTATAGAACCCATTCACGCTCAATATGTGACATGTTGAGGAATCTGCAGTTTTGAACAAACAACAAATTGTAGTGGTGCTGTATTGTCGCGAAGGGATCATATTCCGTATTAAGGGCGGTCTGAGTTGCATTCCAAACTCAGAACCATGTTAATCGGCATACGGAAGCTCAAGTAAAAGATGGAATAAGTGTCCTGTGACCCTACATAGCGTTTGTTTCCTCACTAGAAAGAAATAACTAGTATAAGAAAGGTTACTGGTGATAGAGTTCCCACATTTCGCCATTTAGTTCAGCGTAACGTCTACTTGGTAGAGAAGGACACTATGTTTAATGTGAATTTCAGACCACAAAGCCATTATACTTTCTTCACTTGGCGTAGCCAGACGAGAATAGAATCTGTCTCTCCCTATTAAAAATTTGCTGCAGACGCTGAAATCGAACGCAGACCATAAGAACCTATCATCACTCCAACATCCCACCAAATACTCTACTTTCAGACTCATTTTTCTAACATAACACGGTTGCGGCACACTCGATGAGAATTCTGACTCACAGGATCCCTGTCGTAAATTGCAGCATGTTCAGTACATTCATTTACTTGGTTGACCGTATCCCCATGAACTAGCTGCCTCGGCGACCCAGTGCATACATTCGACTCTATTTTGAAATCACCGAAATAAAATCACGTAACTGCCACCTACACAGAACTGCCAACAGTGTAGGATGCAAAATTTAAGTAGGAAGTATTACTTTAGATTTGAGCTACTCTGTTGCGTTATCGGATTGTTGAAAACGTCGTGCAGTGCAAAAGAAAAGCTGTGTCTCTTAGAAGTCTACATCGCCGGCCATATGCATTATCTCACAGCACAGTGGAATACAGAAGTTCTGGAGGAACTGTTTTTGACTTCTGGAGACGCTGTAACTACATGACAGCTACTAGCATAACGGTAAGCGTTGCGCACTTTAGATAAGACGTCGCGAGATCTATTACATTCGCTGCTACATTTTTAATACGCAATTCTGTTGTCTTCTGAAGTTATCAATGTAATGGAACTTTGAACATAATTCCCTTCACGTCTCAACCCAAAATAGCCACATGTGGAAAAAGGGCTAACTTCTGCGACATATTTTTCTTTTCAGGTTCAACAGACAACCAGGCAGCAGATGCATCTCGAAGCTTTTGTATTATGTATGGGCGAGCGCATAGTGCCAAAATACTCAAAAAAGTATATTCTACGTCAGCTGTCGTCTGTAGTGACATTTTATTCTTCTTCAAACCTTGTTTGACTGCTTTAACTCAGAACAAGTTTTCTACATGCATGTAATCAATAAACTGCATGTGCATTGTCAGACTGTTATAGATAAAATCACAGAATTCGCTTATATCGTTGACAATTAATTTCTCTCTCATGTTTAGTATTGTTTTAACAACACTAAAAGAGGTCATACGAAAATTGTGCACTTTATTATAACAATTGAAATAAAACTACCCACGATAACCTTGCGACGAAAGCTTTTTTTTTTAAAGTGAGTATCTGTACACAAGCCTGCTTCTATCGGCACGAATTAGTAAAATACTACCCACTTAGATTTCGATTAGGTCTGTGTTTAATTGGTATGCTGTGTCATACTCAATAGGTATGCAAATGTGGCATTTCATAAATAAAGTTATGTATTCCTAGAAATCCAAAATTAGCTTGTCAGCAGCGGAAAGAAGCGTTACCTGTTGTGCAGCATTGTACGTTTATCACCATTGCACTATGAGCTGAAAGTATTTTCTAGCGATTTCCCTATCGATGTTTGATCTGGCTGCTTGTAGCTCTTTCACAGAAGGGATAAAGAAGTTAGTCAGCGAGACTGGAACCGCGAACCATAACAGACGCTACTTCACAGGTCAGCACGTCCCCACATACCTAGCGAAGAGGTATGCCTCGTGCATTCCTCTTTCAATGCCAAAGGTGACTAGAACTCGTAAACCGCTATTTAAAGGACGAGATTATTTGCGATTTGCACGTGCAACGGATTTCGTGGGCTGAAAACCGTAAATTTACAATCTTTTGTTACACCTCACACGGCAATAACCAAGATTATTCAAATGGAAATAACAGGAATAATCAAGTGAACTTTGAGGCTTAATTCCGTGCACACCAGGAAGTGACTCATTGATCACAGGGTTGCCAAACATACCTCTCCTTGTTGCCAAATCTCAGTTACAGTACCAGCAGGAAGAAGACGAACTGATGTGATCCTATAGCGGGCTGGGAAGTGACCATAACTGGCGTCTCAAAGACGCGGCTGCTAAGGCCTGGAATACGTAATCGGGTAAAACGAACAGTGAGGTTGCCAGTATAATCACATTACTGTTGTCAGTTGAAGTTGCACCGCCCAGGGCCTGTAATAATAAAGAGCCCGTTTAGGTGAGGCATATTGTGTACAGAAATGGAAGAGAGAGCACCACTGAATTCTACAATCCGTATGCTTTGCATACACACAGAAATTACTGTTTCAGTGTACATATGGAGCCCAATGAGTGAATTGCATATTTTCCGGTGAGAAAGAGCACTGGCAAATAGTTTTCGCTACATTACGTTACTTAAACTGGTGTCACTCTGAGCTAGAATTCATGGTCAGCGACTAGGTGTAGGGACAATGAGTCGGATGCGGGTTTTGCAACTGTGCAATACTTTCCTACATTATAGAAGCGATTATTAAATTTGAACTAATATTGCGAAAATTTTGAACTTGGGTAGCTTAAAATGAAAATCTTTCTGTCCATTGCAAAGGAAAACAATTGATTTTCTAAAACATTCTCTGTCATACACAACCTGAAACAGGTCACGTCGACCAAATCATATGGAAGAACTGACAGTGACGTATTTCGGACGGCAGTAAGATCCCTTGTCTTTTGTTTGGCAGTATTCGACAGCCATTTCTAGGCGCAAGTAAATGAAGAAAGGCAGCGCGTTTTTGTTATCAAGTAACGTCTTGATCAATTACTTTAGTTTTATTGTAATCTACGGGTAAGTGCTGATGTTTGATATTAACATGAAAAGGATTCCGTAGACAGGTAAAGAACCTCTTCTTGGGCATCTTTGCACTGCTGACAAGCAAATTTTGGATTTCTAGGAATACATAACTTTATTTATGAAATGCCACATTTGCATACCTATTGAGTATGACACAGCATACCAATTAAACACAGACCTAATCGAAATCTAAGTGGGTAGTATTTTACTAATTCGTGCCAATAGAAGCAGGCTTGTGCACAGATACTCACTTTAAAAAAAAAAAAGCTTTCGTCGCAAGGTTATCGTGGGTAGTTTTATTTCAATTGTTATAATAAAGTGCACAATTTTCGTATGACCTCTTTTAGTGTTGTTAAAACAATACTAAACATGAGAGAGAATTTAATTGTCAACGATATAAGCGAATTCTGTGATTTTATCTATAACAGTCTGGCAATGCACATGCAGTTTATTGATTACATGCATGTAGAAAACTTGTTCTGAGTTAAAGCAGTCAAACAAGGTTTGAAGAAGAATAAAATGTCACTACCAGACGACAGCTGACGTAGAATATACTTTTTTGAGTATTTTGGCACTATGCGCTCGCCCATACATAATACAAAAGCTTCGAGATGCATCTGCTGCCTGGTTGTCTGTTGAACCTGAAAAGAAAAATATGTCGCAGAAGTTAGCCCTTTTTCCACATGTGGCTATTTTGGGTTGAGACGTGAAGGGAATTATGTTCAAAGTTCCATTACATTGATAACTTCAGAAGACAACAGAATTGCGTATTAAAAATGTAGCAGCGAATGTAATAGATCTCGCGACGTCTTATCTAAAGTGCGCAACGCTTACCGTTATGCTAGTAGCTGCCATGTAGCTAAAGCGTCTCCAGAAGTCAAAAACAGTTCCTCCAGAACTTCTGCATTCCACAGTGCTGTGAGATAATGCATATGGCCGGAACTAGACTTCTGAGAGACACAGCTTTTCTTTTGCACTGCACGACGTTTTCAACAAACAGATAACGCAACAGAGTAGCTCAAATGGAAAGTAATACTTCCTACTTAAATTTTGCATCCTACACTGTTGGCAGTTCTGTGTAGGTGGCAGTTACGTGATTTTATTTCGGTGATTACAAAATAGAGTCGAATGTATGCACTGGGTAACCGAGGTAGCTAGTTGATGGTGATTCGGTCAACCAAGGAAATGAATTTACTGAACAAGCTGCAGTTTACGACAGGGAGCCTGTGTCTCAGAATTCTCATCCAGTGTGGCGCAACCATGTTATGTTAGAAAAATGAATGCGAAAGTAATTTGGTGGGATGTTGGATTGATGATAGGTTCTTATGGTGGTGGTCTGGGTTCGATTCTAGCTTATGTAGCAAATTTTTTAATAGGGAGAGACAGATTTTATTCTCTTCTGGCTACGCCAAGTGAAGAAAGTATAGTGGCATTGTGGTCTGAAATTCACATTAAACATAATATTCCTTCTCTACCAAGTAGACGTTATGCTGAACCATAATAAAGTCAGGAGTGGCGAAATGTGGGAACTCTATCACCAGTAACCTTTCTTAAACTATTTATTTATTTCGAGTGACGAAACAAACGGTATGTAGGGTCACAGGACACTTATTCCATCTTTTATTTGAGCTTCCGTATGTCGATAAAATTGCTTCTGAGCATGGAATGCAACTCAGACCGCCCTTAACACGAAATTTGATCCCTTCGCGACAATACAGCTCGACCTCAATTTGTTGTTTGTTCAAAACTGCAGATTCCTCAACATGTCACATATTGAGCGTGAATGGGTTCGAATCCTGGCCCGGCACTAAAGTTTTCATTATGTATTATCAGGCTCTAGCTTGAGAGCAGCTATCTGCTGGTGGATAGTGATTTTGATCTTGAATGCATTTTCACTCGTTGTCAACACTAACGATATCTGACGTTTTTGGCTCCCAGTGAGACACAGAACTATTTGAGAGATCACTCTAAGTTCAAGGATGTTATCCGAGCTGCTAGTGGAGAATAATTCGGTAGCTGACGTCTCTTTGTGTGTAGTAAACAACGATATGTGTGGGGTTCGATTCCCAATCAGCACTGAAATCTTCGTCATTTTATTTCTAGTTCAAACATGCTCACATGTCACTGCTGGTGTAACAAACCCATATTTAACGTTCGTTTTCTCCAGAACATAACAGTGATAGGTGCTGGGTTGGAGTCCTGAGAAGGAAAAAATTAATGTTTCCTCTCGTCATTTCAGTTAAAACATCTAATTACTGTCGAGAAAACCCGATAATTCACAGTTGATTGTGTTTCGATACAATCCGATTAGGTTCTGGGTTCGAATCCCTCACCAACACAAAGCTATACCTCACAGCTTTTTAAGTAAGTTACTTGTGATGAAGCAATATTTAACATCTCTCGTAGGTCGTTAACAGGGACAATAGTTGCTGGGTAGGAAGTCGTGGCCGTTAAAAATGTTTACGTTATATAATTTAAAGTTGATATTTGCTAACTGATACGTCTAAAATCAACGTATATCACTCTCTGTATACATAGTCAGGAATGACTGTTAGTTTCCGCCAGTCACGAAATCTTAGTCTGCATGACCTGTGTTTGAATGCTTATGCAGAACGAGACGGTTCGTCGCGACATTTGAAGTTCATACATATTGTCAACTAGCTGCTCGTGAATAACTTAAATTTTTGATGTCATTTTGTGTTAAATAACAAGTACGGTATGTTACTTTGAAGAGGAAATCATGAATACGATGAACGTACTAAATGCATTACCTATCTGACGTAATAATGAGAGTGGTAACATTTCCGGTATGTTATTTATTGCAATAAATGTAGCTTACAAGCCTTACATCTATCAAATAGCTGACACCGATCAGTTTATCATCGTAGGGAGACAGTTTTATGTGATTATCCATCAGAAATGATTCACAAAAATAACCGGTGGAGGTGGGCGCAAGTAAACGCAGTAGTAGAATCAGATGCGTGAAGCACGCGATAGGGACCAGCCTGCAAAAATTAAAAATCCAGACCCCCTAAAATAAAATATATAACCTGTCACTAACTTATGTAAGTTTAATAACAGCTGTTAGAAGCAAAAATTTAATGTAATGTGTTGTATAATTCCATGCAATAATGTCACATAAAATAAGTTGTAATTAGACGAATGACGAACACTAACTTCACTTAACGAAGGTATACTCAGCACTTGCATATAGAAGAGCGCGGGGCGAACTGCTTCCGGCCTGAACACATACGGTATATATATATATAGCTACAGAACACTCCAGCACAATCATTCTGACAATTGTGGATAGTTCTTGAAAGTTCTCGAACCGAATATAGAAATTAAAATTTCACAGCGAAGGTGAGTTATGAACTCACGCACCTTCGTGCAACAGTTTAGTATCATAACCATTACACCACAGTGCTACTAAACTGATCCTGCGGCTACATAAACAAAGGAATTATTCATTCACTGTTTTCAAAATATTAAACAAACTTATTAACAGCGGTAAATGTCGTTCAAAATTAAATTGTAGTGATTGACTTTAGCATCGGTCTATACTTTTACATGTTGTTTGACGTCTTTGTTGTTATAACATCTCATTTCACTCACGTTAATTTCTAGCCAGACGGTACCATGCAGCTTGCTTTCTGTGATGCGAAGGTCTTGATGACTTCACTTACATCAATGGATCTAGATTTTTCACTTTCTCTTCTGAGGAGGCTGAGTTCAGCAGATCTGTCTTGGGTCAAAGAGTTCCGGAAGTGATTCTTCATAAGTCTGAGCTTCGAAAATGAGCGTTCAGCCCAAGAAACAGTAATAGGATTAGTTTAAAGCAGGTAAAATGCTCTGCACAAATCTGTAACTCTGGCAGCTATGATTGAATGCTGTATTACTAACAGTTTTATTAAGTCAATTGTAGAGATTATGAAGGCCATTAATTCCCGGTCTGGGAATTTACTGATAAATCTTCCTCATATTCATTTTGAAACATTATTGCTGCATCGTGAATCCCTTCTTCGGGAGCATTTTAGGAAAATAATTTTGAAGAAATGATAATCATTATTCAGATCATCAAATCTGCTTGTTAAATGGACGACAGTACACTCCAAACAGTCATTAAAAACTGTGGTTCTGAAATACATATTTTGAGCCGCTAGCTGCTCCTCCTGACACAATTCGTCAAAATGATTTTCACTTTTCGAATTATTTTATTTTCAAATTGTGACGAAATGCCCCATTTATTTGCCAAAGATGTGTCGTTAGCAAGATAAATTATAAGCGGCTTTCCGAAGAAGAGAACACACTTTATCAAGCTCTACATTTTCCGACTGCATAATCTTGGAGGCCAAATAGTACATTTTAGAAATTTCCCTGATTTGTTTTTTAAAACAACAGCTTGTTCCTTTCCTCCCTTTTTTTAGATACCAATATTACTTTTAACAAGTTCATCACATAAGTATAAAGAAGGGCTTTAACAAACTGCTATCTCGAAGACCATCGTGACGGGCAAAGTTTTTTAAAGTACAAAAAGGTACTAAAATTTATCATATTTTAATGCTATCACTGAAGAAAAGATAAAAGATTTCTTCTGTGTCAATAAATATCCTGATTGTTGAATGTCTGCTGCACTATTGTTAAGTACTAAGGTTAAATTATGCGCTGTAAAGTGCACGTATTTTGCAGTATTTTGTTTTTGTTTAGTTTTCGTTCTAATACCTTTGTTTATGCCTGACGTATTCACACAACCGTCATAACCATGACCATGACATTTAATTAAGTAGAGACCCTTTTTCTTTATTGCACTTAGTATTTCCTTTTCTACTCTTGGTGCCATTTGATCTTTAACTTAACGAAAACCTAAGAAACTTCATTTATCGTTACATCACAAGGCTTTCCACTGACATCATGTAAATCTGTCGTATATAAATATCTAAGTTAACTGATCTCCTTTATAATAACCTATGTTTTATCTGTAATTTATCAATTTCTTTCTCATCTGCAAGGAGTAGGATATTTATTTACTCATTTTAAATTTGTTTTGTGTGTATTTTGGTTTACTTATTAGATGACGTTATACAGGATAGAGCTTCGCGAGAAGTTCGATATTTGGTAAAAAATTTCCACTGTTTGATGGTCCAGTTTCCTTCATATGTCTCCGAAAAGCTGTGTTATTGGATGCTAGTGTTAGCGTCACATTCACAACACGCTCAAGGAGCTGTTTCCGTATGTTCTCTGTTTTCTAAAGAATCCACACCCGTGTCAGCTGTGTCTTTCTAACGTCACGAATAGAAAGCAACACATGCGGTCAAATGTGAATAGCTAGTTTCGTGTCGCACTATAGTTTTGGTTAGCCACCTCCAGTCTCGAATCCATTCCCTCCAAGCTGATGGCGATATGTGTCCTCCAAAGATACAACACAGTTTAAAGCAAACAGAACGATTTTTAGACGAATGACACAACGTGTCTCTCAAAATACTTTACACTTTCAGTGTTAGTTTTCGTAATATTTAGTGGCGAAGGACTTATTTTCCTCTTTAACATCTTCGGGGAATGGATCCTTTGGCGGCTAACAATTTTATTACACAAAAAAATTTTAGTTCCATCATCTACTTCTAACTGATAATCCGCACTAGCATTTGGATAGTCTGCAATATTAATAGGCCTAATTATATTTATGGCGACATTGTTACGCTCTTTTCTTTTCCGTTTTCACAGTTGCTGTTGTCACTTTTCACTTTAGAAAAGCACTCACTTGTGGCGCTACAAAGTTCTCTAACCGTGGAACTATCACTATCACTAGGAAGAGAAAAATAATTGCTTATTTCCACTAATTTGTTTGCTTTCTGTTTTAATTCTAACCTTTTCTTTCTTTTTCGTGCACCACTTACATGTTAGTACTTTAAAAGTTTCTTCCATTTTTCTGTGAAAAGCAAGGATGAATACGAAGAAAAGTAAGAAAAGATCGCACCACTCTACGATACACTCATGTACCTGTGGTGCTTCCCACGAAGAGAGTACGTCTAAAACTGATTTGGCTGTTGACTGGTTGTTACTAAACCACGACATCCTATCGGATAATTGACGTTGTTGTCGAATAAAGAACTGTTTTTGCTATTTAGTAGACATGCCATTGCCAGGAGATCCTATGGATAGTGCGGCTGCCTGTAATCGCTGTTGCTCAATTAGCACCACCCAGGAGGCACGTGTAAGGTGCAGGGACGCTGTCTTTAAATCGAAGAAGCTGCACAATCCATCCTGTGATGCGGGGCTCCGTACCAGACTTCACCACATTGCCAGTGAATGGAGGATTCAAGCCTATCACGGTGCTGAAGAGGACTTCCTGCTAGCAAATCCAGATGCAGTGCGCTGAATTCAAGGACAAGATATTCAGTTGTAAAGACAAACTTAAGTTTCTTGTGTGCCAATATGTACATATGTATATGTAATTTAATTTCATGATATGTCAGTATTAGCCATACTCTAAATAAAAAATGTCGAATTAAAAGGTGTGACAAAAGTTAAATGTGTAGAAGAAATGTGCGTAATACAATCTCAGGTACATTAAAATCAAGCAACAGTAATTTTCAACCTAAATACGATATTTTGATATACTTTTTACTACTGTTGTTATTGTTCTGTAACAACAAAAATGCGCCACTCCTCTGTGACTCCCGAGGAATATGCTGCGAACCAAGTGTTATGAGATATGACAAGGACGCACTCTTCACAACTGTGCTGAACTCAGCGTTGACCGATTCCACAAAACCGTTATAATCTCACCATTTCTGTGCAGACTGGCTTTTCTCTTGACTATTTGTCTTATGCATATTTCTGTATTTGCCTTTGTGCACATTTTAAAGTTTTATAGTTATTTTTAGGCTTCCGTGTCTCAGTTGGTACAAAGTGAGTTCTTATAAGATCACTTTGTGGACTGTCTGTCTTTCCGAATGTTAAAAACCCTTTTTGTCAGGAACAGGTAGTCGTGCCAGGGTGAAATTTATGTCACATACTGATGGCTCTGGTTCTTAGGTGCTATCAAAAACTGAAACTTAAAAAGCAAATGCAACGAAAAGATTCAGCCGTCTATGTCGCACCTTTTAATAGTAGCAAATTCATTCAGGGTACTTCCCGTTGCCCACAGTCATGAAATATGCCAAAAAATGTTTCACCGTACGATCCAAGGAAATATTTCGAAAACTATAAATTGATTATTATATCTAACGAAATATTTTTACTCATTTCTTATTTGACTCTCTGCCTGTTCCTCCGACTGTTAAGCCCCTTATTTATCAGGAACTCGTAAACGTATTAAGTTGATAATTATATCTTGTACTAAGGTCAATTTGCCCTTGGCATCCTAAGCTTCAAAGTTAACGCAACCAAATACTGCGGTCACTTAAGTCACATTTTTTGATATCGCAAACTCACTCATCAAAGTATGAAAGTTCGCAAGAAGCAAGGTTTCACGGTACAACCAAAGAGAAAAAAATCCTCTGTAAATTTGTAATTTTATTACACGAAAAAGTTTTTGTCGTTCCTTTGAGACAATAACATTTATATTATTGAAATTAAAATATTCTCAAAAATCTCGGAATCCCTGGTACGGACATATAGCCCATATCAATGTCGATAGAAGACAAATATGGCCGACATTCCCGATTCCGCGAATGGATGAACTGTCTGTATACATAATTAAGTTTGTGCAGTACCCACAGTGCGCGACTCCTGTACGCATTTGGCCAGTTTTTAACCATAATGAGAATAATAATGATAATTTGCTTTTCATTCGGACCGTAAAGCGCCGCATTGTAATCCCTGCAGGCCTTAAGTGAGTGGCATGACTAATGGAGACGGTGTTACTACCCGCAATATATATATAGCAATGGTAGAAATGTAAGTGATGATAGTAGATATGGCTCACTCTACAACAGTAATGGATCATAATACAAAATTATAAGGTCAATATTTCTAAGAGCACATAGAATGAATAATTGCGATAAATCCTCAACATCTTTACGTAAAGTAGAACTCTAATAACTACTGGGGGAGCTAGAATTGCAAGGAAGTAAATAAGTGCATATCCTAATATTCTTCAACACAAATGCATTCCTATTTCAACACCGAGCAGAATTACGTGAGCGCGAGAGGGAAGGAGACAAAAAAGACAAAAGTTGAGCCAAATCCACAGCGAACGACGACAGAAGTACTTTCGCAGAGGCGGGGCAATTTTAAACCGAACTGACGAGATGAGTTTTTCGCCTCAGTGGCGAAGTGATTATTACGGTTAGTGGAATTCAGTATTGGAATGTTTGGTTATAGAGGCTGCGGGATCCGTCGTCACCAGGAACGAGAGAGAGAGAGAGAGAGATGCGAAATGAAAATAAGAGACGGGAAGCGGGAGAGTGGAAATGCCTGTTTCCGCTTTACCGAACTGCGCCGCAGGAATATCGATGGAGACAGTGTCGATTCTTTCTGCCTGAGTTAATCGCTGCGATATTTTCTGCCACAGCCGCAGCAATATTAAGATCGACTGTCCACATTACCGTAAACTACGTACTTTCAAATTATAAATTTTTCTGACATTCAAATTTTATGCTTGCCAAAAATATGAATTGTAATCATTATACGAAGGATATGCCTCACCGTATAAGATATGTAGGGAAGTTGCACGGTAATGTTCCCAGAGTAGGACAGAATTACTACGTTTTAAGGTCATAATAAGTTGAATACTGCCACTAATTGTTTATAAAATAAAATACAACGCAACACAATTATATAAAGACGAACCAAGAAAAAGTATTTATTTAGCTAAAAACTATTGTGCCTTGTGTGAAGCGACAGGCATGAGAGAATCTATGCTAAAACTTGACAGCAAAATTGAAGAAGGTTTCATTAGCGTCAAGAGAAACATTAATACAGGGTGAGTCAAAAAGAACTTTACGACTTTGGAATGATAAAAAACTTTATTGAGGCAAGTTATAGAATCTGTAGATGCGTTATTTGGTAGCAAACAATCTCAAGTGTGATTCACGTAGTGCAAGGGTACTCTATTCCACCACCAGGAGCGCCAGCTTAGTGCACAGTTAAAATGGGTACTTTCAATTGTGCACAGCGTGATCGCAGCACGTTTTGATTTCGTGAATCTAACTCTGCTACAGTTGTTCGCCGTAAATTTCGCACCGCTAAAGAATCTCCAAGTAGGCCTAGAATTTACTCTTCGCACAAGAACTTTGTTGAGACTGATTGTACACTGCGACATGATAAATCACCATGCCGCCTGCGGCCTGATGATTTCCCCAACAGGCTAGCGAGAGATTTGCCCGCAGTCCACAAAAATCAGTGTGATGTTTAAAGATCGTGTATATGTTCCTTTCGTACCAAACAATTTAGCCAACGTAAAAAATCGAATCTACGCTACCGCTGCACAACTTACACCCGATTTACTGGAACGATTGTAGGAAGAAATTATGTACCAGTGGGATCTTCGCTGCATCACAATGCTCATATCGAACCATAATGACATTTGTCACTTTTCGGTGAAACTTGAGATTGCTTGTTACAAAATAACACATCTACTGATTCTGTAAGTTATCTCAATAAATTTGACTCACCACGTATAGCATTCGTAGACATCAGGAAAACAGTCTATGCTATCAACTAAAAAAAACTAACAACAACTTCAACAGTAATTCAGGTAGACTGTAGAGATAAAGAAGAAAGAACTATAAGAAAGAAGAAATTGTGCAGGTGAATGGTACAGGAGAAAAGGTTTTGAAGGCAAGGATGTAATTTATCTCCGTCCCTGCTCAAAATCTACGCAGAATACGTCATAATTTAACTCAGAGAATACTGTACTAATATGTACATAAAAGTACAGAAAATACGGAAACTCAAGTCTGATGATTTCGTAGTTGTCATAGCCCCAGAAAGCAACATAGAAGCTAACAAGACATGGGCTCAAGACTAAGAGTTTTATACAGTACGTAAATTAGCACCACAAGACAGAAATACTTGTATGTTAGAAGGAAGGTGAACATTACAATTACTGCAACGAAGACAAAACATACAAATACAATTATTTAGGTATTTATATGAATAAAGATAGAAAGAACACCGAATATATGAAGCATCGAATTAGGGAGGATAAAATAATACTCTAAAAGAAGGCAAAAGCTTTGCTAAAATAGGTAAAACACCAGTTTTGAGATGCCTCTGGGCCATAACAGTTTATGAGGGAACGTGAACTATATGCAAATGGAAGTGATTTAACTTGAAGTGTTTGAGGTATGACGATAGGAACGGCTGTTAATGATAAAATGGTCGAAGAGAACCAACAAGTAGAAAGGATTTCAAGGAACTGATGCAGAAAGAATATTAAAGAAGAAAATCAAACAAATTCGACATGAGTAAATATGTGAGATAATACAACACAGCCAGCCCTTTGTAAGTACTCTATATGCAGCTCTACGACGAAAAAAGTGGTCGAGGAAGACTCTGAAAATCATTAAAAAAACCTAAATAACGAGGGATACGAGAAGTATGCCATAATGGAGCGCTATCATGAAATACATTCACACGAAAAGGAGATCGATTCTTAAAATAAAGTATGCATCCTTTTACTGCATGCTGTTAGTCTACCTGCAACATTTTTTTCTCCACAAATTAAAGGAATTTTCTAGTTATAATTTTGCAGAGTTTCACGTTAGCTGTTTATTTCATGTGCAACTCATCGCAACCAAGAAAGTTGTACAACGACGCAAGAAATGCAAAGCTATCAACGATCACAGCACTCAGTAACTGGTTCTACGAGTCATCCTCCATATAGCTCTTGGAATTATCAAATTTATAACTCGTGAACCACCATAGAAAATAAGACATCAGCCTGTCAAATATTCCCGTTATTCTTTCTCTAATACGACGTATATCGTTGAACTAAGTAGTCAGTTGCTGCCTGCTGAATCGTTACCTCCTATGTGTGTAAGTCCGCAGCTCGTGGTCTAGTGGCTAACGTTGCAGCCCCTGGATCATGAGGTCCTGGGTTTGTTCCCGGCCGGGCTAGGGATTTTATCTTCCAGCGGATTGAGTGTTTGTGTTGTCTTCATCATTTCATCATCATCATAATTCGTGACAGTGGCTAGATTGGACTGTGAAAAGAATTCGACTTCGTAAAAATTTGGTCTTTGTACGGGCGCTGATGAACTCGCAGTTGAGCGCCTCACAAAGCTAACATCATCTTATGTGTGCAAACTTCCTGCCTGGTAGCAGATTATTCAATTACATTAGTTTTTACAGCAAATTCACTTTCTTAAAGACAGTAAATTAGTTTACAGATTTAGGAAAACAAAGAAGTTAAAGCATCACCATCCAGAAATGGACACATCTAAGACTGGCGGATTGTGCGTTTTCGTTAGCATGCTAATTTGCTAGAAATACAAGTAGCTTTTTTTCCCCCTGATATGCATTTTGTCACCGATTTGGGTACATTTCACTTCGTACAGTACCGAATGTTCTCAATAATAATTTTATACAGTGTAGACTGCAAGTAACGAACTGAATGGCAAGGTTCTTGGAAGTTTTTAAATTCAAATAATGCGCACATACAGTGTCCACATAACGATATATGACTGACAAAGCCTAAATCAGTATTTCACCGTAAAAACGTAACTATAGTAACTATACTGATTTAGACTAAAACAAAACTATCAAAATGAATAACAGAGGTTTGACTCACTAAGTACTTGTAAGAGCTTGTGAATCACAGTCTGGCAACAGCACATTAACAGCCACCCGCCATTACGTCTAACAACAGATACAGCCAAGCATCAGTGCGCGTACATCATGGAGGGTGTTACGCTAGACTACGATCCTACTTAGCTACCCAACAGAGAGTCACAGACGGTTTGATAGAGAGCGACGCTTAAGCATTTCGTCAAGGTCTTCAGAGCAGATGAGTTCGACTTTGCTCGCAGTGTGAGCGATCGCCGATGTTTTCACAAAAAGCTTACGGTGCGGAAGCAAATTGGGCGCATGTAAACTTTTAATAAAATATCATTCGAAGAACGGTGTCACTGTGGGAGCTGTCCTGTAATTTAATGTTTAATGTCTCACTTTTTGATTAGCTGAACTAGCGGCAAAACTTTTTGTGACGATTTTTGTGACAAATCACGCCCGACAACTCTGTTCGCCCACTATTCTGTGACAGTGAAACATTATCGAACCTGTATTTCCACAGTACAGAGCTAATTCTATTAGGGAGTTGCCCACTCACGAAAAGGTTCAGAATACCATTAACACAATAATTGTTTGGATGAGCAAATAAAAACACAGTCCATTTGATTCTGATTTACTATTTCATAATAATCGGACTCTTTTTTTAAGTACTTTTCCTTTCCATACATGAAGTGTACCTATAGTTGACTGTTGAGTACTCGACCGATTCTAGAACAAAACTGCCCTCAGTCACATACCAGTGAACTATTAGTGGGACAGAGGGGTTCAAAATGAGAATATGTGAAAGGGAATTATCTGTAATAAATGGCTACTAGTCAAGCTTATACCTCAGATTCTTTCAAAGCTCAGATTAAATTTCGATAATTTCCATTTGTTACGGCGTAGAATGGTAAGAAACAGAAATGAGAAAAAAATTATTGAAAATCAAGTCATGCCAGAGACAGACGTGGAAGAAGGAAGCGAGCCTTTATGGCGTAAGTGGGTCAGGTCGAAGACACTGTCTGCAGAGTAAGGAATAAATATTTAGCAGAAAAGCGGACGGAAAACCAAAGAAAGCGAGACAACCATATTCATTAATCACAAAGCGTGCAGGAAGAAACTACATCTATTTTAAACTGAAGAGCCAAAAAACTGGTACACCTACCTAATATCGTGCAAGGCTCCCACGAGCAGGCAGAAGTGCCGCAACACGGCAGAGACATGGACTCGACTGGAGGGAACTGACTCCATGAATCCTGCAGGGCTGTCCATAAATCCTTAAGATTACGAGGGGTGGAGATCTCTTCTGAACAGCACTTTGCAAGGCATGACCGATATGCTCAATAATGTTCAAGGCTGGGCAGTTATGTGGCTAGTGGAAGAGTTTAAACTCAGAAGAGTATTCCTGGAGCCACTCTGCAGCAGTTATGGACGAGTGGGGTGTCGCATTATCCTCCTGGAATTGCCCAAATCCGCCGGAATGCACAATGGACATGAATGGAAGTAGACTCTGCAGCTGGAGGGAGAGGCACTTCGTGTTGGGCAGCCGTCGGGCCGCCAGGGTCGCTGACATCACCTGCTGGTGGGGGCTGACGCTGCTGCAGAAGAACGAACACTGTGAACAAATAACTGAACTCTAATAATGCTATACTGGCGCAATTGATGCTTCATAGGTTCCAAACATCTATCTTGATTTCAAAAATGGTTCAAATGGCTCTGAGCACTATGGGACTCAACTACTGAGGTCATCAGTCCCCTAGAACTTAGAACAACTTAAACCTAACTAACCTAAGGACATCACACACATCCATGCCCGAGGCAGGATGACTGTAGCGCCTAGAACCGCTCGGCCACCCTGCCCGGCGCACTGATATAACTTTGGCCACTAGTCTAGTACTGAAACCAGTGAATGATGACTAATATACCACCTACTATGTCCAGTTGTCTTCTTTTGGGCTGTGAGGTAGGTAAGTCCTCAAGCTGCTTTGAAGCGCAGAGCCGATAATATCCAATTGACTGTTGATACAAACTCTGGCTGACTGAAGCCATGCGTCTGTCTATATCTGCATTTGGTGGATGGGGATGTTGTAACACACAACCTGAATAATGTCCACACAAAGACGTTTTCTCTGAACGTGTCTTTGTCGGTATTCTTAAGGAAGTGTCACTGAAGGGCATACTCGCTTTACCATATTATAACTTTTTGCACTTATCTGATTATCTTCAAGTTGGCCTCGTTGTCTTCTTTTCAGGAAAATGACTATGCTCACAGGTCGTGATTCCAGAATTTTTGCTGTTTAATTAATCACTAACTATGAAAATAAATAAACTGCCTCCATTTATACCTTATATATTTTTATGTCTTCACGTATGAGATTGACAAAATTTAACTTCAGTTGACTTCCATGAATTCCAAATTTCTACTAAAGGTGTCTGCTTCTTAGAGCATCATAAAAATATCACATGACTGCATTGCTCAAGAAGTTACCGCCGAACCCAAATAAGAAGAAGCACAATGATAACGTTTGAAACAAGGAGGATTAAATGATTCAAATCTCTCTGAGCACTATGGGACTTAACTTCTGAGGTCATCATCCCCTAGAACTTAGAACTACTTATAAATAACTAACCTAAAGACGTCACAAACATCCATGCCCGAGGCAGGATTCTAACCTTCGCCCGTAGAGGTCGCGTGGTTCCAGACTGTAGCGCCTAGATCCTCTCGGCCACCCCGCCCAACGAGGATTAAATGATTCACATTATTGTCAAAGACGATTTTTCCATTAACTGAGTCATAATTTATCAAAACTATGTAAAAACAAATTTATGGTTTTTCATATTAAAAAATTCATCCTAGCTGCATATAATATAAATAGTTATGCATGAAGTATTCAATTTTCGTTAACATAATTTTTTATGAACTTTTCTACTAATAAATGAAATTATCTATATCGACTGGTATCGAAGGCTTCAAGATGTATATCAGTCTTGATTAAATCACAATGTTCACCTGTGAAATATTTGGGTGACTTAAAGCGGAAGCAGCCGGCCGAAGTGGCCGAGCGGTTCTAGGCGATACAATCTGTAACGGTCGCAGGTTCGAATCCTTCCTCGGGCATGGATGTGTGTGATGTCCTTAGGTTAGTTAGGTTTAAGTAGTTGTAAGTTCTAGGCGACTGATGACCTCAGATGTTAAGTCCCATAGTGCTCAGAGCCATTTGGACCATTTTTTTAAAGCGGAAACATAATCTAGACCATGTTGTGTGAACGCTCCATGGCGTTCGAATGTAACTGTGTTGTTTTTCTGTGCAGGTTAACTTTGCTCTATGGCTCTCTCTCTGTTTCTGTCTCGTATCATCTGGCAGACTTACGAAGTCCGTCGAAACTAGTGTATAAAACTTTTTATAGGCAGTGAAGTACTGTGATGTGATTAATTGCTTCGTTTTAAGGGCCTCCAGCATTCCAATAAATTAGATGTGGCTTTCTGAATTGTGGACGATGTCATAGATAAAAATAATGTGACTTATCACGTGATGAACGTGACGTCATTGATAGGAGGAGTGCGTTAGGACGTCTGTCGTACTGTTGGCATGTCTGTCTTTGTATGTAGCGATTTTTTTTTGAAACTTGGCGAAACACCTAGCTTGGTCCCGAAAACCTACTGACTCAAGATGATGTCATAACCGTCTTGCAGATCAGCATATCATATCGCGACGAAATGAGGGATGTTGACATGGAATAGCTTGTGAGTCACAACAGCCAGATTTTACAGAAGTGAAAAGCGATTGTAAGTGCTTTGAAACGGAATTTCAGTTGTATAAAATTGTTGTAAAATGCATCCAAATGTCTTATGAAACAAACTCATGAGCACAAAGTCGTTGGAATTTACCCTTTATCATCAATATGCAGCCAAAGATTGCAGTTGGACAACTGCGGGCTATTAGGACTATTAGAATGGTCAGCAGTGGCGTAGGTACACTTACATATCAATGTGAGGTGTTCGGGCTGTGTTTGAATGCGCTCGCGATTTTCTGGCTTCATATTCAACGAGTTTCGAGGCTCGCTTTGTTTGCTTTTCACGGATTCGGTCCTTTTTTACTTTTACTTTATAACTTCTCTGGTACCACTATTACTTTCTCTTAGGTCGCCATTGGATCACAGGTAGCGCATGGATATGAACGGAGTCAGAAAAATGAATGCTTCTTGAAGCGTTTTCCGAAAACATGGTGATGAAACTGCCGATCAGTGCTCTCTGTCGAATGAGTTGTGTCAGATACGTGGTTCCTCCTGTAGATGCTTAAAT
This sequence comes from Schistocerca serialis cubense, assembly GCF_023864345.2. Taxonomy (NCBI): domain Eukaryota; kingdom Metazoa; phylum Arthropoda; class Insecta; order Orthoptera; family Acrididae; genus Schistocerca; species Schistocerca serialis. The sequence goes on along the minus strand of NC_064642.1, from coordinate 690,666,226 downwards.
CTAGTGCTAAAAGTAAGTTAAATGAGCTATACTGTGAACATCTACTAACTTATGTCGCGAAAGAGAAAAGTCATGTTTTTGTTGAATCTGCATCCCATTGAGTGTATTTCATTTCGTGAGTTGATTTACTATGAGCTTTTGATAAAAAACTTTTAACTTTCGTTTAATTTTTTATTTTATTTGTCAATTTAATTTGACTGTAATTATGTTTTATACGTCCACTATCGCAACTTCGGCTTTGAAATTATTTTTAAGTACACATATCAAACAAACGCGTGACTCAGAAATCAGTATATGCTTGTCTTCGTCAACCGTACAGCGTGAGTTTGGAAATTCTTACAGTTTTCGCCCTGACTAGGTAAATGTGTTTATTCTCAATCACGATTTATGGAGATTATGCCTTTATGAAGTGACAGCCCATCATCAGGTCGCGTCAATGCAAAATCGTTCCCTCGAAGAGGACACTTTTCTAGTCTCAATAATGTTTGCATAATCCGCATGCAAAATAAAACAGGGGCCTTTCTCACTGATATAAAAGAATGTAAAACTTTATAGTAATCTGCTAGTAGAGAAAGGCTTGTTTGTAGAAATCGCGATCGTGAAGAAATACATTTAACGACAAGCAGGCCGGAAATATTACAGGCCTTTGGACGCAAAGAACAGAGAATTATAGATCCATCTGGAATTTTACTTTATGTATAGCACCAATGTCAACAAAAAAACTTCCATAGTATACACGGACAATCAAGAAATATTAAAATTCGTGCTCAAACAGTTCTCTTTTGTCTCCTCCATCCTTCCTTACAGCACACACAATGTGTCCTTTTAACCAGTTTGTCGTGTTTCGTTTGGTCACAGGTTACGGTCTGTCATCAGGACTCAGTATATCAGCATGTGTTAAGTATGCTGCCGCGTTCGTATTTATAACTGCAATTTCCTGCTCGATGAAATCCCGTACTTCCTTCGAGTTTGTACACATGAACCTGTGTTCGTCGCTATCTACAAGAGCATTTGTAGGATACGTGGGTGAAGCAGCTACATGAATTTCATGGCGCTTAGAACTGGTTGTCATTTTTCTCTTCACTGAGATGTGCCATAGTGCTCTTATGGAAGATGGCATATACGCGCTGCGTATGTTTTCCCATATCACTGATCAATCTTTTTTGTCCGTATTTCTGTTCTACCACGTCCCATGTCCTAAGTTCCAAAAGATCCTAATAGGTTGCTTTGACATTCATAATCTGTTTTTTTTTTCAGGTATTCTCATACGGATATAACTATACTCCAACAAAAAGTACCTCAAATGATACAACTCATATGGAGTAGGTCCGTCATGCATCGGTGAAGTAATGTTCGCAGGAGCGATTTCATTCAGTATGTGTGACTTATGACCGTTTGTAGCTGATTGCCACCGTTTCTTCGTGGTGCGGCTGTAAAGAACTTGTGCATTGCTGAACACATGTTTTGAATCCGTGTCACTTGGGTAGTGGAAGTGTATCATATCGTACTCCGAAGATATGACCGAAGAAATATCCATACTTTTCGCTATTTTACCTTCAACAGGATGCAGGCGATTTCTTTCTGGTCTTATTACTCTTCATTTGATTATACATCTGAACGTAACCTCTTATCTGGTACAGGACAAATTTGTAATTGGCAGCGATGATGTGCTATAATATGATTTTCAATTGTAGGCCTACGCATTTCATACTTTGTATTGCTGGAAGTTGGTCGTGATGGTGCTAGCCTAGACCAAATTCGATGTTCATAAATCCAGACTTTTTATAGTTCAGATTAGCCGCTGATGCAACTTCATATCGCTTTATTATCCGAGACGGAGTCTTAATCTCATTAGTAATCATTACTAGGAAATCGACGTCATCGACGTACCTCGACATACAATTTTTTGTCTATTTATTTATAATGCTTTCAAACTGCTTGTTTGGTGTGGCGAAGAAAGATTCCATTGTAACTGCTAATTACGCCATCAACACTGGGCACAGTACGCCATCGCCATTGGACACCTTTGTTTCAAAGAGCTGTTGATTTGTATGGCGCTGGCTGGCTGACCATTTATCACAATTTGTAACGTGTTACCCCGTAACAAATTCTGTATTATTTCGATGAAGCGATGCGGGAGGCCCATCCCTTGCATTGTGTGGAACACAAAACGATGACTGACCCTGTCGACCGATATATCAAGATCTACAGTGAATATTGCGCATCTTATCCAGCAAACTTCAGCTATGGCTAAGGCATCTCTGTATTCTGCTAAGGTCTGAAAACTTGATGTGTCGTAGTCTACACACAGTTTGATGAATCTTGTGACGATATTCCCTACATTTCTTATTTTTCGTGTTAGGATGTACTACAAGATTTCATTGTCACTGTTAAACAAATTAATCTGTCGCCGCTTTTCAACTGAGATATTACCTCGGCTTTTCAGAAAAAAGCGTGACTAACCCTTCTCAAAAGCGAGACTAACCCTTCTCTGAATTCTTGGGGAATTTTTACGTAAGGATACATTAAATTGCTGTAAATTAATATTAGTGTGTCCTTCATTTCATGCCAGAGTGACTGGTACACAGGTTGGAAACGATGAAACATCCGGGACATGAGAAGGCCCAATGAGAAACAAGTGAAACATTGTGGTAACGACAAAGCTATTGACAGAAACATATTTTAATTTCCACAAGAGAGGGTAACATTCGTTAACTGCGTACCATGTTAACGTTCGAAGCTACAAACGTTGCTCTGTAAGACGATCATCTGCGTCCACGACGGCCTGGAGAAGCACTACAGGTACCATTTCACAACTGTTCGCAGCATTTTTCGAATGTTGGACTATGGAATTTTGATATGTCGTGACACAGCTCATGCACTGCTTAAAGAACGCACATTGCGTCCAGCATTTTCAGCCATGGCAACAGTAACTTCTTCAACAATTTAAGGCGCAATTCGCCGTCGGCCTTTCCTAGATAATTCGAACTTCGGAGTAATGTTCAACCCCTGTGTGGAAAGGGGGCCTCTCCGTATTGCTTTACTACGTACATAGTCGCGAAGAGCATCAGCACTATTGCTGATGTTTCCATAAAGCAAAGCTGTGCTCACCTTGTCCATACCCATGTTGACTGTCTGCAACTGTAATGCACACTGATGTTCGTGTTCCAGTCCAACATGGTCGTAAATGTGCCAGCACATAATGGCAAGTCATGACACTAACACTGCTAACAACGCATATCCAGTACCACACCAAGCGAGGTGGCGCAGTGGTTACCACACTGGACTCGCAATCGGGAGGACGACGGTTCAAACCCACGTCCGACTATCCCGATTTAGGTTTTCGGTGATTTCCCTAAATCGCTCCAGGCAAATGCCGGGATGGTGCTGTTATGATTCTCGTCGTCAGTTGTTATGATGACAGACGGCCAATGCTAAATAGAAACATATGTTATAGGTTTGGCAGTGAAGTCGGTAAGGAGCTGCATAGTCTGTATCTGCAACGACTGAAATAATTAGTAGTCATTGGTAAAAAATAATATATATTGTATTTAACTTGTGTTACAGGCTTCTTCATGTGTTGAATACATATAATTACGAACAGATATCTAGAGAGGCATTACTTATGCCATACTTGACTAAGCGCCTTGTTAGAGGTTGCTTCCTATCAGCTGAAGGCTACTTTCCTGCTTGACGTCCCGAGCGAGAGTGGACGAGAGCTCGCTAGAGACTTATCACAAGCCGCGGAGCGGCGATAGTCGTGACTCGCGGGTCCTGCGATATATATTATGGGCCGAGGTCAATATCTGCAACCCCTAATAAGTGTGGAATCGAACGTTGATACCACAGGTTCCTTTGAAAGAGCACAGCCCGCTTCCTTCTCCACCCTTCCCTAACCCGATGAGACGGATAGCTCTGAGCACTATGGGACTTAACATCTGAGGTCATCAGTCCCCTAGAACTTAGAACTACTTAAACCTAACTAACCTAAGGACATCACACACATCCATGCCCGAGGCAGGATTCGAATCTGCGACCGTAGCGGTCGCGCGGTTCCAGACTGTAGTGCCTAGAACCGCTCGGCCACACCGGCCGGCTGAGACGGATGACCTCGCTGTTTTGCCGGCCGCGGTGGACGTGCAGTTCTAGGCGCTTCAGTCCGGAACCGCGGGACTGCTACGGTCGCATGTTCGAATCCTGCCTCGGGCATGGATGTGTGTAATGTCCTTAGGTTAGTTAGGTTTAAGTAGTTCTAAGTTCTAGGAGACTGATGAGCTAAGATGTTAAGTCCCATAGTGCTCAGAGCCATTTGAACCATTTTTGAACCTCGCTGTTTGGTCTCCTGCCCCAAACAACCCAACCCAGCCCTGTACCACATGCTCTGAACATCATTCCTATAAAGTTGGGTGCTTATACGATAGTTTTTCTTCTACAAAGGCTCAGCCACCGCTAATTTTCTGTTCATCTGTTCGGTCGATATCTTCTGCGAGATGTTCTGCTTCGTCTGGGATGAGCCTTCCTGTTAGTTTAGTTGTCATTTCGTCCATTCCATTCTCATCAATTCCTTCGTTAGTCATCAGGTCACGTAGTGTTTCAAATGTCTTTCTGATTCTTTAGTGACGTTCCATTACGTTACTTAAGTTCTGTCAATATTGTTTTGGTTGTCCATTTTCTTTCGTGTATGAGGTGAAAGATAGACGTTGTTCGTCGTGCGCTGAGTTCATAACTCTTGCTCTGATTTTGAAACCTTGTAGTTCCTTTCTTAAGATTCTAATTTCGGCTAAGATTTTCATAATTTTAGTCTAATTTCCTGTAATACTGGACCAAGTTTATAAAAATCCCTGAGACGCAGGAAGTAGAATTCCATTTTTCATGTAGATTACCAATTTCTATCGTGCACTTGTGTTAACGTACCTCTACAATGCCTGTGCAACGTGGTTATCGTCGCCGTTGCCGGCGCAGTGTTCTGTGTACAAGTCTTTGAAAGCAATAGACATTGACCTTGCTGGCCAATTCAGTAAGCAGCAGCATGGACTGAGAATGCAGTTCACATGTGATGTTAGTGCTGTTTTTGGAGGCACTACGTGATTGACCTTGGCTGAAGGTTCCCTATGGTACCTTGGTTCCAGACAAGCCGTTTAATTTGTCTACAAGGAGAAAGAAGAAGCTGAATGCAGACGAGTACCTGTTTATATGGGCAAGAGTCGGCAACAACAATTGTAAAATAAAGATTACTGGTGACTGTATGTCGTATTATAGACTATAAAAATTTCTAATCTCATTTCCTAATTATTTATCTTTCCAGGCACCTCCTGATGTTTGGTTTTAGACATTTCAACCACCAGGTTAACGCTTTGTCATAAGAGTTCCCTTTAGTTTCGCTGTCATCTATATGAAAATTTCTAGGAACTTTGCATCCTGTAAATGCACAACGTTCAATTTCCTTAAACCTCCGCCTCTGTAGGATTCCTGTCTCCTCATGTTTATGGTGCAAATTTACGCTGCGTGGTGAGAGAACTACGCTCGGGCCGATTTCGGTTTGTAAAACGTGTTAAGGTTGTTGGACCCGCAGATGCTATCCAGCCTTTGTCCGAAAGAACAGACACCACGCATTCGTATGACTGATTAGCCTCGATGGGCTATAGATCCATCACATTCAGTGCGAATGCACGATTACGCCCGGCTTCCTGCGGGAATCTCAAAGTAATGAGCATGGACGTCACGGGCAAGGACTGCGCTAAGTGGGAATTGGGGTCGGCCGAGAGACGTGCCGAGGTGGTTCGTGCAGTGGAGATAAACACTGTGTCAGGATGGCGTAGTGGTTGACGCAGTGGCCGAGTAAGCAGGAGATTCCATCTTCGAATCCCGATGCGGCACACATTTTTCATTGGTCGCCGCTGGTGCAGCCGATACCGATAGTCCCTTTCCTTTCTCCGCCCTCCTCTTTCAGTTAACATAATTTGTATCACAACTGTGGAAAAATAGACACCACTTATTCATATAATCAAAGTTCCGCCCTGTGCGTCGAGCGAGCAGGTTGTTCCCACTTCCACCTGTCTAGTAGCGCTGTGTGTGTCGAACTTGTATGTACTCAGTCTTGTGTGTGTATCGGCCTCTGTCACATCGCTCTTGCCCAGTGGAGCTCGTTGCTGGTTTGTTCTCTGGCGGCGGCGTTTTCTGTCCGCGCCATGATGTCTGTCGAGTCTCAAAACAATATTCTTGCCGGGGTACCGTTCGTTTCAGTTTTGACAAGAGTACGCGTCACGTGCAACTGGGCTCTCTACAAATTTAAAAATGGTTGGTTAATACCATAAATCAGGTAAATGTTGCTTATTTTGATTCTGATTAGTATGGTTGATTTGGAGGAGGGGACTAAACAACGAGGTCATCGGTCTCTGATTTGGATGTATTGATTGTGAAGTTTCACGATCCCGTGCAAGTAGATCTGCTTCTCTCTCGGGTTTGTTCTCAGGTGATGTTTACACACCGTGATGGTCCTTCTTGCAAATGCGGCGATCGAGTTTGTTCCGGTTAGAGTTTACAATCTTCCACCCAAAGCGGACGATTCCTTTCTTAAGGTGGCGTTGCTTCCTTACGGAATCGTTCGGCATATCCGGCGGGAACGCTAGTCTGCTCAACATCGCTCGCAACATTGGAGATGTACCCTTACCATAGAAATGTGTGTTAAAGAAAAGAAAACGAAAAAAGATATCTTGACTTTTGAATGTTTGTGGTTATCGGATTCATGTTACGTATAGCAGGACAAGAAGGAACCTGCTTCCTTTGTAATGAAAGTGGCCGTCCCATATACAAATGTCCGCGTCGTGGTACATTTTTTAAAAATCGTCCAATGAAAAATGTCGTCCATTGACAATAGCTGAATTAGTATCTTCGCAGTCGGCTGTCAGTACTTCTCCAGCTTTAGACGACGTTCGGGAGACATAGCACTTCCCCCCCCCCCCCCCCCCTTCACACACACGCCACACGCCTTCCCATCACGTTCAGATGTGGCGCCTGTTGCCGTTGGGGCGCTGGCACCGGTAACGCAATTTAAACGACGGTGGGATCAGGATGGTGAAGATTTTGATGTCACCTTTCCCCAGTCTCACCTCTCCGATAAGGTGGTAGTGGAGGGTGGTTCATTCAGTGGTGATGCTTTGAATATTGACGATCACTGGGGTTCTTGTTTCGCCAGGGATGACGCGGCTGTTTCTGTTGATGTTGAAATGAATGTTGCATCTGTGTCCTCTCCTCCTCTATCCGCAGAAACGTCTGCCGCGGTGGGTTTCGACGATTTAAAGGAGACATCGTCCGCTGCTCTGCCTTTCCAGTGTTCTAGTGACATTCAATCCCTACGTCAGTCTGATACGAAGAAGCAACAGCTTGCTGCTGATTTTCTTCCCGGCAGTCAGGTGATGCAGCCAGCTTCAGACGCTGCTTTGCCTGTCTCTTCTTTATGTGGTGATGATGCTCATCACTCCTCGTTATTTTTCTCCCATTCCGCTGAGTGGAGTGGGAACGCATCCCTACCCACAACAGACTTCGAAGCGCCCCTACACTTGTGCATCAAACTCTTTTGCTCTCGCGAAGACATGTGAAACAACTTTTTCAACCTGAACGTGCAGCGTCGCGACTAAAAAAACAAAGTATGCAATCTGCATCTTCCAGTAGAGAGGATTCAAATCCTGTAGCTTTGTCTCCGTCATCGGCTGGTGCTGTGGAGAGCGGGACGTGCTGTGTACATTTCTTTTTGTATAGATCTACTTTCATGACGTAAATGCTTTAACTAATGGAGCAGTATATGTTTCTTACTCTAAATGTTAACAGGATGAGCTGTCCAATGTTGCTTGCTGCGTTCCAATGGTTTATTTATGATTCCCAAGAAGATGCTGTCCGTTGGCAAGAAGTGTTTTCAATATGTTTTGTGTCCTTCTACATCTACATCCAGACTCCGCTAGCCATCTGACGGTGTGTGGCGGAGGGTACCTTGAGTACCTCTATCGGTTCTCCCTTCTATTCCAGTCTCGTATTGTTCGTGGAAAGGAGGATTGTCGGTATGCCTCTGTGTGGGCTCTAATCTCTCTGATTTTGTCCTCATGGTCTCTTCGCGAGATATACGAAGGTGGGAGCAATATACTGCTTGACTCCTCGGTGAAGGTATGTTCTCGAAACTTCAACAAAAGCCCGTACCGAGCTACTGAGCGTCTCTCCTGCAGAGTCTTCCATTGGAGATCCTCTCCGTAACGCTTTCGCGATTACTAAATGATCCTGTAACGAAGCGCGCTGCTCTCCGTTGGATCTTCTCTATCTCTTCTATCACCCCTGTCTGGTACGCATCCCACACTGCTGAGCAGTATTCAAGCAGTGGGCGAACAAGCGTACTGTAACCTACTACCTTTGTTTTCGGATTGCATTTCCTTAGGATTCTTCCAATGAATCTCAGTCTGGCAACTGCTTTACCGACGATCAACTTTATACGGTCATTCCATTTTAAATCACTCCTAATGCGTATTCCCAGATAATTTATGAAATTAACTGCTTCCAGTTGCTGACCTGCTATATTGTAGCTAAATGATAAGGGATCTTTCTTTCTATGTATTCGCAGCACATTACACTTGTCTACATTGAGATTCAATTGCCATTCCCTGCACCATGCGTCAATTCGCTGCAGGTCCTCCTGCATTTCAGTGCAATTTTCCATTTTTAAACCTCTAGATATACCACAGCATCATCCGCAAAAAGCCTCAGTGAACTTCCGATGTCATCCACAAGGTCATTTATGTATATTGTGAATAGTAACTGTCCTATGACACTCCCCTGCGGCACACCTGAAATCACTCTTACTTCGAAAGACTTCTCTCCATTGAGAATGACATGCTGCGTTCTGTTATCTAGGAACTCATCAATCCAATCACACAATTGGTCTGATAGTCCATATGCTCTTACTTTGTTCATTAAACGACTATGGGGAACTGTATCGAGCGCCTTGCGGAAGTCAAGAAACACGGCATCTACCTGTGAACCCGTGTCTATGGCCCTCTGAGTCTCGTGGGCGAATAGCGCGAGCTGGGTTTCACACGAGCGTCTTTTTCGAAACCCATGATGATTCCTACAGAGTAGATTTCTAGTCTCCAGAAAAGTCATTATACTCCAACATAATACGTGTTCCAAAATCTACAACTGATCGACGTTAGAGATATAGGTCTATAGTTCTGCACATCTGTTCGACGTCCCTTCTTGAAAACGGGGATGACCTGTGCACTTTTCCAATCCATTGGGACGCTACGCTCTTCTAGAGACTTACGGTACACCACTGCAAGAAGGGGGGCAAGTTCGTTCATGTACTCTGTGTAAAATCGAACTGGTATCCCATCAGGTCCAGCGGCCTTTCCTCTTTTGAGCGATTTTAATTGTTTGTCTATCCCTCTGTCGTCTATTTCGATATCTACCATTTTGTCATCTGTGCGACTATCTAGAGAAGGAACTACAGTGCCGTCTTCCTCTGTGAAACAGCTTTGGAAAAAGACATTTAGTATTTGGGCCTTTAGTCTGTCATCCTCTGTTTCAGTACATTTTGGTCACAGAGTGTCTGGACATTTTGTTTTGATCTACCTACCGCTTTGACATTAGACCAAAATTTCTTAGGATTTTCTGCCAAGTCAGTACATAGAACTTTACTTTCGAATTCATTGAACACCTCTCGCATAGCCCTCCTCACACTACATTTCGCTTCGCGTAATATTTGTTTGTCTGCAAGGCTTTGGCTATGTTTATGTTTGCTGTGAAGTTCCCTTTGCTTCCGCAGCAGTTTTCTAACTCGGTTGTTGTACCACAGTGGCTCTTTTCCATCTCTTAAGATCTTGCTTGGCACATACTCATCTAACGCATATTGTACGATGGTTTTGAACTTTGTCCACTGGTCATCAACCCTATCTGTACTTGAGACAAAACTTTTGTGTTGAGCCATTCAGTACTCTAAAATTTGCTTTTTGTCACTTTTGCTAAACAGAAAAATCTTCCTACCTTTTTTAATATTTCTATTTACGGCTGAAATCATCGATGCAGTAACCGCTTTATGATCGCTGATTCCCTGTTCTGCGTTAACTGTTTCAAATAGTTCGGGTCTGTTTGTCACCAGAAGATCTAATATGTTATCGCCACGAGTCGGTTCTCTGTTTAACTGCTCAAGGTAGTTTTCAGATAAAGCACTTAAAAAAAAATTCTCTGGATTCTTTGTCCCTGCCTCCCGTTATGAACGTTTGAGTCTCCCAGTATATATCCGGCAAATTAAAATCTCCACCCAGAATGGTGGGGAAATCTACTCGAAATATTTTCCAAATTATCCTTCAGGTGCTCAGCCACAACAGCTGCTGAGCCAGGGGGCCTACAGAGACATCCAATTACCATGTCTGAACCTGCTTTAATCATGACCTGCATTTCGGATCTCCGTCAATTTCCTCCGATACTATTGCACTTCTTATTGCTATAAACACGCCTCCCCCTACACTGTCCAGCCTGTCTCTGCGGTATACATTCCAATCTGAGTTTAGAATTTCCTACGTCTTTTAATGTGGCGCCAGAAAGTTCTGCTGGCATGGCTGTGCTTTGTAGGGATGGTATTCCGTTGACAGACTTTGAAACGCTGCAAGACGATCGGGGTATAGGGTGTCGCTTCTATGATCTCGCCTTAATTTTTCTTTACCCTTCTTTTGGATCTGGTCGTGAATAGAATCAAGCTATCACTTCTTTACTTCCTCAAAATTTTCGAGAAACATTTCCTGTGGATCAGACGGCCATCTACAACAACTGTCGTGAACTTAATGATATGGTGGCCTCGTTGAATCTACAGGATGCTTGGATCTGCAATATGTTTAACTTTGTTAATAGTCGTCTGGACCGTTTTTATTTGTCTGTTTCCCTTTGTACCCAACACTTGTCAATCCCTGTCAGCTGTATTCTTTCAAGGACTCTTAACCATGTCCCGCAGCGGGTACATATTTCTCGCCCCATTTGGACGCTAAGTATTTTACTTCTGTGCGGATCCCTCTCTGGATGATATCATTGTTGCCCTGTGAGGGCGGGCAATCCGTTTCCAAGTGCGTTATACCTCAGTTACGGAATGATGCGATGCCATTCCCAAACATCGGCTTTGCAGTGCACTCATGCGTTTTAGCGCTGGTAAAGTGGTTGAAATGAGGAGGACTCGGGAATTTTATTATGCTTTCCTTCATGATATTTAAGAATTACAGAAATTCACCTCGTGAATACGAAACTCCTGCAACTCAAAAAACTACAATTAAATGGCCTTCGATTGGCATCCCAGCAACGTTCGATTCTCCAGAACGAGTTGACGCCTCTATATCATCTAATTCGCCTTTAACGCTATCTCAAAGCACAAGTGTCGCTGCCATTCGTTCTATAGATGGTCATGAGTAGTCATCTCAGCTTAATATAATGCGTGAGCTTTTCCGGTATTTTTCCGATCCTTATACTGGAGTGGAATCAGACGGTATACCCTCTGATGACTTTAATTCCCTCCTTCGATTGGCATCCCAGCCACGTTCGATTCTCCAGAACGAGCTGGCGTCTCTATATCATCTAATTCGGCTTCTAACGCTATCTCAAAGCACATGTGTCGCTGCCATTTGTTCTATAGATGGTCATGAGTAGTCGTCTCATCTTAATATAATGCGTGAGCTTTTCCGGTATTTTTCCGATCCTTATACTGGAGTGGAATCAGACGGTATACCCTCTGGTGACTTCCCTCCTTGATGGTGTTATTATGTCAGCACTCCATGAGTTTTTGGCAGATTTTCACCATGATGAGGTATCTGACACTACAGTTCGTTCTTCTTCTCGCAAAAGGTCGGGTTTGCATAGACTGTAAGGTGGCGTGGTCTCCTTCATTCCTTACATATTCCGTCCTCACAATCGTATCCTGCACATCAAGACGCTACACTCTTAACACAAACTCGATAAGGCAGAGTCATCTTGTATGAATTCATGTAAGCGATACACAAATCTAATAAGTAAATTGTAAGTGCGCACTGAGGTTGAAAAAGTCGTGGCTGGCATACACAATATGACGGCCACTGGGATTTTGTTCTAGGGAGGTGGCCAGCCCACTGGGAAGCCCATCGCTTCAGAGGGGTGGGTTGGGCACACACCTACTTCGGCCGAAGTGATCGCCCAGAGAGAGGACAGCTTTTGCCAGAGCGAAGGGATAACATCCCCGTGTTTGGCTTAGAAGCAAATTCCGCTACACTGTGTGGGCACGCCCAGAAGATGCATTTTTTGATGGACCAACTGTGTAGTTACAGAGTTCTCACAGGAGGACAGTATACGCCTAACGGACATGCTACATATCACTGCATTGATAGACTTAAACGAAATGTCATTCTCCCGTTTAAAAGAGCAACGCTGATTGGCGCAATATTTCTGATGCAAAGAGCCAGTGGACTGAAGGAATGCAGCGAATGATACAACCTTGCAACTTTCCCAGAAAATGGAGGCGTTCTGTTGTCCTTCTTGGAGCAGGAACATGTAACGAGAGCCAGTGGGCTCATACATGTACGCAAAGAGCGAGGGACAAAGCCTCCCCTCAGTACTTCACTGGGAGTGCACCTCTGTCATTAGCGAATCGGAGTGATACTCTGTATTGAGTCGCTCACGATCAAGCGTTGTTCACTGTGTTAGCCACCACACTTATTGTGCGGTGTGAACACGGAGAGAGTACTAGTTAAACGCCTGCGAGTGAATATTGAGTGGCATCGCGGTGGATTGGTTATCTGACCGGTGTACCATGACAACAGTTAGACTAGGGGCAGATAGGAGCCCTTGACTTCATCAAGGCATAGGGAGAGTTTGGTTGGCGAAGATCAGTCCAGATAGAAAGAGATAGTTGTGTTATTTATCAGCAGCGAGTGACGCATGCAGCAGTCATCGGAGCTCATGGTATTGTGCGCTACAGCATATGCGAGCCCCATTTTTCCTCCATAACATTTGTCACACGACATCCTTGACCGTACCTATCATTCTTAAGGAAAAGGGAGGGAAGAACCTTTCCATACCTGGTAAAATAATAGCATTCCTTTCCATAAGAGGCAGTCTACTGTTCCGAAAAGTACCTGGAAATTTAACAATTTATAAGAAAAAGTTTCCCTTGATTTCTCAGAATTTTTTTGCAATAAATAATATTTTTCGTTCGTTTAATGTTTTTCTTACTTTAACTAGCATTACTCCCGTACCTAAGTATTCCAGTAGTTATGTAAGAATATAGAATATTTTTGTGTCTTTTCCTTACAGCAGACGACTCCAGAAGATATTTGTTGCTAAATGTTTTTCAAGCAGTTCTTGTTGGTACATTAGGGGCATCTGTCTGACTTCTCTAGTAGTGTGAGGTGGAAATTGTTTCTTGCAGGACCCAAAGGGTACTTGTTGGATCAATCCACTGCGCAACTTGACAAAATAAAGCCCACACACTCACAAGACTTCCCAAAGAATTTCATGTTCGGTTTTGTCTTCTAATAGGAGATACGAGAACGTCCATGGTGGATGAAGTGGTGCAAGGGAGACACGTCCCACCTTCCTTTAAGGTCGGAAAAGATGTTTTAATTCCCAAAATAGACAGAACGTCTGTTCGTGGATCAGATCCGACCGACGACGCTACTCAATTTTGATTATAAAATCGTAGCGCGGGCGACAGACAGCCGCTTATCGGTTTTACTTGCTGACGTTCTCACGCTTTACCAACGTTGTTTCCTGGGTCGTACTCTTCTGACTCCTGTTGCTGAATATCACGATCTTCTCTCGATTGCTTCCATTGTTCCTCTCCTTTTTATCGATTTTAATAATGCCTTGTACCGAATTTGTCACGATTTTCTGTTGCGATTGTTGACGGCAGTTGATTCTAATTATGTCGCATGACGGATCTTCACCTTTGTACTCACTGGTATTCAGGCGTCTATTGACGTGAACAGTCGTCTTACTCCCCGCATAGAAGTGTGTCGAGGTTTCCTGCAGGGGAGTTCTCTTTCTATGTCGTTATTTGTGCTATTTCTGGATCTTTACTGCGGTCCATAACGTCTCGATTGGGTGACTGGTCGTTATTGGGGTGAAGATTCATTGTTCGCACGTATGCCACTGATGTTGTGGTACCTCTTCGTACTCCTGACGAAATACCGCTGCTCAAGGGCGTTTTCTTGTCTTATCGGAGCACTGAATAACGGCCGCAAGTGTCGGTTACTCTGTTTGCAGGTATTTGACGCGATTGAGATTCCATGGGCTTTGGCGATCTCCCACCATCGATTGTTGTGCGTTAGATTTAATAGTCGTCCGATGAAGATGACTGTCTTAAACCGGAAGTACGTTGCTGTCGGGATTCAAGCAGCGATCCTTGAACACGAGCGTGGTCCCCTCTCTTTACTACATTAGGTTTGGACAATAAAAATTTATGTGCTGAGAGAAGCCTATTTTGTTTTCCAATTTTTTTTCACATTCTACGATGATGTCCTGAAAGGTACAACGATTATTGAGGAAGTTTATCTAGTGAAACTCTGTTTTTGCTTACGCTATGAGGTTATGGCGAGCCACCGCCTGATAACAGATTTGGGTGTCCCTGATGTTCGGGACAAGGCGTCCACCTCATTTCTTTGACGCACTGTTTTAAAGTGTCTGCGCGTCCCCCTTTCACTTACAGCTCGCCTTATTTCCTGTCTCCGACCTATGAGCGTAACCCCTCCAACAGATATAGGTAAAATAAACAGAAAATAAGACATGTTCGTGAATTGTTTCTCGATGTTAATTATTTGGGTGTTGCGTATCTCTGTAAAAATGCTGTTGTGTCGCTGGATGTTCCCAGATCGCGCTTCCTCTGTGGAGTCCCTACCGCCAGAGACATACTGGAAGGCTGCTTGGTCCAATGTCAGCCTACCTATTTTTCCGATGGAAGTTGCGTCCTCGTGGTACCAAGTCGTTCATAACCTTGTTCTCAGCAGCTTTCCACTTTTTGACATTGGCTTCGGTCGCCTGCGGACAGATAAACTGGAGTAGGCACCGCCGACAGTTGGTCTTTCCTATCAGGACGACGGAAGCTGCAATATGCGGTCAGGTTCTACGTCCCGATTCAAACTCGTTCCCCAGATCGAAGAACAATACCGTTATGTGACTTGTCGTCCATTAAGTTGATTATGCGCTGGGGAGTGGCTGTGACCTGCACCCTTCAGGTGTGTTGTTAGAGAGTCGATAAGATAAATAAAAATTAAACGAAAGGCCAGTAAAATGTGTAAGTCCAGCACAGTGGCAGGCAGGAGGGGGGGGGGGGGGGGAGGCATCGTGGCCAGGCCTCGGTATTCCGCCCACATTATCTCCACCCAGTCCAAAGCTGACTGTGTCCGTACTCTTTTGCTCCCACTCCCTCCACCCAACCCAATTCTAGGATACTGTACTGGAAAGCACAACTGCGCAGTAAGCTGGAGACTGTGGTCAAGTTAGCACATAATCTGTCCGCGAAAGGCAAAGGCCTGGGCTTCGAGTCTCGGTACGGCAGACAGTTTTAAACTGTCAGGAAGTTGCATATCGGCACACACTCCACTGGAGAATGAATATTAACTCTGGAAGAAAAATTCTGCAAGAGGCGCTCCTCTAGAGGTGCGATGTGAAAACACCTTGAACAAACACCCAGTTTCCATATTTGTTAGTGTGTGATTTCCACCTATTTTAACAAGCAAACAAATGTGTGCGTAGCCGAATAAGGTTGTCATGGCAGTCATAATGGATATTTTGCAGCCTTCTAGTATGCCAGTTAAGGGATGTAAGCTGATTTCTGCAAAATCAATATTCACGGTGAGTCAAATACTTCTGAAAATTTTGGGGATACACTCATTGCAACAAAAAAACAAATCTTCATATAAAAATACCAAAAATTCATATTTCGTTAATGAAACTTTTAGTAAAATTTGATGCTCTACACATCATTTAGACACTGTACCTTGAAAGTGGTATCAACTCAGAAAGTCATATTAGATGTGCGAGTGTCTTCCCCTCATGCGCTTCTCGAATAATGGACTGCACCACTGCACCATCATATCAAATACTCCCTGACGATAGCGAATGGTTTCGCATGCTTCCATGAGAGATTCTATACCCGGGTGCTTTGATGAATACACCCATTGCTTAAGTTGTCTGCCGTGAAAAAAGTTCCAAGGCCAGGGAACTTATTCTCACGTCCTTATCCATTTGTCACGGTAGATACTAACCATTGCATCTCGAAAAGTGTCCGTTGCTGTAGCGCAGCGGTAGCTTTACCCCCTACCACGTAAGGGGGCCTGGGTTCGATTCCCGGCAGGGCACTGGTTGTTGTGTGTCCATCGTCATTTGCACCATCTTATACATGCAAGTCGCCAAAGTGGCGTCACCTGAAAAGACTTACAATACAGCGGCCGAACCCCGAAGGCGATATCCCGGCAAATAAATGCCAAACGATCATTTCATTTCGTATCTTGAAAAGTGAAACAAAATGTGCTGGAGCCCAAACGTGAAGAAACTTTTTATTTGTAGGGGCGCTAATAGTTAGTGCCCGTGCCACTTAATCTTAAACTGATATCTGTTGTGAATTGTAGCATGAGGATTAAGATGAGTTTGTTATGGAAATTTGTTATTCCACCTGTTTAAAAAACTGCCACATGTGTAAAATTACATTAATAGCACAAAAGGAAGGATTTTCGGATATAAGTTTTTATTAAATTTTTTTCTTGGTTTGGTGTAAGGAACCTGTCCCAACTTTCCGTGTCGCCATGTTGAGTTGAATGTACAACGGCGTCTTTAAGGTAATGCCTCCTTAGTTTTATGTGAAAGCTCTTAAAGCGTTTTGAACAAAACAAATGTTATGAGCATTCTAAATCTTTATACTTCAAGTCTGCATATTTGGAGCCTCCTGCCGCTAGAGGGCTCCGAATTGTAGCGCTTAGCACATCATTGTGTAACGTAATTATGCCGGTGCGTGAGAAACAGCCTGATGTAGTCCAGTCTCGAATTCGAAGAGATCTTTCACAGATAGAGCACCTTCTTAGTCAGCATGACAATTCCAGGCCGCATTCGAGCGCTGCCACATCTGCAATGACCTGGCTGGCACCTTGGATTCATAGTCATACCTCACCCTCCGTACAGTTGCGGATTGGCCCCATCCGATGTTCATTCAAAGTTAAAGAACACATACGAGGGCTTCACTCTGACAGTGATGGCGCGGTCCAAGCAAAGGTGACGTTGCGACTCCATTAATAAAGTCAAACATTCTACAAGGTTTCAATCAACCTGACTGTCGTTGCGAGATATGTGTTCGCCAGGGCGACAATGCTGAGAAACATGTAGACATGAAGAATAAAAATGTAGAATGGTAATAACGATTAAACGATTATATTCATGTGGTGTTTCTTCTTGCTGACATGTCCGAAAGAACAGACATCACTTACGTACAATTAAAGCGATTACGGCCAATAATTTCTTTAGTGGGGATACCCGCCAGGCTCGAATTCTTACGAGAATCGTGTCCTAAAGAACGATACCATTTTGATCCAGCGTCCACTATGAATTAAGACATAACTGAATTACAGACATCGGCTACGAGTGGGTATTGATTTAAATCAATGGGCAAAGTTGAAGGTTTGTGTCGTTCTGAGATTCTAATCCGTGTCTCTTGCTTACGAGGCATATGCTTAGATCACCGTCAGACCAAAATTCTCAATTTATCCACACGCTACTAATCTACTGCCCCTTGCACAGTCCCCTCATTACTTGCGGCATTAATTAGTAACTAAGGCGTGGACGGTCAATGATATAAAAAATGTGTGTGAATTCCTAAGGGACCAAACAGCTGAGGTCATCGGTCCCTATGTAACACCGAAAATGAAGGATGCATGGCAACTGCTGCCTACATATATTTTTTTTTAATTGTATGTAAATATTTGTAATTTAAACACTTTCTTTTTAATATATAAGGACATTGCTTCACTGTATGTGTACTTGTAAGTAGAAGTCTGTTTACGTTTTATTGTATTTACCTGTGTTTTACTGTCAAACTTATAAGCTCTGGGAAAAATCCCAAGGAATTGTTAATTGCATCGACTAGCAACGATAATAGCAGTGCTTGTGCGTTATAAAATCTTTGGGCAGGGGGTTGTTGCGCAAAGAGCGCGCGGAGAGAGCGGAAGACGGGTTCCAGCGCTTGTAGTGTGCGGAAGTGTGGTGTTAACGCTCTCGCAGTTGAGAGTGCCATTTCGGCGACATCATGTACAAGCGCCGGGCAGATGATTAGTAGCAGGAGGAAGGACAGTGGGCAGGCGGAAGAGGCTGTATTAATTACAATGACCGTTCCTGTAATTAGCCATGGCCCCAAAGGGTTCAGATGGCTCTGAGCACTATGGGACTTAACAGCTGAGGTCATCAGTCCCCTAGAACTTAGAACTACTTAAACCTAACTAACCTAAGCACTTTACACACATCCATGTCCGAGGCAGGATTCGAACCTGCCACCGTAGCGGTCGCGCGGTTCCAGACTGAAGCGCCTAGAACCGCTCGGACACACCGTTCGGCCCCCACAAGATGCTACCGTCTCCAACAACTGCAGCAGTTCCAGCAACACAGATTCGTCGTCGGCTCCGAGTTCGTCCTACACACAGCACTGAAGTAAGACTATTCATTGGTAGAAAGTATTAATGGCTGACCCAGCAGCACAACTGAATGTGACCTGATTAATGAACTTTATTTAAATAATAATCAGTTAAATTCAGGGGGATTGTGTCCTCATTGCCCCCAAACATTGTTGCCAAGCTGGGTCCTTGTTCCCTTTTCTGCTTATATGCTAACCGAAGTTTGAGAATCTATCACTGGAAAAAAATCCAAATCTAAAGAAAATGCACAAATTGAGAGTGCGGAAGTTTTATTTATTTTACATATATCTTGGAGCACATGTCTGCTTGCTTCGGTACTTATTCTAGTATTTAATTCTGTTCAAGTCAGTAAAATAGGCTCAGTTGTTCAGATAATAATATGAAACCAATTTGAAAATTAAGTGACTGCAAAGTAAAAAGTGCTTGCCTTTCTTTAAATTTCTTTGATGACATTATGTTGAGGTCTCTGAAAGTCATTGTTCACGTAACAAAGTTCAATACTAACATACAGTTTAAGTGCATATTTTCCAATCATTGCTCGATTGCCAGGCGAAATACCCTCAGACTTAAAGAAGAATGTAATAATTCCAATCCCAAAGAAATCAGGTGTTAACAGGTGTGAAAATTACCGAACTATCAGTTTAATAAGTCACAGCTGCAAAATACTAAAACGAATTCTTTACAGACGAATGGAAAAACTGGTAGAAGCTGACCTCGGGGAAGATCAGTTTGTATTCCATATAAATGTTGGAACACATGAGGCAACACTGACCCTACGACTTATCTTAGAAAACAGATTAAGGAAAGGCAAACCTAAGTTTCTGGAATTTGTAGACCTAGAGAAAGCTTTTGACAATGTTGACTGGAATACTCTCTTTCAAATTCTGAAGGTGGCAGGGGCAAAAGACAGGGAGCGTAAGGCTATTTACAATTTGTACTGAAACCAGATGGCAGTTTTGAGTCGAGGGGCATGAAAGGGAATCAGTGGTTGGGAAGGGAGTGAGACAGGGTTGTAGCCTATCCCGATGTCATTCAATCTGTATATTGAGCAAGCAGTAAAGGAAACAAAAGAAAAATTTGGTGTAGGTATTAAAATCCATGGAGTAGAAATAAAACGTTTGAAGTCCGCCGATGACATTGTTATTGTGTCAGACAGCAAAGGACCTGGAAGAGCAGCTGAACGGAATGGACAGTGTTTGAAAGGAGGATATAAGATGAACATCAACAGAAGCAAAACGAGGATAATGGAATGTAGTCGAATTAAATTGGGTGATGCTGCGGGAATTACATTAGGAAATTAGAGGCTCAAAGTAGTAAATGAGTTTTGCTATTTGGGGAGCAAAATAACTGATGATGGTCGAAGTAGAGACGATATAAAATGTAGACTGGCAGTGGCAAGGAAAGCGTTTCTGATGAAGAGAAATTTGTTAACATCGAGTATAGATTTAAGTGTCAGGAAGTCGTTTCTGAAAATATTTCTGTGGAGTATAGCCATATATGGAAGTGAAACGTGGACGATTAATAGTTTGGACAAGAAGAGAATAGAAGCTTTCGAAATGTGGTGCTACAGAAGAATGCTGAAGATTAGATGGGTAGATCACATAACTAATGAGGAGGTATTGAATAGAAATGGAGAGAAGAGAAATTTGTGGCACATCTTGACTAGAAGAAGGGATTGGTTGGTAGGGCATATTCTGAGGCATCAAGGGATCACCAATTTAGTATTGGAGGGCAGCGTGGAGGGTAAAAATCGTAGAGGGAGACCAAGAGATGAATACGCTAAACAGATTCAGAAGGATGTAGGTTGCAGTAGGTACTAGGAGATGAAGAAGCTTGCACAGGATAGAGTAGCATGGAGAGCTGCATCCAACCAGTCTCAGGACTGAAGACCACAACAACAACAACAACAACTCGATTGCCTTTTTCAAAATTTAATGACAAATTTAACGTAAAAGTGACTTCTCAATTTTCTTTATCATTACATACTCAGTTAAAATTAGAGTCAAAAAACGTGACAACCTTCAGTTGCGTCAGTGTTTAATAATAAATGTTTTTCTTTCCCTTCATCTTGTACAGGGTTTTGGATGTAAATCGCCCTAGTGGGCTGGCGACCGTAATTATTTCCTTTTCGTTCGTTAGTGTAACTTTTGGATTCATCATCAATGGTACCTCTTTTCTGTCCAGTGTTGTTCGTGAGTGAATGGACAAAATAATTTTCATTTTTCCAAATTGTAGCCCTCTTCGGTTTAATCACTTTTTTATTTTTAATAGTCTTTGCTATCAGAAAGATCGGTTGTACACGTTCCCCCTACTTATCGGTATTACATCTTCGGGAAAGATGGCCTTATCTAGTTAGAAAAATTTCATTAGGTATACACGAGATCCACGGTCATATTTTATATCGCCAGCAGAATAGGCCGATTAGTAAGGGGGAGGTTAGACCTAGACTTACACACTAGTTAATATACATTAAACGAAGTTATACTAAGAACAACACACACACACCCTTGCCCGAGGTGGGACTCGAACCTCCGGCGGGAGGGGCTGCGCAATCCGTGACATGGCGCCTCAAACCACGCGGCCACTCCACGGCGTGCCAATGATCTCTTCAGTGCGAATGAACATCAGTCTCGAACCCTTAAGGGAATCAGTGAAATGCTGCGAGTAACGAGGATAATGGGCAACGGGGACTACATCCGTAGTGCGTGGGTAGTTGAGAATTTGTTTCTGACGGAAGGCGTACTAGGCTAGTCCCCGCAGTTGCGCTCATCACTTTGTTTCGGTGGTGCTGTGGTCAGAGAATCTGTTTAGTAAACGGAAGACCTGGGTTCGAATCCCGGTATTTTCGCCTATAATGGTCGGAGACCCGGCTTTTCAGCTCGCTCTCGTACGTGAAATGAAAAATCTCAAAAATCTGAATTTTTGCAAAAAAATCCGAGCATTCACTCCCATCCCAGAATTTCTCACCTTGTTCTAGTACTGATATCTTGAAGGATGGAAAATACACTTGGTCCTCTGCGTCATGGACAAACTGTAGACGGCACCCACTTGTGCAGGACTTAGACAGTTAGTGGAAATTGGAGTCGGCACAGCAGCAGGAGACGCCAGGAAGAGGTGGGCAGAGGAGAAGGAAGTTCTTGTTGCCCGTGGGACCGCGCTGGCTCTGCGAGAGCGCCTCAATTTGAAGACAGCGGCCTGGTGGGCAGCTAAGCGGCTTGCCCGCGGCCGTGGCCGGCTCCTGTGCTCCCTCCATCCTCCCACGCAGCGTCCCGCGGGAATCGCCGGCAAAACTACATCCTGCCGCCAGCCGCTGAAATCCGAGGAACGCCTTAAACAGGATATGAGCGCCGTCTTATGTTTTATTCAGCGGCCTACTCACTTTACATTTCTGCGCCTGTCGCCACGCCTCCTTTGTTGCAGATCCACGTGAGCAACTCCAGTTTCACAAGTTCGGTTCCCTTGTCTCGGGCCAGCTACATCTGTCACTGATTTTCCCCTTGCACTTTCTTCCACAAAGGTGTGAGTTTTGAATAAAAGTTTGACAGCACCTGGCGAATTGAAACAGCTCTGAGAACCCAAACAGTGAGCGGCGTGCGAGCAGAATGTGAGGAAGCAAGCACTTCTGCTACCTATAGTAGGAATTAAAGTGCAAGGGGAAGAAATAAAATCACTCAGGTCTGCCGATGGCATTGTGGTGCTGTCAGAGGCAGCAAAGGTCTCTGAAGAGCAGTTGGACAGAATGGATAGTGTCTTGAAAGGAACATCAACAAAAGCAAAACAAGGATAAACAAGAGTAGTCGAATTAAATCAGGTGATGGTGAGGAAATTGGCTTAGGAAACGAGACACTTAAAGTAGTAGATGAGTTTCGCTATTAGAGCAGTAAAATAACTGATGACGCCCAAAATAGAGAGGATTTAAAATGTAAACCGGCAATGGCAAGAAAAGCGTTTCTGAAGAAAATAAATTTTAATGTAGACATAAAAATTAGGAAGTCTTTTCTGGAGGTATTTGTCTGGACTGTAGACATGTAAGAAGTGAAACATGCACGGTAAACAATTTAGACTAAAGGAGCATAGAAGCTTTCGACATGCAGCGCTACAGAGTAATGCTGAAGTTTAGATGGGTAGATTAAGTAACTAATGAGGAGGCTGTCAGTTGAACCAAAGAGAAAGGGTGTATGTGGCACAACCTGACCAAAAGAAGGTGTCGGCTGATAGGACACGTTCTGAGACGTCAAGAGATCACAAATTTAATGTTGGGGAGAACTGGGGGGCCGGGGAGGGGGGAGGGGGAGGGAGTAACAATCATAGAGAGAAACCAAGACACAAACACATTAAGCGGATTCAGAAGGATGTACGTTGGAGTAGTTATCCAGAGATGAAGAGTCTTGCACAGGACAGACAGACTGAGAACTGCATCAAACCAGTCTTCAGACTGAGTCGCACAACTACCACAAAAGCAACACAGCCTTGATAGTTAGTGATAACCTCAGATGTCACAAAATATTAGACATCTCTGTTTTTAGTCTATAATATGATGGAGCACTTTTTAAAAGAAAATCTTACCGGCTGCTATAAAATTAATAAAAAAATTAAAAAATAAAACTAATGTTAATATAAATGTTGAAGTGAAATATTTATTTACTAGAGCTACTCCGAAAGTAAGATCCGATCGACACGAAATGGAAAGCAATGCGAAAATCAAAAAGGTTTATTTGCAACAGTTGGCTACACCTTCCAGCTACTTCTCGACATAGTCGCCATTCCGACTTAGACATTGCACTGTAGCAAGTTTCCGATACCCTCGTCATGGAAGGATACAGCCTCTGTTTTTCGCCAATTCTCTACGCTGCTCTACAGCTCGTTGTCAGTGCCAAAATGTTGTCTTCATAGGCAGCAGTTCATGTGAGCAGAGAAGAAACATAGTGGCAGCCAATTAAGGGTTAAATTGTTGGTGATCAAAACAATTCTAATCGGAAACGGTGCTGGAGCATATTCATTGCCCCTGCAGAATGCAGCTTAGAATTGTGTTGAAGAAGGAAACGCAAGACAGTCATGTTAAGTGGTCTGCATAGCTTCAGGCGAAATTTCTCATCAGGCCCTCGTACTTAGCGGGAGACAATATTTTGTAAATATCGTTACACACTCACTGTGCGTTCAGAACTGAAAAGAACAGCGTGACGCATTCGACGGACATGCTGGAGACACTGCTCAACACATCTGCGCAAAGTTTCATCGGATTTTCAATGTGGTGTCAATTTCGACCCCAGTACAACCTTACTTTCTGAATAGCCCTCACATTTCAACCTAGAGGAAAAGCACAAGAAATGACACATTTTGACCTAAAATAATGTATGAGTTTTTCTCCAAGATTATATATGCATGTGATAGACATTTTATTGTGAAAATATGAAAGTATTTCCAGGTGAGAAGTCGATTACCGTAAGAGGTGTGAAGCTGTCCCGCCTGTGTAGCAGTAAGGTTGTCGCTCATGAATTTGCGTTCTGTGGACCTTGTAAAATCTTTCAGCAACAAAATTGCTAAAAAACGATAAAATTAATTTTGGTAACACCTGAGACATCGTTACTGTATCGTGCCACGTATGAATGCATTTTATTTATGAAAGACTTCGTATGCGACATCAGGTAGTACGAGGGCAGTTCAATAAGTAATGCAACACATTTTTTTTCTCGGCCAATTTTGGTTCAAAAAACCGGAAATTTCTTGTGGAATATTTAAAAACATTCCCGCTTCGTCTCGTATAGTTTCATTGACTTCCGACAGGTGGCAGCGCTGTACGGAGCTGTTTAAATGGCGTCTGTAACGGATGTGCGTTGCAAACAACGGGCAGTGATCGAATTTCTTTTGGCGGAAAACCAGGGCATCTCAGATATTCATAGGCGCAAGGTCAAGCAAGACTGTCTGATCTCCCGCGTGCGGGCCGGCCGTGCACAGCTGTGACTCCTGCAATGGCGGAGCGTGCGAACACACTCGTTCGAGATGATCGACGGATCACCATCAAACAACTCAGTGCTCAACTTGACATCTCTGTTGGTAGTGCTGTCACAATTGTTCACCAGTTGGGATATTCAAAGGTTTGTTCCCGCTGGGTCCCTCGTTGTCTAACCGAACACCATAAAGAGCAAAGGAGAACCATCTGTGCGGAATTACTTGCTCGTCATGTGGCTGAGGGTGACAATTTCTTGTCAAAGATTGTTACAGGCGATGAAACATGGGTTCATCACTTCGAACCTGAAACAAAACGGCAATCAATGGAGTGGCGCCACACCCACTCCCCTACCAAGACAAATTTTAAAGCCATACCCTCAGCCAGTAAAGTCATGGTTACAGTCTTCTGGGACGCTGAAGGGGTTATTCTGTACGATGTCCTTCCCCATGGTCAAACGATCAACTCTGAAGTGTATTGTGCTACTCTTCAGAAATTGAAGAAACGACTTCAGCGTGTTCGTAGGCACAAAAATCTGAACGAACTTCTCCTTCTTCATGACAACGCAAGACCTCACACAAGTCTTCGCACCCGAGAGGAGCTCACAGAACTTCAGTGGACTGTTCTTCCTCATGCACCCTACAGCTCCGATCTCGCACCGTCGGATTTCCATATGTTTGGCCCAATGAAGGACGCAATCCGTGGGAGGCACTACGCGGATGATGAAGAAGTTATTGATGCAGCACGACGTTGGCTCCGACATCGACCAGTGGAATGGTACCGTGCAGGCATACAGGCCCTCATTTCAAGGTGGCGTAAGGCCGTAGCATTGAATGGAGATTATGTTGAAAAATAGTGTTGTGTAGCTAAAAGATTGGGGAATAACCTGGTGTATTTCAATGCTGAATAAAACAACCCCTGTTTCAGAAAAAAAATGTGTTGCATTACTTATTGAACTGCCCTCGTACTTGTGCGCCACCAACAGAATTTTAGTTCCTTGGGCTTGACCGAGAATATTTCCAACCTACCAAAATGTTTTACTTCCACAGCACTCATCATCCGCATCGCCGACATACGCTATACAAAAGAAGCCATAGGCACTTTCAAGCCATTATTTCCATTGAAGTCCAACAAATTATATATTTTTGCGTTTTGTTTTATGAAACTCAAGTTTTATCGAAGTATACTATAGGTCCATTGGCCTCAGCATGCAGCAAGTGCAGTTTACACCAAATTTCTTTCTTGGTGCTGAAATGCCTCTGTATGCCTGTGCAAATTTTCGTCCAGTACCATATTTTCTGATTCAAGAACTATGTGAGCGGTTAGGACAAAGAACGGCGCTCTTTGAGCCAGAATAAATAATGTTTTCATGGAGATGACTGTGTTTTTGTAGTCGTCAGGTATTCTCTGTAATAAAAGTAAGAGTTCAGAGGATGGACCGAAATAAAGGTTCCATTAAAAAATCTGTCAGCGCTGTTTAACCCTACCACATCTGATCTTTTTCTCTTTTTTTCAATACCGATGCCAAAGGGGGTTTCGGTGAACACAGTGGTATTAAAATACTCTGATGATAAAACGTTAAAACTTTCAAAGAGGTTTATAATTTTAACTAAGGCCATCACATACAAATATTATTAACAGCTATAAATATTATGTTGAATCAATAAAAATAGTCACAACAAAAATACAAATGTACTAATACATTACACAAACAGTTCTGAGTCCTTAAAATCAAGACAAGAAACAGACTTCACAGCTCTTTCTGAATGTGTGTTGTAAAGATAATTATGACACTATTGACAATATTATTTTGCTTTATTTAGATTGTTGAACTTGTGCTTCTTGATTTTCAATGTCTTGCACACTCACACAGAACTGAGCTTTCCCTGCAGGAGGCTCATCTGCATGTGTTGTCACATTTTTTATTTTCTTTTGTAAAATACTTCCCACTGGCAGAAAACTTTGGTTGGTTAAACCTCTTATACTAATACTTCTTTCGGGTACCAGCAGTTTCACAAGTTCCAACCCAGATTGCAGAAGGAAAAGCTTCGGTTTTTTGTTCTTACTCCACATTTAACAGCAGGGAATTGTTGCGTATAATTAATGAAATGTACCTAACTACAAAAACCTGGATCCTGTGAGAGGTATGTTCGCAGCTGAGCCACTGTGGCTTGTATGTCGCCACCATCTCAAGACGAGACTGCTTTAAAGCCAAACTCTAATGACTGAAGCAGCTGCCTGCTGCAAATAGTTCAGAGCACCAACAGCTGAGTGTGAAACTGTCGCCTTTCAGGGCTTAGGAAATGAATGAAGCGTCAGTTGAGACATAAGAGCTGAGTAAAGCATGGCGAAAGATATGACTCCAGAGAAGCCAGCTACATCAGCTGTTTGCTGCCTCACCCTAAGGTTACGGGCCAGCCCAGAAAGGGATGCCATCAGGACTAATCACTATATTTACGAGCCACTACTCCAGACTGTCTGTGACTCCGCTTCCTAAACTGGGACAACAGAACAGACTACCTACCACAACAGCGCTTTCCACTATCGGTGAGATCAAGGTTAGGTGAAAAGGGGGTCATTGTGAAACCCTTTCCACTTTACCCGATTGCTTATGTAAACATACCGTATTGATGTAGAGATGTCCGTCAAGATGAACCCAGGATCTCTAAAAATCTGAAGGGAAGTGTGAATGTTCAGTTTTATGTAAATCATATTGTAAATTTGCTGTTTATGTGTGGGATCCCTCACTCCCAGGCTGTTGTTGCCACATGTGTATTAGAATCATAGGAAATTATACTTCACATTAATTCAAGTGTTTTAAAATGTTGTTACAGAAACATCACTTTTTAAATACATTTCTTGATTGTTGTTTAATCCAAGAAGTGGAACACCACTCCAGATCGCTAATTAGGCGAGCATTTCTAAAAACATGTCCATATTGAGATAATTTTGAAAGGAAAAACCATATTTGTAATTTTTTTGGTTTTTTATAGGTTTCCTTATCGCAATCGGAAAAAATGGAAGCTTTTGTAGACTACTTTGTCGTCTGTCTGTCCGACTGTAAACACCCCTTTTTCTTAGTAACGGTTAGGAGTATCCAGTTCAAAATTATGTCACATGCTAAGGTCTACCGTCCTTTGGTGGAGTCAAACATTTAAGTTTCTAAGTGAATGCTGTCAGGAGAGACGGCCATTTATGTTGCATATTTTTACACTCGAAAACTCACTCATCAAAAACAATCGGGTAATTCTTGTTGGGTAAAATCATATAACTTGGCAAGAATCACGGTTTCACAGTACAAGTGAAGGAATAATCCTAAATTCTTCAGTTTGTAATTATGTGACATAATTTTTGTTCTGTAGTTATAACTTATATTGTATTCATCATCCGTCGAAAGCATAATTGAAAAATATTACTGCAGGCAAAAATAAAAGTAAGTTGCCATATTTTATTAAGAAAATAAAAAAATACTTTACTAAATATCTGTCTCTTCATATATAAACTGATGTCCCTCCTAGCTTCTTTTTGTACGAGGGCAGTTCAATAAGTAATGCAACACATTTTTTTTCTGAAACAGGGGTTGTTTTATTCAGCATTGAAATACACCAGGTTATTCCCCAATCTTTTAGCTACACAACACTATTTTTCAACGTAATCTCCATTCAATGCTACGGCCTTACACCACCTTGAAATGAGGGCCTGTATGCCTGCACGGTACCATTCCACTGGTCGATGTCGGAGCTAACGTCGTACTGCATCAATAACTTCTTCATCATCCGCGTAGTGCCTCCCACGGATTGCGTCCTTCTTTGGGCCAAACATATGGAAATCCGACGGTGCGAGATCGGGGCTGTAGGGTGCATGAGGAAGAACAGTCCACTGAAGTTTTGTGAGCTCCTCTCGGGTGCGAAGACTTGTGTGAGGTCTTGCGTTGTCATGAAGAAGGAGAAGTTCGTTCAGATTTTTGTGCCTACGAACAAGCTGAAGTCGTTTCTTCAATTTCTGAAGAGTAGCACAATACACTTCAGAGTTGATCGTTTGACCATGGGGAAGGACATCGAACAGAATAACCCCTTCAGCGTCCCAGAAGACTGTAACCATGACTTTACCAGCTGAGGGTATGGCTTTAAACTTTTTCTTGGTAGGGGAGTGGGTGTGGCGCCACTCCATTGATTGTCGTTTTGTTTCAGGTTCGAAGTGATGACCCCATGTTTCATCGCCTGTGACAATCTTTGACAAGAAATTGTCACCCTCAGCCACATGACGAGCAAGCAATTCCACACAGATGGTTCTCCTTTGCTCTTTATGGTGTTCAGTTAGAGAACGAGGGACCCAGCGGGAACAAAGCTTTGAATATCCCAACTGGTGAACATTTGTGACAGCACTACCAACAGAGATGTCAAGTTGAGCACTGAGTTGTTTGATGGTGATCCGTCGATCATCTCGAACGAGTGTGTTCGCACGCTCCGCCACTGCAGAAGTCACAGCTGTGCACGGCCGGCCCGCACGCGGGAGATCAGACAGTCTTGCTTGACCTTGCGGTGATGATGACACACGCTTTGCCCAACGACTCACCGTGCTTTTGTCCACTGCCAGATCACCGTAGACATTCTACAAGCGCCTATGAATATCTGAGATGCCCTGGTTTTCCGCCAAAAGAAACTCGATCACTGCCCGTTGTTTGCAACGCACATCCGTTACAGAAGCCATTTTAACAGCTCCGTACAGCGCTGCCACCTGTCGGAAGTCAATGAAACTATACGAGACGAAGCCGGAATGTTTGAAAATATTCCACAAGAAATTTCCGGTTTTTTCAACCAAAATTGGCCGAGAAAAAAAATGTGTTGCATTACTTATTGAACTGCCCTGGTATTTCCGGGTCTGACTCAGAAACTACTGAAGAGAATTTGACAAGGTTATGGAATTCCAAGTGCCGATTTTCGCCAGTATCGATATTGATAGCAGACAAATATCGTCGTGATTCTTGATTCCTGGCATGGATGAACTATCTATGTACTTGACTGAATTGGTACGCGTCTCTCAATGTGTGAATCCTATCGCACTTGACCAATTTTTTGTTTGCATCCAGTTTAAGTGTTTTTCATTAATTCATATTGATTTGTGTCTGTTGGGTAGGAGAGAATTCTTTTCGCCAGAAGGCCAGCTTTCTATCCAAACGGTACCGCTGGAACGAGCAGTTGTAAGCTGGAGATTAAAATCACATTTCAAATCATGGATTGGTAATGACGATAATGACTCATCTGAGTAAAGGCCCATTGAATTTTGGGTGCGGAGAAGTTTTTGTGATCGACAATCAATTAGTTTAGAGAACTAGCAAGATGGCAAAAATCTGTAAAACTCTTGAGACTTTACTTTCAGATCCAAGCTGCAGCAAAGCCGACACATAAGGACATTAGTCCTGCCTGCGTTCAGTGAGTTGGTGCCATCACATGGTCACCAGCCTAAACCTCAAGTGACTTAGCTGCCCCTACAACCGAAAGGAGCAGAAACTCTTTACATTGCCAACCCCAGCCAAACTGGCTGTAGGAACCTTCTTCTACACGAAGAGGCACACTGCTGTGTTTTCGTACAACGCTACCAAACAGTGGAGAAATCTTCTCGCAGTCCTATTATGTAGCAGTTCTAAGTCCACTTCGTTGTCAGTAGTAGTGCGAGAGTCGCTGCCGCTTTGCTGATTTTAGAAGTAACAATGTGCTGTTCTAGTTAACCTTAGTCATGATGTTTTATAATAGAATGCTCATGGCAACTACAGCCCGGACGCACATGCAGATACGCTGTGTGAATTGCGATATGATTCCATCGATGCTAAGGCGGTTAGAAATGTCGTGTTGTCCCTGTCTATGTTTCCATATTACATGAGCCAACATGGCTCACTGCTATCTTTCGTGAATCTCAGTTCCCAAAAATAGCTCGGTTTTTCCCGTTATTACTCTCTCTAGTGACGTGACGAGTTCTCTCTGTTTGTTGCTAGATATGTATTGTTTTCATGTATATAAATTTCATATTCTCCTGCAGCAAGTGGGAAATCGCCATGTAGCCCAGCACTGTGGTTTCTCTGAATTCCATTCTTTTTGACAAAACTGCATCGCATTAATGTGATTTTATCGTGAATATATTTTATTTCGTTTCAGATCACTGTCCGTTAGTGGCCTGTAGTTTTCCCCAGTCACTTCATTAGCTGAGTGTTTGTTTACGCTGAAGTCTCGATCCTCGCTGCTAACACATCGCACTTCGCTGTTGGCAGGGAGCCTTGTTACAGTTACCTTGCAGTCTGCTAGCACATCCCGATCGCTTGTCGCGCAGGCGTGTCGTTTTCCCGCCTAGTGCCTATACCCTGCTGCTGTCCACATCGCTAGTTGGGTGAATTACTTGCAGTGTGTGCACAAAAACCGTGTTCCATGCATCGACTGACAATAATAGTGGTTCGTTCATGCCGAAATCATGTGTCTTGACAGTGAGAAAGGAGAGTAGGTATGAATGTACCCGTTCAAGGTAGATCGTCCACACATTTCACAGGTTATAACAACTACTCAAACTCATCTAGAACCCTCATTTACACCTTACAAACAACGCAACAAATTTTAAGTATTATTGCAACTTAATAGATAAAGTCTGAAAGTATTCGTATGGAGTGTAGCCATGTATGGAAGTGAAACATGGACGATAAATAGTTTGGACAAGAAGAGAATAGAAGCTTTCGAAATGTGGTGCTACAGAAGAATGCTGAAGATTAGATGGGTAGATCACATAACTAATGAGGAAGTATTGAATAGGATTGGGGAGAAGAGAAGTTTGTGGCACAACTTGACCAGAAGAAGGGATCGGTTGGTAGGACATGTTCTGAGGCATCAAGGGATCACCAATTTAGTATTGGAGGGCAGCGTGGAGGGTAAAAATCGTAGAGGGAGACCAAGAGATGAATACACTAAGCAGATTCAGAAGGATGTAGGTTGCAGTAAGTACTGGGAGATGAAAAAGCTTGCACAGGATAGAGTGGCATGGAGAGCTGCATCAAACCAGTCTCAGGACTGAAGACCACAACAACAACAACAATAGATAAAGATAAGAAGATTCGATCCAATATTACTAGCATAATTTCCGTTGAAGAATGGTTCGTAGGGCTACTTACTTTGAGGAAATGTTTCGTCTGCTTTTATCCACATCTACTTCCTACTCTGTATCTCACACTTTCGGATTTTTGTGCTTACATTCTAATGAAAAAAGAAAATGATAAATTAGCGAAACAGAGGAATTAATTACTGAAAATCGTTAGTTCTACAACTAAGTGGTTAAATAATCTGCATGCCTCTGGTCCCAGGCAGCTTTGCATCCAAAACTGGATGAAATAAGTGTCTGTTAGAAAACCGTTACTTTCATTTCTCATAATGTAACTATTCTTGTCTGGCGATTTCATTCGTTGGATGCTGGGAAGCTACACACAAATTGTCTCTCGATAGTCTACTTGCAAAGTTTCGAGTGCCAGTATTAAGTAAGGAATCTAGGAGTATCCTGCTGCTCCACGCAGCTCTTGCACTGATCGTGAAGGTTAAGCTTGCACAACGGTATTTAAGAAGTAATGTTTCCCACGCTCCATACCTGAATGTGAGGTACAATGAGAAGTATTCTCTGCCAAGAATTTCACTTTAGTTTGCAGAGTATGGATGTACGTGGAGATGCAGAAGTAGAACAGGGCTTATCAACGCG
This sequence comes from Schistocerca serialis cubense, assembly GCF_023864345.2. Classification (NCBI taxonomy): domain Eukaryota; kingdom Metazoa; phylum Arthropoda; class Insecta; order Orthoptera; family Acrididae; genus Schistocerca; species Schistocerca serialis. The sequence continues at coordinate 690,633,889 of NC_064642.1, read as the reverse complement.
CTAATTTTGAACGTGAGCACTCGCACCTGCTCACGCTTGCTCACGAGCAGAGCTGTTGAAGCGTGCTGCTTAGAAGGGGAACTATAATGTCATACCACGTCAGAGAATACGGAGACGGAAAATGTGAAGGACTTGAGCGTATACAAAAGGTTCTAAAACTTAAACGGATGCTCTGTGTGAACAGCAAGAAGAAGACGACGTAAAGTGAAGCTAGTGTACCGTTCAGGTAAGAGAATTGTACTATCTTTGCCAAAGACCTTCCGCCCTTTCACAGATGGCGGTTTAATAATAAGCTGAGCGTTTATATCCATTTCAGGTAGAACAATTTCGCACACTGCCACTATCAAATATAACAATTATGCCTCCCACACAGATTAAGTGAGACGATGTTCAGAGCCAGCTTGTAAACTCTTTCTAAAGAGTTTGTTGTATTTTGGAGCTCTACAAAAGTGTAGATATCGCAGACACAGCGCTCGTTGTGACACTCACAACAGCGTTGCAGAAAGTGTAGAACAGGAGGAGCACCAATGGTGTTGGGAAAAAATAAAACATGATCCATAGCACAAATGAGGCAACGGCCTTGCCGCAATGGCTATACCGGTTCCCCTGAGATCACCGAAGTTAAGCGCTGTCGGGCGTTGTTGGCATTTAGATGGGTGACCATCCAGGCCGCCATGCGCTGTTGCCATTTTTCGGGGTGCACTCAGCCTCGTGATGCCAATTGAGGAGCTACTTGACCGGATATTAGCGGCTTTCGGTCAAGAATACCATCATAACGACTGGGAGAGCGGTGTGCTGACCCCACGCCCTTCCTATCCGGCGGTCGGATGGTCCCAGTAGGCCACTCGTGGACTGAAGACAGAGTGCTTTATAGAACAACTGACTGGGAAAACGAATAAGCTTCCAGTAGCCATTTGTTTGGTCTGTGGCTTGAAGTAACAGATCTGTAATGCGACTAGGAACATAAAAACAGTCAAGATTCCTCCATGCACTTCCCTCAGAATCCATTTTCTCGTTTACACAAGTCTCCCCACGGCTCCCAAATCTATTCTCTGTGACGATAGAGGGTTACAGTACCCGTTGCCCGCTCGCCGACGCTCATGGAGCATGTTTGTAGTGAACCCCTGAAGTACATGGATGCTGTGTGGCAAAGAGCGCAAGGAGAGAAGACACTGCACTGCTAGAGTGACCTTGAAGGAACCAATCACGGCTCAGGACATACGAACAGCGATGATGAAACGAGGTCGATATCATTGCGTAGAGAGTGTAACGGGAATCCTCCTCTATCATTACTTTTCCTCAACAGTAGTTGTCGATACCAGTATTATTTTTCGAAGTTTCGACAGGTCAGTATCCTCTCAGTTGCTTTTCTGAAAACTTTCATATAGTTTTATACACAGTGTATTGTACTTCAAACTCTAACTTATGAAAAGGAATTACTTTATAAAATATTTTAGTTTCGATGTTGTAATGGATAAGCACCAGTTCCGCATGTACAGTTAAAATAATTTTTTGCAGAAACATTTGAAATTACGAAATATTTGCTTACTGGGTGAAATTCCTAATATTTATTACGCAAGTCTGTACTGTTTACTATGCTTATTTCTGGATTCATTTATGAAATAATAAACTAAATTAATAATCTAACAAAAGCTAGTAAGAATTCATCTTTTAAGAAACTTGTAAACCCTTTGGAATACTATTATTTCCGCATAGTGCAGGAGCCGTAAGCATACCTCTGATGTTATCGGACGTATTTTTGTAAACAACGTAATTTCGTCTTTGATAATGTGAAAAATCAAAATACTGTATGTTATACTAAAATGTGCGAAAATATATTTACGTAAAAAAAAATGCTGCAACAACAATCTTCAGAGTTATTTAGTGGAAACCAACCTTAAGAACCAGATGTGTCATTTTAATCTTCAAGAATCAGAACCCTAGACCAAAAGAAGTGGAGCCAACTCAACATGACAAGCTAAGTAAACTAGAAAGTGTACTGTAATCTTCGCTCCTCTCATTGCTTAATGTGGACAACAGATGGAGTCAGGAAGGAGGGGGTAGATCACAAGAGGGTAATAGCGAGCAGCGGAAGAGAATTGATTGTGCAGGTTAAATGCACCAGTAAGACTCAGTGGGCTTCATTCATCAACATCGTATCATGCCATCAAGTAGCGAGTAGCGCGATGGTAGCATAACCACATGCTAAGTCATCTAGCTAGGCTACAAAATACCCTACCTTAAGTCATGAAGGCTGATGTCTTCATGTTCCAGAGAACAGAAGATTAGCAGGTGAGGGTGTTTTTATCTGCTGATAGGGCAACAGCGACAGTCAGTACATCTTATTTCCATATGGTAAACCTACAGTTCAAAACCAAACCATAAACCAGAATTTACGGGCATAAAGACTTCCACCACGCAGAGGTGTCCAGAAAAATGTTAACATTCTTCGACAGGCAATATTAATAGAACAAAATGACATACTGGTACAATTCTTGCACAGGGAGGGGGGAGGGAACGGGAAAATTATTTTATGTCTTCAAAGTGATCCCCATTAGCAGCCAACACTGAACTGTTGACCAAACTACAGCTATCAGTGTTGCTGGTATGACAGTCGCACAGGACACCTCGATGGTTTCTCGTAGCTCCTTCATTGTAGCTGGCTTTTGTTGATAGACTTCATTTTTCAAGAACTCCGATTGGTAGAAGGTCCCGAAAGCGTGGTGGGTACTCAGTAGCTCCTGATCGATCTATCCGTCATCCAGATAGAATATCATCCAAATAGGCTCAGACATTTCTGTGGCAATGAGGCGCAGCGCCATTTCGTTGTAAGTAAGATCTTTCATTTCCAAACATCTCTCGGATGGCAGGTAAAGTCGATGTTTGCAGCATATGAAGATACAGCTTACCAGTTACAGTATCTCCAAATAAGAATGGGCCAATAGAACGCGCGAAAACAAGCCACATCACACATTAACACCCGGTAGATTAGTATGGTTGTTCACGTGAATGTTAGGATTTTCATGAGTCCAGCACATGCAGTTTTGGCGGTTTACAGTACCGTTCAGTTTGAACTGCACCTCGTCAGATCAGTTCATCCAAGTTGGACAACAGTATTCAGCGACAGAGTATGATAGTGCCAAAGCAGTTGAACTTAGGGTTTCAGCGCTGTAACCCTAGAAGGTACCAGCAAGCTTCTGAATGGTATTATTCCGGGTCTTCACCTTTGCGGCCACGTTGGAGGGATGTTGTCGGAAAGTTAAGGACCTATCGAGTGTTATTCCGAGGTACTTCGGTGTGCTGCAGTACTTCAAGGTTTGTCCTCGGAGTTTAACTTCTGGTTTATAGTCAGAGTGTCTGTTTCGTAGGTGGAATACTGAAGTTACAGTTTTCGGAGGGTTTAGGCGGAGGCATCATTTCCTAAAGTATGTGTTCAGGATTTCCATGTCGGCAGTTAATATGCTTTCAGCAGTGGTGAAACTAGAGCTCTGGGTTACCAAACAGATGTCATTGGCATATATGAATTTCCTTGAGGTTGTGGCTGACAGGTCATAAATTTTTAAGTTGAAAAGGAGAGTAGGCAATACAGATCCTTCAGGTATTCCGTTACTTACTTTGAAGACTTTGCTTCTGTCGTTATCCGAGTAGATCTGGAAAAGTCTGTTGGTTAGCATGTTGCTAAGTAGGTTTGTGAGTTTTCGACACTGAATGATGCTGACAAATTTTAAGTGTTATATGAAAACAACATACTTTTAGACAATAATATACTGCAGATGCAACATCCAGCAGTAGTGCGTTTAATTTATACACCTCTTTCGACGCTACAATAATGTCATTAATTTAATCGTACTAATAACACTACGATACGCGTATGACCCCATAAGCACACTGGAAATATATAGTTCCCTTGTTTTAAGAACTATTATTTTCGAAATGTACGATTTTTCGCTCTGAGTTATATGTATCCAATAGTGTTTTGTTTATTTTTACATTTACGAGACATTATTATATATTAATGATTTCTTTCGCTGAGTAACAATGGGGTCAATACAATCCCACTGTAAGTTTCTTTTTGTTTATTATTTAATTCATGTTGTATCTTTTGAATCCCGTAGCCGTTAATGATAGCTGTGAATGATGCAGACAGCCAGAATACTTTTTAAGAAGTTTTATTTTAGAGCCATAACTGGTTTCAGATTATCATGTCCATCTTCACATAGCTAATATTTTTAGTTAGCTAGACGTTTTGATTAACAGCATGTCGGCTGCTTCTCCACTGCAACTGTCTCCGTATGAGTTGCTTCATTAATAAAAAGACGATAGAATGCCTACATTCAGTTAGATATAATGTAAAAGATTGCATTCATTTACATATGCTCCAGTAGATAGCGATTTGTTTTGTTATGTTTACCTGGAAGAAGATACGTATGGACTCCACCAAAACACATCACCATCTGCTGGAACTTATGTAAGTGAATACAACTGTTTCACATTATAATTCTACAAGTAAGTGCAAGCACTTTACCACGTTTTTATCAATGATACAGCTTAGAAAGTGACATTAAACATTGATATATCACTGTGCACTGCAGGAGCAGACGACATGTTGATGACCAAAAGATCTGTAAGACAGAATGAATAGCCAAGATAGCAATAATATTTGTTCATTTACCGGTTTCGGCTTATGTAAAAGCCGTCTTCAGAATTTTCTTTTTTTTCTTTTTTTTTTTTTCATTGAGTGTACGATCGTGATATCACGAGCCAACCGAGGAACCGCCAGCACCAGCCATTGAGGGCGAAAAATTATGAAAATGGCTTTTACAAAAGACGAAACCGGTAAGTAACAAATATTATTGCGATCTCAACTGTTCAGTCTAATTTAAATATGCCATCACGTAGCTGTTTTCCGTAGACCATGTTGTCTAAATTTATGAAAAGATCTGTGTAACTAAAAACGTTAGCCTACTGAAGAGGGACATGGTAGTCTGAACTGGTTATGGCACTAAAACAAAACATTTTAAAATCTATTTTTGGTTGGTTGCATCATTCACCAACTATTCTTTCTATTTGTTGAAAGTAACGTTCACGGAAAGAGACTTAGGACTGTTGAGATGTAATATATGTTTTATATTTGTTCATTGAAGTCTTGCCAATACATGGGGTCTAAATTACTTGGGCTCTTTATGACACTACTGCTACTGAGTGGGGCAACACAATCCTGATAGTAAGAGGGTTAATGCCAGTATGTAGCATCTAACTTAAAGAGCCTATAATCTTATCCTCCCACACATCACCAGTAAATTTCAGTCTCTTCCTTAGTTTCAAAAGCTTCGAGAGGCGTAAGATACACAATTTTTTTTTGCTTATCTTCATTTTATCGTTGTTGGCTACTGTAGTCTAGGGATAGATTCTTGTGGCTGTAATTTTGACTTTGTGGGTTCCAGTTGACATAATAATTGATGATGTAGTACCTGTTCCTATTACCTTTTTTTATTTCATCTCATTCTTTTACATCACTCTGATTTCACTATCTCCATTTTCATAAAACCAAAATTATTGCCCAAATTAAAAACACGTGCATTTCCACCAGAGGCATGCCCACTACTCTTCACTCATTCTGGGCACTAACACATTCCAAAGAGTTTCCAAAACAGAAGATTTTACAAACCTTCTCGGCAAAAGAAGAGTCATGACCAAGTTGTCCGCCCGCTGTAGCTGAGTGGCCAACGCGACAAAATGTCAATCCTAAGGGTCCGGGTTCCCTTCCCAGCTGGGTCGGAGATTTTCTCCGCTCAGGGACTGGATGTTGTGTTGTCCTAAATGGTTCAAATGGCTCTGAGCACTATGGGACTCAACATCTTAGGTCATAAGTCCCCTAGAACTTGGAACTACTTAAACCTAACTAACCTAAGGACATCACACACACCCATGCCCGAGGCAGGATTCTACATCTACATTGATACTCCGCAAGCCACCCAACGGTGTGTGGCGGAGGGCACTTTACGTGCCACTGTCATTACCTCCCTTTCTTGTTCCAGTCGCGTATGGTTCGCGGGAAGAACGACTGCCTGAAAGCCTCCGTGTGCGCTCTAATCTCTCTAATTTTACATTCGTGATCTCCTCGGGAAGTATAAGTAGGGGGAAGCAATATATTCGATACCTCATCCAGAAACGCACCCTCTCGAAACCTGGCGAGCAAGCTACACCGCGATGCAGAGCGCCTCTCTTGCAGAGTCTGCCACTTGAGTTTATTAAACATCTCCGTAACGCTATCACGGTTACCAAATAACCCGGTGACGAAACGCGCCGCTCTTCTTTGGATCTTCTCTATCTCCTCCGTCAACCCGACCTGGTACGGATCCCACACTGATGAGCAATACTCAAGTATAGGTCGAACGAGTGTTTTGTAAGCCACCTCCTTTGTTGATGGACTACATTTTCTAAGCACTCTCCCAATGAATCTCAACCTTGTACCCGCCTTACCAACAATTAATTTTATATGATCATTCCACTTCAAATCGTTCCGTACGCATACTCCCAGATATTTTACAGAAGTAACTGCTACCAGTGTTTGTTCCGCTATCATATAATCATACAATAAAGGATCCTTCTTTCTATGTATTCGCAATACATTACATTTGTCTATGTTAAGGGTCAGTTGCCACTCCCTGCACCAAGTGCCTATCCGCTGCAGATCTTCCTGTATTTCGCTACAATTTTCTAATGCAGCAACTTCTCCGTATACTACAGCATCATCCGCGAAAAGCCGCATGGAACTTCCGACACTATCTACTAAGTCATTTATATATATTGTGAAAAGCAATGGTCCCATAACACTCCCCTGTGGCACGCCAGAGGTTACTTTAACGTCTGTAGACGTCTCTCCGTTGATAACAACATGCTGTGTTCTGTTTGCTAAAAACTCATCAATCCAGCCACACAGCTGGTCTGATATTCCGTAGGCTCTTACTTTGTTTATCAGGCGACAGTGCGGAACTGTATCGAACTATAAAATAAATAAAATAAAATAAAATAAAATAAAATATTAATTATTTTTATCTGTATGATTGGCTCTCCTATGAGTCGTCAGGTTTTGATTATTCGGTATCAGACGCTTGACAATGGCTTTTTCGTAAAGGCAATGTTACTCGTAGTTGACCGTGAAATAAAACTGAAATAATCGGACTTCGTAATTAAATCGTTTCCAAAGACTGCTGCGGTAGGTGCGGACTCATAAACTAAATCTCAATATTACAATAATTTGCCAGCCATGCCAAAACGTCGTACAGAGGTGATTGTCTACTAAACAAATAATTACACAGTTAGTTAAATCAGATATATTCAATGAATAAGCCTACAGTTCATAATCCTACTTACTTTTATAAATATAAATTCTTTACAGAATCGAGTGCCTAGTATGGTTGCAACTCGCAGTAATTTTCTATATCATGAAATATGGCGGTGTGCCAGACAATAAACTAAAATACGTGCTTCTCGCACCACTTCAACGAGAGCTCTCTTTTCTTTTTAATCAAACATACGAGTAACGTAAATGTACTTTTGTTTTATCAGCGACACAGCGCTGCAGTTGTGTGCCATAGGCTTTATTTACTTGTCACTGATTATTTATTTAATTAATATCTCGCGTTTCCGAGGAAACTCACGCTCGGCATGCAAATGTGCCTTTATATTGCCCCCTGAATTGCGAGGCGAAAGGACACACCTGCAGGCGAGCAATTCACCTAAAGGCACAAGAAAATCTAAGTTATCTACAACTATTTACATGACTTACATTATACTGTATATTATATACAAAATTTGAATGACGCGCGTGCGCCGAAAAAGTTCTTATGTTGGCAAAACAGAGTGCGCGCATGCGCAGAAGCGTCTGTGTAACTACGGCACTGCCGTTATTTCGTAAATTTAGATCACGCGGCACAGTATTGCAGTTCATATTGTTCGTGTGCGCGCGCATTTCTTAGTCGTTGCACAAAGAAAATATTCCACCAAGATTACATATGAAGACTACATTCTATGACAGGTAACTTAGTTTTAAAATTACAATATTTGTTATAATACAATACAACTTTAGATTGTTGAATGTTCTTAGTTACATGGCATTGCAATGAAATGCTTCAACGAAAAATGTTCTGTTGTTTCAGGTGCGTTGACCTATACACATGGTGTCGTTATCACAGTTCATATTCATCTGCTGCACAATAATTTTTTACAGGTTAGTATCGTCGTGGTAAAGTTTTTTGATCACAGTAACATCGTTGTATAACAACGTGATTAATACATAAGCGTGTCCATTTCCTATTTCCATTATAGTCGTTGTGATGCAGTTCGTTGTGACAAAAAGCATTGTTTATTACAGATCAGACGTGACCCGTCGAGTAATTGGTCCACGTGCAGTTCGTTTTTTTTTTTTTTACATTCCGTGGAAGCTTGGTTGCAGAACCTCGGACGGCACATAGCTGGCTGGCGTCGATCCTTGGACAGTCCAGGTAAGAGTGTCCGTCACATTTCGAGAACATTTCATTCCCTGAAGTTCCAACCAAAACTCTTCCACCCGTCGTGTTGTTTTCTGGACAGGCACTTTGTGTCCATTTAATCCAGTTAACATCTTGAAGTTGGGTACTGTAGTAATGTCACTAGACGATGCACGAATTATTCACTTCACATTTTCAGTTTTTTGCTGAATATAGCTCACCTAAATGTTCGTTAATGTCCGTGAACAGAGGTTCACTATGCAATGTCTTTTTGGCACTCGTTTTGTTCAAATTTTTACATGATACATCAGTTAAAAAAATAAGTAATTATACATACACACGTCACATATTTTCTTAGCATAAACATAATACAGTTGCACATAAACATGTTTACATCATCATTACATAGCTATAGGTTATTACATTGTGTCACATTTGATTACATGAATTGCATCCTCTTTAGCGGTTTTGCTGGGATATTATCGATGTTTTTTGTGATGTCATCTGAAATTAAGATAGGTTAGACACAACATTCTTTACATCAGTAGGCAAGACCAGGCGTTTTCGCTACTCAATAAATATTCAAAATAGTAAGAGAGAGAAAATGTTCGATTCCTCGCGTTTTGTGCGTGTGTGTAGAGTGTATGTGTGGCCTTGACTACTGATAGATGCCTTTCGTGTTGAGAGATGTGCGTCTAATCTATTTCTCAAAGTAAAAGATCGCTTCACAGATGACGTCTGTCAGTTCGTCAGGTGTCATACCAAGTCAGTGGTACCTACAATAACAAATGTTCCGTGAAAAATTTAATATGTCATTCACTGCTACGTAATCATAAATTTTACTTTAATATTCAGTCTTCTCAGTGGAGCCGCGGCGTTGAAAGAAAAGTTCTTCTGTCTTCAACTGCGTCACTGGAACGCTGAAATGAAAATTTCTATACTACTTATTATCTGTGTTGTAATTTGTTTTAGTTCTTGCCACACAGCAGGTCGTTGAGATAACGGTACGTTATATGTCTTATGGTAGAAGATCTTGTGAGGCTTAACTTCAATCTTGTACACATACGTGTTGATAACACCTAATCGTCTGGTAAAAACTTGTAAATATTTGGATAACATTTCCTGTAGTTTTATACGTTCATGTACACTGAGAGCTGTAGCTTCACTTATCTTATGATCAAGCAATGTTTTCAAGTCCATTAGCTCTGTGTCAGATGAGTGTGTTTGCATGTCTTGAATGTCTTTGTCAAGTACTAACTGAACCTTGTACCCAGTACAGTGTTTGTCATGCTTTAGAGTTCTCCTGTCCAAATCAATAATAATTACCCTGCTTTTATCATTTAAAATACATTTACCTTTGGAGAAGTCTATAATGCAGTCCTTCTCGCTCATAATATCTATTCCTAATATGCAATTTGTCACAAGGTTTTGTACAACCAGGAATGGCCATTGTACGGTTCCATTACCTATTTTAACGTTTACAAAAACTTGCTTCGTAACCCTACATGACTTATTACCTAGTGCAGTAGTTATTTTACAGTTTTGGGCAGGAAACTCAGGCACAGGTTCCAATTCACACATCTTTTATAAAAATTAAAAGATAAAACGCTCACAGCTGCACCTGTATCTAGGATAATAGTAGTTGGAATCCCACCTACTACACCAGTAGTGGATGCTAAAACAATTTCATTTGTGTTTAAACGACATTGTGTACTGTCTTGTAAAAGTTCATCTGATATATTGTTATTGTGGTTGTATCTTATAAATAAAACAGGTAGTTTTTGTTTAGAATTACTCGGCATATCATTATTCTGTTGTTCAAGTGTGGTGTCAAATAACTGATTAACATTGAAGCCGCCTCCCAAGGATTCTTCAGCCACGACCTGGGGCAAAGTAGTGACTGTTTCTAGTTTGTTGGATTAGCATTTGTACTAGGTACTGACACAGATTGAGGTTGTGCATCAGGTGTCATTTCTATTATATTCACATTCGGATATTGCCTATTATGATCTCCAAACTTTTGCGGTTGTTGTTGCTGTTGCGCATTATAACTTACCTGTCGGTCGTAAGGTATGCTCCAATTTTGTCCTGGTGGCTGCTGTGGTAAAGCAGTGTTTGAATGAAAGTATTGATCGCTACGAGTCCAGCCTTGATGCTGTCTTGGCTCGTAGTTATTATTATTTCTATTTCTGTTTGTGTTTTTGTTGTTACATTTGTATCCGTTGTTACCGTTGTTGTTATTACCGCGGTGCCTTTTGTATGGATTGCCGCATGAAGTGTTATTACTGTTGTAACTATTGTTCGTATTGGAATACGCGTGTTGATTTTGATTTCCGTACTGAGACGGCATGTGAGTTTGCTGTTTTTGTTGTACCGCGTATCCAACTGTGGGCGCGCCAGAATTGTGTTGGCAAGCCTGCATGTTTTGCATACCACTAGTGTAAACATTGTGGCTGCTGTTTTGCCGCGCGAAGCGCTGATCTTCAAGTAACATGTCAACCGAATCTAAAGCTGTTAAAAAATAATCTGAATCGTCATCCGGGATATGTAGAAGTTTTTCTTTAATGTTGAAAGGCAATTTGGCCTTCAACGCTCGGAGTATATCACGCGTTGCGACTGGTTCGTCTAAAAAATGTCCCATGTTCAAGTATTTTTCAAAATATCTGCGTAAGTTACCATTTTTACTGTTAAAAGTTTCAGGTTCTAAAATTTGTCTTCTGAGTCGCTCCTGGACGGATTGCGACCAGAATTTGTTCAGAAAAGCACGCTCAAACTCACTGTACGTGGTACATACGTCAGCTTGACTGTATGCCCAGACAGCTGCATCGCCTTGGATGTAACCGACAATATATGAAATCTTTTTCCGGTCACTCCAAGTGCGTGGAAATGCGTTACTAAAAGATTTAAGAAAAATCACCGGATGAATGGTTCGTTTTTCTGGGATAAAAGCCTGAAATTGCCTGTGTTTTATTAAGCTTTCTTCTTCCTTTGCATTATGATATGGATTTGTACCACTGTAATTACTGCAATGCTCAGCTGGCGAGTAATTACGATAATGTTGCTGTAGTTTACCATGATAATAGCTTGTGTTTGTGTTTGCACGTTGTGGTATGTGTTGTTGTCGTGGTGTGTTTTGTTCTTGTGTGTATGTTGTGTGCGGTATGTGTGCGTCACACTCGTATGTATATTGGTTTCTGAACTGTACATTTTGACTGATATTTTCGTTACATTCAGACTGTGGTTGATCGGTGAATTGTCTCATGGTTGCAGTGACGGATTGTACTGCGTCACTAATCAGCTGTTTGTTATTAGTGATGTATTCCGCTACGGAGTCGTGCACAATTGTTGGTAAATTTTCACGTATGCATCTATCAAAATGTTTGTCTTTGTTCTCTACCCAATCATGAAATTCTTTATTAATATTTTGAAAATGAGCTGTGGCATCCGATTGTAAGATGTCAGTCAGGTGTTGTTCAACATCGTCAAATTTATTCTGCACGTCAGTAATTCGTTTTTCAAGGTTGTCATGTACTGAAGGATATGTTTGAATTTGTTCAGTAAGAGCTTCACACGTGACATTAAGGTTTTTTAATTGTGTCTGTAAAAGTGCTACGTCATTTGTAGTCTTTTCTTGTCTCGTATTAAGCTTGGAAAATTTCGTACTGAGTTCAGTCATCTGTTTGGTCAGTGTGGCGTCTATAAGTTCCACACGTTTACACAAAGTGTCATTACATGCCTTGATTGTTATGAGGTCAGATTTAATTTCGTCATTTTGTGTCTTTAAGGTTGCCATGTTTTCCGCGTTCTGTTTCATTAGCATTTGTAACATGTTGACAATGTTTACTGTTTGCAAGGTCTCTGCCCCCGCCGCGTCATTAGACGTGACGTCATGCATTAACATGGGCTCTGACTGAGACTTTGAAATTTTTGTGGTGGACGGCCTATTGTCAAAATTTCCGTTAACACTTGCGTCAATATTTGATGAATCGTCACTACCGGTTGCTGTCGTAAAGTCATTTTCTAACATTTGTCTCTCGTCCGAGTCGGATTGCGTCTGAATAGTATGTCTTTGCTGTTCCATCTTTGCGTATTGTTTTCTAGTTATGACCATGCCACACGTGATATATATTTCAAGAAATTAATGTTTGACACTGGTTTTAAAATAAAATGCAGTTGAGCATGACTCGCTCGTAGCAACAATGGCTGTTTGTTAATTTAAAAATGTAAACTGAATATGGGATTATTGGTAATGGCTGCTGGCCATGTTACATGATATCGTACAGAAGTCGGCCATATTGTACACTCGTGTATTGGTATTGTTGCATACGTTATTGTTTAAGGAAAAATACTGAGAATGGAATTTATCACTGAAACTGTTATGCGGAAAAGAAACACTACAGAATTTTACTGAAAAGCTAATACACTGAATTATACGTCTGGTCAAGCCTGCTAATGCAAAGATGCTGCGTCTTACCTTATTTTGCTGGAAGCTTCTTTGCGTCTTCCCGCAAAATTTTATAATTGGCAAATATCTTCTGATTTTTTTATTTCTCATATAGTCAAGTCCAGGACCAGAAGGTTGATTTTTCCCATGAAACAAAGAGAACAATGTAACAAATGACAAAATAACAAGTCCGACACGCAGTCGCCAATATAAAATAAATAAAATAAAATAAAATAAAATAAAATATTAATTATTTTTATCTGTATGATTGGCTCTCCTATGAGTCGTCAGGTTTTGATTATTCGGTATCAGACGCTTGACAATGGCTTTTTCGTAAAGGCAATGTTACTCGTAGTTGACCGTGAAATAAAACTGAAATAATCGGACTTCGTAATTAAATCGTTTCCAAAGACTGCTGCGGTAGGTGCGGACTCATAAACTAAATCTCAATATTACAATAATTTGCCAGCCATGCCAAAACGTCGTACAGAGGTGATTGTCTACTAAACAAAAAATTACACAGTTAGTTAAATCAGATATATTCAATGAATAAGCCTACAGTTCATAATCCTACTTACTTTTATAAATATAAATTCTTTACAGAATCGAGTGCCTAGTATGGTTGCAACTCGCAGTAATTTTCTATATCATGAAATATGGCGGTGTGCCAGACAATAAACTAAAATACGTGCTTCTCGCACCACTTCAACGAGAGCTCTCTTTTCTTTTTAATCAAACATACGAGTAACGTAAATGTACTTTTGTTTTATCAGCGACACAGCGCTGCAGTTGTGTGCCATAGGCTTTATTTATTTGTCACTGATTATTTATTTAATTAATATCTCGCGTTTCCGAGGAAACTCACGCTCGGCATGCAAATGTGCCTTTATAGAACGCCTTCCGGAAGTCAAGAAAAATAGCATCTACCTGGGAGCCTGTATCTAATATTTTCTGGGCCTCATGAACAAATAAGGCGAGTTGGGTCTCACACGATCGCTGTTTCCGGAATCCATGTTGATTCCTACATAGTAGATTCTGGGTTTCCAGAAATGACATGATATGCGAGCAAAAAACATGTTCTAAAATTCTACAAGAGATCGACGTAAGAGATATAGGTCTATAGTTTTGCGCATCTGCTCGACGACCCTTCTTGAAGACTGGGACTATCTGTGCTCTTTTCCAATCATTTGGAACCCTCCGTTCCTCTAGAGACTTGCGGTACACGGCTGTTAGAAGGGGGGCAAGTTCTTTCGCGTACTCTGTGTAGAATCGAGTTGGTATCCCGTCAGGTCCAGTGGACTTTCCTCTATTGAGTGATTCCAGTTGCTTTTCTATTCCTTGGACACTTATTTCGATGTCAGCCATTTTTTCGTTTGTGCGAGGATTTAGAGAAGGAACTGCAGTGCGGTCTTCCTCTGTGAAACAGCTTTGGAAAAAGGTGTTTAGTATTTCAGCTTTACGCGTGTCATCCTTTGTTTCAATGCCATCATCATCCCGTAGTGTCTGGATATGCTGTTTCGAGCCATTTACTGATTTAACGTAAGACCAGAACTTCCTAGGATGTTCTGTCAAGTCGGTACATAGAATTTTACTTTCGAATTCAATGAACGCTTCACGCATAGCCCTCCTTACGCTAACTTTGACATCGTTTAGCTTCTGTTTGTCTGAGAGGTTTTGGCTGCGTTTAAACTTGGAGTGAAGCTCTCTTTGCTTTCGCAGTAGTTTCCTAACTTTGTTGTTGTACCACGGTGGGTTTTTCCCGTCCCTCACAGTTTTACTCGGCACGTACCTGTCTAAAACGCATTTTACGATTGCCTTGAACTTTTTCCATAAACACTCAACATTGTCAGTGTCGGAACAGAAATTTTCGTTTTGATCTGTTAGGTAGTCTGAAATCTGCCTTCTATTACTCTTGCTAAACAGATAAACCTTCCTCCCTTTTTTTATATTCCTATTAACTTCCATATTCAGGGATGCTGCAACGGCCTTATGATCACTGATTCCCTGTTCTGTACATACAGAGTCGAAAAGTTCGGGTCTGTTTGTTATCAGTAGGTCCAATATGTTATCTCCACGAGTCGGTTCTCTGTTTAATTGCTCGAGGTAATTTTCGGATAGTGCACTCAGTATAATGTCACTCGATGCTGTGTCCTGCGACCGTAACAGTCCCGCGGTTCCAGACTGCAGCGCCAGAACCGCTAGACCACCGCGGCCGGCTGTGTTGTCCTAATCATCATCATTTCTTCCCCATCGACTCGTAAGTCGCGGAAGTGACGTCACATCGAAAGACTTGCACCTGGTGAAGGCATTTACGTCACTGAGTTATATCATTATTCAGTAAATGAATCCAGAGATAAATTTAATAATTAGTGCTAGACCGTGCGATTAATAATATGGATTTTAAGTCTGCCATATATTTCTTAATTTCAAATATTTCTAAAAGAAGAAGAATTTTAGCTATACAAGCAGAGCCAGTAAATATGGACTGTAACAAATTTGGTTCCTTTTTATACAATTTAGCTTTAAATATAGTACACCCTATAAAAATTCATATGAAATTCTTTCAGTGATACAGCCGAAATAATCTTCACCTATACGAGATTCGAAAATATCCCTGGTATCGGCTATTACTATAAAGGAAGGTAATGGCCGATGAGGTTGTCCCACTACAAGCCGATCATAAAACTGACGCACTATACACTTCTGTCTGCCTAGGATTCTCCACATCTCTTTCCAGTGGATACGAAAAACGGATGGTGTTCATAACCGTTTGCAATATAGTTCAAAGTGCCGAGGTTTCTTTGGTAGGAGTCATGCTTCCGCCTTGGTGCAGGACGACGCTCGGAAGTTCCAACAGCCAGGAACTGGGACGAGGCGCGCAGTGAAAAACAGCAGATTACAGGAAGCCGCCGCAGAGCCAGCTCGGGACCAGATTGACACTGACGTCTGCAGCGCGCGGTGCAGCCTGGCGCGTGTTTGTTTTTCGCTTTGAAACGGGCGCCTGCGGAGGAACGCCGTAGACAAATAAAGGGCGGGGGCTGCCGTTAACTCGCGTGCCGGCAGTCCATCGCGCCGCCTCGCCCCTTTGTGTCCCAGCTCCGAGCCCAGCTGCCGGCTCCGTAAAAAGCGACGCCCACGCTGACGTCGACGACGAGCGGTGCGCCCGAGAGCGCCAACCCAGCTGCAGCGCGTCGGTCGCATCGCCGGTTGCAGCGACAGTAAAACAAAAAACAACTGCGAAGGCGACTCGCTCGAATACGGGCGTAACTTACAAAACCCTGCAGCTAATGATACGACGATTTTTCAAGTCTTCCAATATACTGAGGCGACAAAAGTCACGGTATACCTCTCAATATCGTGTCGGAGTTCCTTTTGCCGGTAAAGGGCAGCAGCTCTACATCTACATTTATACTCCGCAAGGCACCCAACGGTGTGTGGCGGAGGGCACTTTACGTGCCACTGTCATTACCTCCCTTTCCTGTTCCAGCCGCGTATGGTTCGCGGGAAGAACGACTGCCGGAAAGCCTCCGTGCGCGCTCGAATCTCTCTAATTTTACATTCTTGATCTCCTCGGGAGGTATAAGTACGGGGGAAGCAATATATTCGATACCTCATCCAAAAAACGCACCCTCTCGAAACCTTGACAGCAAGCTACACCGCGATGCAGAGTCTGCCACTTGAGTTTGCTAAACATCTCCGTAACGCTATCACGCTTACCAAATAACCCAGTGACGAAACGCGCCGCTCTTCTTTGGATCTTCTCTATCTCCTCCGTCAACCCGACCTGGTACGGATCCCACACTGATGAGCAATACTCAAGTATAGGTCGAACGAGTGTTTTGTAAGCCACCTCCTTTGTTGATAGACTACATTTTCTAAGGACCCTCCCAATTAATCTCAACCTGGTACCCGCCTTACCAACAATTAATTTTGTATGATCATTCCACTTCAAATCGTTCAGCAGGCATACTCACAGATATTTTACAGAAGTAACTGCTACCAGTGTTTGTTCCGCTATCATATAATCATACAATAAAGGATCCTTCTTTCTATGTATTCGCAATACATTACATTTGTCTACCTTAAGGGTCAGTTGCCACTCCCTGCACCAAGTGCCTATCCGCTGCAGATCTTCCTGCATTTCGCTGCAATTTTCTAATGCTGCAGCTTCTCTGTATACTACAGCATCAGCGCATGGAACTTCCGACACTATCTACTAGGTCATTTATATATATTGTGAAAAGCAATGGTCCCATAACACTCCCCTGTGGCACGCCAGAGGTTACTTTAAGGTCTGTAGATGTCTCTCCATTGAGAACAACATGCTGTGTTCTGTTTGCTAAAAACTCATCAATCCAGCCACATAGGTGGTCTGATGTTCCGTAGGCTCTTGCTTTGTTTATAAGGCGATAGTGCGGAACTGTATCGAACGCCTTCCGGAAGTCAAGGAAAATGGCATCTACCTGGGAGCCCGTATCTAATATTTTCTAGGTCTCATGAACAAATAAAGCGAGTTGGGTTTCACTCGATCGCTGTTTCCGGTATCCATGTTGATTCCTACAGAGTAGATTCTGGGTTTCCAGAATTGACATGATACGCGAGCAAAAAACTTGTTCTAAGATTCTACAAGAGATCGATGTCAGAGATATAGGTCCATAGTTTTGCGCATCTGCCCGACGACCCTTCTTGAAGACTGGGAGTACCTGTGCTCTTTTCCAATCATTTGGAACCTTCCGTACCTCTAGAAACTTGCAGTACACAGCTGTTAGAATGGGGGAAAGTCCTTTCACGTACTCTGTGTAGAAACGAATTGGTATCCCGTCAGGTCCAGTGGTTCAAATGGTTCAAATGGCTCTGAGCCCTATGGGACTTGACATCCGAGGACATCAGTCCCCTAGAACTTAGAACTACTTAAACCTAACTAACCTAAGGACATCACACACATCCATGCCCGAGGCAGGATTCGAACCTGCGACCGTAGCAGTCGCGCGGTTCCAGACTGAAGCGCCTAGAACCGCTCGGCCACACAGGCCGGCCAGGTCCAGTGGACTTTCCCCTGTTGAGTGATTTCAGTTGCTTTTCTATTCCTTGGACACTTATTTCGATGTCAGCCATTTTTTCGTTTGTGTGAGGATTTGGAGGAGGAACTGCAGTGCGGTCTTCCCCTGTGATGTGGCAAGCACTCAACAAGCCGTGGGATGTCAGCTGTAGGAATATTGATCCATGCTGCCTCTGCAGCTGTCCGTATTTGCGGAAGTGTTGCAGGTGCACGATTTTGTGCACGCACTGACCTGTTGATTATGTCCCACAAATATATGACGGGCCACGTGTCGGGAGATCTGGGTGGCCAAGTCATTCGCTCTAGCTGTCCAGGCCGGCCTGAGTGGCCGAGCGGTTCTAGGCGCTATAGTCTGAAACCGCGCCTCCACTACGGTCGCAGGTTCGAATCCTGCCTCGGGCATGGATGTGTGTGATGTCCTTAGGTTCGTTAGGTTTAATTAGTTCTAAGTTCTAGGGGACTGATGACCTCAAAAGTTAAGTCCCATAGCGCTCAGAGCCATTTGAACCATTTAGCTGTCCAGATGATGTTCTTGAAACCAATCGCGATAAACTGTGACCCTGTGACATAACGAATTTTCATCCATAAAAATTCCATGAAGTCCATGAAAGGCAGCAAGTGGTCTACAAGTAGCCTTCCATAGCTATTTCTAGTCAGTGACAGGTACAGCTGAACCAAAGGACCATTCCGTTTAAAGACAGCCCACAGCTTTATGCAGCCACTGCCATCTTGAACAGTGCCTTCTTGACAACTTAGCTCCTTGGCTTCGTGGCGTCTATGCCACACTCGAACTCTATCCTCAGTCCTTTCTTTTACGGGGTGCGAGTGAGGGGGGGGGGGGGGGGGGGGAGGGCATCAGTCTTCTGACTGGTTTGATGTGGCCCACCACGGATTCTTCTCGTGTGCCAACCTCTTCATCTCTGAGTAGCACTTGCAACCTACGTCCTCAATTATTTCCTGGATGTATTCCAGTTTCTGTCATCCACTACAGTGCCCTCTACAGTTCCCTCTGGTACCATAAAAGTCATTCCCTCATGTTTTAACAGATGTACTATCATCCTGTCCCTTCTTCTTATCAGTGCTTTCCACATATTCCGTTTTTGTATCCCGCCTGGAAGGCGACGCATGGGTCTGCTCCTGAAAGCTGACAAGAGATGCCGAATGAAAGGAAGCGACTAGGAGCAGATGAGGTAAAGCACGTCGGTACTGCGAGTAAAGTTGAAAGGTGGCTACACTGAGCCACAGCGCCAGAGATTGCGCCAAAGATTGTTATTCCGCCGCCTCCATTGGGGCAGTAGTAGCTCAGAGGATGTCGAGGGCAGTCGTTGTTCTGTTGGGCGACAGAGTAGACGATCTGAGTGTTGACTCAAATGTTGTACTGTTTGGTTGGTGTAATGTATAGATGGAAGAAGGTGCAGTCGTCAGAATATATTTGAGAAAGGAGATGGGTTTTTGATTTATGGTGCTGGTGTAATGGAATATTTTCGTCAATATATAATGAGGTAAAAAGGTATAACAGTTTTATTTAATAACAATCCCGCTTGCTCACAGGTACAGTCAACAAAGCATCTGGCTCGTGTTCATTTATTAGACTTGTAATTCTGGTTTCTATGTGCAATTATAGTATGTCTGGTTTTTCAATTAGTTCATTGTAAATGGTGTTTAAAATATTTTGTCGTATTGAGAAAGAAACCAGCCAGATACATGTACGTTGAGTCACACTACCACACACACAACAGTTACACTTGTGCTTTGTTGTTTCGTAGCTTTTATAGTTGCAGGGGACTTAATTGATCAATTGTGTTAATGGAAAGTCCTTGTCATTCTTTGTTTTTATTCTATGGAGTCAGTTTGCGAGCTAATAATAATCAGGGCCAACCAGTTACGTGACTTCGTAACAGGTCACACAGCTAGTAAATTTATTGCATTTATTCGTTAATATTAGTCTTTTCTTTTTAATTAAGCCCCCATGAAAAGTAAAAGTGGTTTTACTATTGTATAAACATATGCAAACATATTACATAACTTTAGGTAATGAGCACGTAGGTATGCAGCCAAAGACCCGCTAAGAAAGTCTCCAAAGTAAGATAAACTAAAGCGATGGTTATCGGCCGTCTGCTCTTCAAGAACTGGGCGAAAGTCGAGCGGTGGTCTTACAAGGGGAGCACGCCAATTGTGAAATTCAGATTCGATTCATACTGCGCATAATAAAAGCTCATGGCCAGAGGTGTAATGTGGCAAAGCACCAAGATGCACTTCTCAGCCGTTGTCGAGAAAATCGACAGTTAAAATAAACCGTTCCTGTAAAATGCCCTCTAGGGTTAGTAGTTTTGCACAGCGTCGTGGCGCGGCGGTAAGCGCTCAGGTTTGTAATCGGAAAATCGCCGGATCGAATGTCGCGCCATGCAACATGTTTTTTTTATTATTAGGTTTTTGTAATTCAAATATATATATAAACTATTAATGAATTGCTTATGCATTTTGCTGAACGCGGATCGCTCTCCAATTGTACCGCCTCCATTTTTCCGTTTGTTTAACAGGGTGTACCAAAGCTCTCACGTCCGCACTGACTTTCGACGATGTTATAAGTTGCGCTAGGGACCGCATCTACCTTCTTTCGAAGTTAGCAGGCAACTACGCTTTTATGCGGCGGCTCGTTTCGGCCCATTCAACATCTGTCCTTCAAGTGTAACGAGCGAGTAACGGAGCTTATATTTCATACCTGCCACAGAAAATTTGTGTTCGTGGGGTTTCTATTCTAATTCGAACGTTTGACTTACGCTATACGTATTCGTTTCGGAACATCGTTCCTACGTCTTCCGTTAACTATACGTGGTTAACATTATGAAGACAATTAATAACATTTATGAAATACAACTTTGTTTGCGGAAAACATAATGATGTTCGAAGTCGCCAGTTTTTCCACGACAAACGACCTTCAACAACTTATTATATGCATAATTGTTGCAACTGATTGCCGGGAATATATATATATATATATATATATATATATATATATATATATATATATATATATATATACGTGTGTGTGTGTGTGTGTGTGTGTGTGTGTGTGTGTATGTGTGTATAGACACATTTGAAAAACAAAAAACAAATACTAAAAAAAAGAAAATTGCATGGCGCGAGATTCGATCCGGCGACCTTCGGAATACGAACCCGAGCGCTTACCGCTGCGCCACGACGCTATCGATAATTGTTAATAGTTGAGAGTATTTCACCGCAACGGTTTATTTTAACTGTCGATTTTCTCGACAACGGCTGAGAAGTGCATCTTGCTGCTTTGCCACATTACACCTCTGGCCATGAGCTTTTATCATGCGCAGTATGAATTGAATCTGAATTTCACAATTGGCGGCTTCCCCTTGTTAGAGCTGCACAGCGTCGGCTAGAGGGCGCTGTGGTCGGCGAACATCTTCCGTTCTCGTAGTGCCAACCTACGCTGTGGCATCGGAACTATCGATACAACATTCCTTTCCTCTCTAAGTCTGCGTAGAACCCCCTCATCACTCCACCAAATTTTCATCATTTGTCTGTAGCACCACATCTAAAATGCTTCGATTCTCTTCTGTACCAGTTTTCCCGCAGTTCATGTTTCACTACCATACCGACTGATGACCTCAGATGTTAAGTCCCATAGTGCTCACTACCATACAATTCTGTACTCAAGACGCACATTCTCAGAAATTTCTTCCTCAATTGAATATCTACGGTTGATACTAGTAGACTTCTCCTGGCTAGGAATGCCATGTCTGCCATTGCTAGTCTACTTTCGTTGTCCTCCTTGCTCCGTCCGCCGTGAGTTATTTTACCGCCTAGGTAGCTGAATTCCTTAACTTCATCTACTTCCTGACCAACACTCCTGACGTTAAATTTCTCGCTGTTATCATTTCATCTGTAATCGATTTACTCTCAATCCGTATTCAGTACTAATTATATTGATAATTCCGTTCAGCAGATCATGTAATTATTCTTCACTTTCTCTCAGGACTGCAACGTCACCAGCGAATTGTATCATTGACATCCTTTAACCTTGAATTTTAATTCCACTCATGAACATTTCTTTTATTTCTATCACTGCTTCTTCGATATAGAGACTGAACAGTACGGTCGATAGGCTAAATCCCTGTCTTACAGCCTTTTTAATCCGAGCACTTCGTTCTTGATCGCCCACTCTTATTAGAGCCTCTTGGCTCTTGTACATATTGTACTTTACCCGTCTCTCCGTATAGCTTACCCCTATTTTTCAGAGAATTTCGAACATCTTGCACCATTTTACACTGTCGTAGGCTTTTTCCAGGTCGACAAATCCTATCAAACTGTCTTGATTTTTCGCTAATCTTGCTTCCAGTATCAACCGCAACGTCAGAATTGCCTCTCTCGTGCCTTTCCCTTTTCTGAAGCCGAACTGTCCGTTGTCTAGCACAGCCTCAATTTTCTTTTCCATTCTTCTAAATACACTCCTGGTAATTGAAATAAGAACACCTTGAATTCATTGTCCCAGGAAGGGGAAACTTTATTGACACGTTCCTGGGGTCAGATACATCACATGATCACACTGACAGAACCACAGGCACATAGACACAGGCAACAGAGCATGCACAATGTCGGCACTAGTACAGTGTATATCAACCTTTCGCAGCAATGCAGGCTGCTATTCTCCCATGGAGACGATCGTAGAGATGCTGGATGTAGTCCTGTGGAACGGCTTGCCATGCCATTTCCACCTGGCGCCTCAGTTGGACCAGCGTTCGTGCTGGACGTGCAGACCGCGTGAGACGACGCTTCATCCAGTCCCAAACATGCTCAATGGGGGACAGATCCGGAGATCTTGCTGGCCAGGGTAGTTGACTTACACCTTCTAGAGCACGTTGGGTGGCACGGGATACATGCGGACGTGCATTGTCCTGTTGGAACAGCAAGTTCCCTTGCCGGTCTAGGAATGGTAGAACGATGGGTTCGATGACGGTTTGGATGTACCGTGCACTATTCAGTGTCCCCTCGACGATCACCAGTGGTGTACGGCCAGTGTAGGAGATCGCTCCCCACACCATGATGCCGGGTGTTGGCCCTGTGTGCCTCGGTCGTATGCAGTCCTGATTGTGGCGCTCACCTGCACGGCGCCAAACACGCATACGACCATCATTGGCACCAAGGCAGAAGCGACTCTCATCGCTGAAGACGACACGTCTCCATTCGTCCCTCCATTCACGCCTGTCGCGACACCACTGGAGGCGGGCTGCACGATGTTGGGGCGTGAGCGGAAGACGGCCTAACGGTGTGCGGGACCGTAGCCCAGCATCATGGAGATGGTTGCGAATGGTCCTCGCCCATACTCCAGGAACAACAGTGTCCCTAATTTGCTGGGAAGTTGCGGTGCGGTCCCCTACGGCACTGCGTAGGATCCTACGGTCTTGGCGTGCATCCGTGCGTCGCTGCGGTCCGGTCCCAGGTCGACGGGCACGTGCACCTTCCGCCGACCACTGGCGACAACATCGATGTACTGTGGAGACCTCACGCCCCACGTGTTGAGCAATTCGGCGGTACGTCCACCCGGCCTCCCGCATGCCCACTATGCGCCCTCGCTCAAAGTCCGTCAACTGCACATACTGTTCACGTCGACGCTGTCGCGGCATGCTACCAGTGTTAAAGACTGCGATGGAGCTCCGTATGCCACGGCAAACTGGCTGACACTGACGGCGGCGGTGCACAAATGCTGCGCAGCTAGCGCCATTCGACGGCCAACACCGCGGTTCCTGGTGTGTCCGCTGTGCCGTGCGTGTGATCATTGCTTGTACAGCTCTCTCGCAGTGTCCGGAGCAAGTATGGTGGGTCTGACACACCGGTGTCAATGTGTTCTTTTTTCCATTTCCAGGAGTGTATTATTCTTGTCAGCAGCATGGATGCATGAGCTGTTAAGGTGATTGTGCGATCATTCTCGCATTTGTCAGCTCTTGCCATCTTAAGAATTTTGTGGATGATATTTTTTTCGAAAGTCAGATGGTATATCGCCAGACTCATACATTCCACACACCAACGTGAATAGTCGTGAATAGTCGTTGCCACTTCCCCAATGATTTTAGAAAATCTGGGGGAATGTTATCTATCCCTTTTGCCTTATCTGATCTTAAATCCTCCAAATATCTTTTAAATTCTGATTCTAATACTGGATCCCCTATCTCTTCTAAATCGACTCCTGTTTCCTCTTCCCCATCACAAAGGCTTTCAGTGTATCCTTTCCACCTATCCGCTCTCTCGTCTGCATTTAGCAGTGGAATACCGTTGCACTCTTATTGTTACCAGCCTTGCTTTTCATGTCACCAAAGGTTGTTTTGACATTCCTGTCTGTGAGTCTGTCCTTCCGACAATTATTTCTTTTTCGATTTCTTGACATTTTTCATGCAGTCATTTCGTCTTAGCTTCCCTGCACTTCCTGTTTATTTCATTCCTAAGCGACTTGTATTTCTGTGTTCCTGAGTTCACTGAAACATTTTTGTAGATCCTCCTTTCATCGATCAAATGAAGTATTTCTTCTGTTACCCTTGGTTTCTTTGTAGTTACCTGCTTTGTAACTTTTTCTTTCCGACTTCTGTGATGGCCATTTTTAGAGATGTCCATTCCTCTTCAACTGTACTGCCTACTGAGCTATTCATTATTGCTGTATCTATAGCCTTAGATAACTTAAAGCGTATCTCGTCATTTCTTAGTAGTTCCGCATCCTGCTTCTTTGCTTATTGATTCTTCCCGACTAATGTCTTAAACTTCAGCCTACTCTTCATCACTACTATATTGTGATCTGAGTCTACATCTGCTCCTGGGTACGCCTTTCAATCCATTATCTCATTTCGGAATCTCTGTCTGACCATGGTGTAATCTAACTGAAATCTCCCCGTATCAGCCAGCCTTTTCCACGTATACCTCATCCTCTTGTAATTCTTGACCAGGGTATTCGCTATTTCTAGCTGAAACCTGTTACTCAGTCCTTACCAACTGAAATCTGGACTTATGTGACCAGGCCACGGTTTTCCAGTCGTGTGGCGTCCTACCGACATGGTTACGATTCCAGAAGAGGCGCAATGCAGTCAGAGGTGTACAAATTCCCCTTGCAGCCTGCTTGCCCCTAGCTCCTCTGCAACCATTCATGCAGGTCAGCCTGCCGCGACGTAAACACAAGAGTGCGCGTGTACTGAGGCATAGTGGGCAATGCGGGCGATACGGGCTCCCGCAAGCCCGGGCTACCTGGATTCCCGCAAGCCTGCCAAGCTTCACGGGACCCGCTCAGCTTGCTGCGCCTGACAACAGGTTGCGCTGTCAAGCTACCGTGACTAGAGTAGCCACGTAGTTAGCCCGCAGTTCATTTATCGCAACGGTGGAGGCAGCACAATGAATAGGTCGAACTTTAGTGAGATTGAAAAAAAATTGACAACTGGCGAATACATGCTGGTAACGAAACAGAGCACAAGTGCCGCATGGGAAACGTTTTCGTGTGTTTATGAGGCCGCTTCAAATAAATCGGTAGGTGTGTCTCAATGCAAACTATGTAAAAAGCTCTTAAGTACTTATTCGGGAACCTCGAGTATGTTACGACATGTGTGCAAATTTGAGAAGCAGTTCCCTCACTCCGTAAATATCTTGAAAGAGGACAAAGATTTAGTGGCCGAAAAGTGCGTCGAAATGTGTGCTAAGGACCTGAGACCATTTAGCAGTATAGAGGGAGAAGGATTTCTTAATTTAGGGCAGACACTGATCGAAATAGGTAAAAAATATGGCTCAGTTGATATTAAAAATGTTATGCCTTCCCGAGTAACAGTAGCTAGGAAAGTTCAAACCTTAGCTGATAAAGTGCGCAGCAAAATGCTCCCAGACATAGTGCATGCGATTCGTTCTGGTATATGTGCCAGTACAATTGATCTATGGACAGACAATTACAAAGGGGTGCATTACATGTCCGTGACAATGCATTACATAAATTCAGACTGGCGTTTGAATAAATATGTACTGATGTGCTCTGCGTTTCCTGACTGCCCAAAAACTGGCTCGAATATTCGAAACGAGTTGGAAGATGGCTTAGAAACTATGGGTGTTTCTCGTGAAGACATTGCCAAAATTGCGTTTGTCACAGACCAGGGCAGTAACGTTGTCAAAGCTCTCGAAGTATATCAGCGTCTTCCATGCATGGCTCATAGTATATACACAGTCTTGAAACATGTTCTGAGCGAACAGTTTTTGAAAGAAAATGTTCCAAATATATTAGCCATTCTTAATACAGTGCGGGCTACGGTTTCGTACTTCAAGAGAAGAGGTCTCTGTGTGAGACTGAACTCATCTTTAAAGCAGTGGGTTTCAACTCGTTGGAATAGTTATTTTGACATACTTGTATCAGTCCATTCTCAGATTGATTCAGTGAAGGCTGTTTTACATAATGAAGGTGCCTCTGATAAAATGCTGGGTTATGACCACCATATAACTGGCCAGCTTATAGAATTTCTTAGGCCGTTTAAAGAAGCCACAGTTGATCTAGAGAGTGACAAGGATCCAACCCTACATTTAGTTCTGCCGTGGTTTTATGCCTTAAAAACTCACTGTACCGTACGGGATAACGATGAAGAGGTTTGTAATTTTATTCCATCTGAATATTATAGAACCACTTGTGAAATATGTATGTTGAGAAAATGTATTTTCAGGACATGAAACCTTTGAAACAAGCCGCTGATGCCTTCCTAGAACAGAAAATGTGCGTTAGTATGTTGCATAAAATTACAACGTTTATGGTGGCTACCTACCGCACATTAAGAAAGTTAACCGAGGATGAAAAAATTGAAGTTTACCAAGCAGCACGACAGATGTGTGCTGAAGGTAAGCTCCCAAGATAATGCATATACTCTTCATCTACATGTACGTGGTTACTCTGCAAGACACACGCAAGTGCTTAGTTGAGGGTTCATCGAACCACTTTCAACTTATTTGTCTCCTTTTCTCGAATTTCGCGCGGGATAGAACACCTACAGCTTTCCGTCTGAGCGCTGCTTTTTTGTATTTTATTCTGATGATCATTTCTTCCAATGTATATGGGACTCAACAATATCCCTTCGAATTTGGAGGTGTAAGTTGGTGATCGAAATTTCATATATAGATCGCGCCACGTCATAAAACGCCATTGTTGTAATGATTACCACCCCAACTCTTGTGTAATTTCCGCGACACTCTTTCCCCTGTTTTACGATAATACCAAACCAGCTGCCCTTATTTAGACTCTTTCGACCTCTTCCGTCAATAGTAAGGCTCTCGAACTTCGTAGCAATGCTCCAAAAGAGTGTTTTGTCATTAAAACGCCTACAGTATTTTCTGTGTGTCCATTCCTATTTAAGTAGGTCGTAACTGTAATCAGAGGTATTAAGTAGAATCTACAGCCTTTAGATTTGACTGGTTGATCTTGTAAACGAAGTTTAATGGACTTAGTTTAGTACACACAGGGATAAACTCGCTCTTGTCATTATTTATTGCCAACTGCTAATTTTCACACCAAAAATATATACCTTATTTAAATCGTCCTGCAGTTAGTTTTGATCTTCTGGTGACTTTACAGGACGATAAATGATAGCATCATCTAAAACCTATTATAATTTCAACTATGTGTAGTACGATCTTCACATTATTCTGCAAATATTAATTGGAACCTGTACAGTTTCAGTACAAGTGCCCAATCACACCAACCAAGAAACAAATCCAGGGCCGTACAAAATGGCGAAATTTGAGGACTGGGCAGAAGAGCCTCCTCTCCTACATGATGAAGTCAGCAGATACTTGCAAGAACACTGTGTGAACGAGGGAGATATTCTACAGTGGTGGAAAAATAACTCCCAACGACTTCCTCGACTTGCGTGTGTGGCAAGAAAAATATTAAATATACCAGCCACTAGTGCGTCTAGTGAGAGAATTTTTAGTTGCGCTGGAAATCTAATTAGCGAAAAACGATCACGTCTTAATGCAGACAGACTTAACGATCTCGTCATAATTAATTCAAACACTAGTCAGCAGACACATTGAAAATACAGTAGAACATTAAACGGGAAACTATGAGTTTGAGCGCAAATTTACTAATTAAGAGTGCAGATTTCTTTCTTGTGCTTTCTGGGCGTCAATTTCTGAGATAGAAATTTTGTAATGCATACAGTTCATTTTTATTTTAGACTAAACTTTTTGATTTCAATCCTCCCAAGTGACATTAATTACTGTTTGTAAACCATTTTCTGTTACTTGGGTTTGCAAAAGTAGCCAAATATTTTTAGGAGTATCTGGTTTGGCCTAAATAATACTTTCAGGGGAACTGAAGGAAAATTTGTAAAGATTTTATGTTGAAAAGTGTTCTGCAAAATAAAATATTCATTTGTGGAGTAAGGCAATACACATTATGAGTTGAAATTACAATTTATTTTGTTGAGTTTCACACACATTGCAAAATGTAATTTTATTCTTGTATTTCTATATTAAGGGGAATCCCACATGCAGAGTCAAGATGCTGAAGACCTAGACACTACAAATACTCCTAAAATGAAGAGCGTCGTTTTCCATGAATGTATTGTAGTAGGAATATCATGGAAACTCTGAGCCACTCTCCACAGCGTCTATATCTGCGTCATGAGGATTCAGACTCGTCGTTTAGGTCTGTGTTATGAGGGTCTACAGTCGTCGTTTAGATTTGCAACATGCAAGTAAACACTCCTTGTCTTAGTCTGCATCATGATGGTCCGAAATATGGTCCCTCATGATGCAGACCTATACTACAAGTGTGGACTCTCATGACGCAATCGTAGGAGCCGCGAAAAATGGCTCAGGGTCGCCATTGTATTCCCAGTACTATAGTTTTTAGACGAACTGGATACGAAACAAGTCCTTCGATTTTGTTAAAATGCATTTTGGCAATTTAGAATGATTTTACCAACTTCGAATGAATTCACAGAGCCAGTAAAATACATCCTGGAAACGTAGTTAAATATTTATATAATTGGTGTCATACTTGGCTGAAACATACTAAAGTTAAAGAATCTAGACTTCCAAAATCTTAATTTGGTTCTCATTGCAGTACACTGGTTAATAGGGGCGTAGATAATTTATTCTTCTGGGGAGGTGACCAATCTTCTTTTTGGGGGGTGGAGGTTCACTTCTTTAGTACAAATATCCATCCGTTTCGGTGTTGAAAAGTGCAGCACAGACTGCATTGCGTTGCCTGGGCATTTATTTATTCCATACTCTCGTAGTCTATCTTCCCTCCCGTATTTTCTCTCTATCCATTTAGTCCTCTCCCACTATCTCTTTGATCACCTCCCCCCCCCCTCCCCATCCCTTCGCCGGCCGAAGTCGCCAAGCAGTTCTAGGCGCTACAGTCTGGAACCGCGCGACCGCTACGGTTGCAGGTTCGAATCCTGCCTCGGGCATGGATGTGTGTGATGTCCTTAGGTTAGTTAGGTTTAAGTAGTTCTAAGTTCTAGGGGACAGATGACCTCAGAAGTTAAGTCCCATATTGCTCAGGGCCATTTGAACCATTTTTGAACCCATCCCTTGGCCCATCTCCCTCCCACCCTCTATCCATCTCCTCGTCCTCTCTCTGTTGGATTCCGCCACCTCAGTTCATCTCCTCTTCACCTATCTATGAAAACTCATATATATCTGTCAACTTTTGTGGTGATCAGTGAATCAGTGTCAATGTTTATTGCTAGGTAGCATTTATTGTAATACTTTTTGATACGCAGCATTGATAGTTTTGTTTTCTGGTGCGTAAACAAATGAAGTTGAAGGTGCCCCGACAGGGGAATATGCGACGTACAAATAGCCATGTGAAAAACATGATTTTCAAGATTGATGCCACAAACATATAACAACTGCCCTTGCGATTTATCTATCGACATGGCAAATGTAAGCTGCACTGGAAATTATAACCGTTTAAAGTCGAATGGCATGTCGGTCGGAATCTTAGTGATACTGGAATCAAACTGTCCTCACCTTTGTACTTTCCTTTTAAAATTGTGGCTTCGATTACGTTGTTCCTTAACTTCTTCCCCGCAAGCCGGGTGCCATTACAAAGACGTGGCTGGTTTACCTTTCGCAACATGATTGCCGATCCGACTTAATTACAGATTGGGAGGCGGTAATCGGGGGAAATCCAGCGAATTTAAAAATTCCGTAGGATAGTTGACTACATCATCTTGGTTAGTAACGGAATAAACCGACTTGTATGTCAGCAATTCGCCAGGTGTTATATTTTGAATCTGAAAATTCATATCGTTAACATCAAGGTTTCTTGCAGCCAATATAACACGTTCACTCAACCAAAAATGGTTTGCTACTGTTAAACGACATATGCTGTGCGCAAATTGTCCAACACGATGACTGTGAATGTGTCAGACAGCTCTCAAATTTCAAAAAGATCATAGACATTTCGTTTAAAAGAAATATATATATATATATATATATATATATATATATGTATGCTCATAGACAAATACATATATATACATATATACACACACACACATATATATATATATATATATATATATATACTCATAGACAAATACATATATATACATACACACACACACACACACACACACATATATATATATATATATATATATATATATATATATATATATATATATATATATATATATGCACATGTAAATATTCAAAAACCTTCTCCATGGAAACATGCGTACATAGTGAACTTTCATGGTAACCCGCAAACGATGTCAAAATCTTTTGTAAGGTACTCTCTTCAATGTACTGTCCGAAATATTATGTAGACAGTGATGTTCCTCTTGATGGTCAAGTGTGCAAAATTTCTTCAAGATCGGAATAAAATTGTAGGTTGGTGTAGAAGTGTGTAAGTAAAGTATCCTCCGCCATACACCATTCAGAATTTTAAGCAGACAGCGCCCTTCATCCTGCTTTGAATATCAAGTGTGCCAAATTTCATCAAGATCGGAATAAATACGTACAATTTGTCGAATTCCGTTATGTAAAGGAACCTCTGCCATGCACCATATGAAATTTTATGTAGACTGTGACCTTCTTCTTGGTTTCAAGGTATAGTGTGCAAAATTTCATCAAGATTGTATGCAATACAAACACACGGACACAATGAAAACGCACTTTCAGTTTTTGTCAAATTTTCCAATTTTTCGGTCGATTTTCGAAAAATTTTATTTCATAAAAACCTTGTCCTGAGAATTACGAACACAGCAAAAAAAAATTTAGCCGAACTGGTCCAGGCGTTCTCGAGTTTTACGCTTATGAACACATTTGGCAATTAATTTTTATTTATATAGATAAGAAGCCCGAAATATACGCGTAAAGGAAGAATATACAAATAAAAGCAATATTTTTTTACCTGAAATTAATGCATATATATAATGTTGGGGTTTGTCTTTTGGTGCTCAGGTAAAATAAAAACGTTTGATTAACGTTCATAATACGACAATGACGCGCGCAGACTAAACGGCTGCGTAGCGCAGCTCAGCAGTAATATGAGCAGGCAAGCAAGTTTCCCACAGCCTGCCCGGGTTGGGTTCTGCTTGGCTTGGCTGGGAGTGAAGCAGCCTGCCCGTTCTGTTGACAACGAGCGGCGGCCTGCCCGCCTGGCCACCGGGCAAGCATGGGCGGGTTAAAAGCGGGACATGTACACCTCTAAATGCAGTGCAAAGGCACCCGCGTCGGTCGTCTGTTGCCATAACCCATTAACGACAAACTTCATCACTCTGTCCTGCCATATACGTCCATCGTACGTTTTACATTGGTTTATGTGGTTATTTCAAGCCGTGTGTCTTGTCTATTAACACTGCCAGCTTTATGCTAATCCCGCTTCTCTCGGTCGTTAAATGAGGCCGTCGACTACTGCCTTGTCCGTGGTGAGAGATAATGCCTGAAGTGTGGTACTTTCGGCACGCTGTGGATCTCGGAATATTGAATTCCCTAACGATTTCCGGATTGGATCGTCCCATGCGTCCCAACTACCACTCTGAGTCCAAAGTCTGCCTGTGCGGATTGGCCGCGCGGTTTGAGGCGCCACGTCACGGATTGCGCAGCTGCTCCAGTCTGAAGTTCCAATCCTCCCTCGGGCATATGTGTGTGTGAGTGTGTGTGTGTGTGTGTGTGTGTGTGTGTGTGTGTGTGTTGTTCTTAGCTTCAGTTAAGTTAGTTTAAGTAGTGTGTAAGTTTAGGGGCCCATGACCTGAGCAGTTTGGTCCCTTAGGAATTCAGATACATTCTTTTTGCAAAGTCTGGCAATTTCCGTCGTGCGGCCATGATCATGCCGGAAATCTTTTCACATGAATCACCTGAGCACAAATAACAGTTACGCCAATCACTGCCCTCTTATGTCCTGCGTACGTGGTAGTTCCGCCATATGTATATATGCATATCGCTATCCGACAGTTTTACCACCTCGGCGTATGCTGTCAAATCGTTTTATAGTGGGGCAACCCGCTGACGTTGGCAACTCGTCTCACACTAACCGCCTGACACTTGCTTGCAAAAAGACCAGGAAGCCATGAAGCCTTGTCGACACTTGCGGTTTCATCGTTACTAGTGAACCATCGATTCTTTAAAGAATCGACCTTCCATGATAAAACAGTTTACAAATTAGTTAATGCGTAAAATATTTAAAATTAAGCATGTAAGTGAGGAAAAGTTTATAAACGCTTTGAAATTATGCTTGAAGTTTGATGGAAGTCACTCCGTGCTCTCAGTAGGGTTCACTGGATGTAACAGAGGTACACTGTACGTGAACTGTGTAGTGAATAGAGTCGGTAGTAAAGGAATAATTAATTAAACGTCCTATCTGATGCTGAAGTTTCACTAAAATGTAGTAAGCCACAAACTGTTTTTCTTTTCATCATTTTGTGTGTGCGTGTGTGTGTGTGTGTGTGTGTGTGTGTGTGTGTGGAGGGGGGTTATTAGTGAGAAATGATCGTGAAACTTTGACATCATGTGTAAAGTTTGTTGGAAGTCGCTAAATGATCTCATTCTCAAATACTGGGCTAATACAGAAAAGTAAGGCCTCCGAATTATTTATATGACAACACTTAATGCTTCTAAAACCAAACAAACTTTATTAACATTCCACATCATTATTCTTCGTGTCTGCATATTTATCTCCCTGAATATTGACCCTGGCACCGAATACATATCTCCCAACGAGAAACCAATTGTGTTCTTCACACCATCACTGTACGAGTAGACTGTTTGACTTTGTTGACGGAGCCACAACCTTACCTCTGCTTGAATCGCTTCACGAAGTCCTCGAAGGTGTTCGTTATGTTTTGGAAACAGGTGGAAATCTTACGAGGCAAAGTCGGGACAATTTGGAGGATGATCGGTGACACTGAACTCAAGGTGTCGGATTTTTGCAGATCTAGCAGCGCTCGTGTGTCGTATGGCATTGTCATGTCGAAGGTGAAGGTGCCCCATGTATGGACAAATTCTTCGAATTCGAAATTCGATGACAGCACGCTGCTTTCACGCACCGACATAGTTATAATACACGCAACCATATTACACACTACAATTAGGAACACTATAGCGTCAGAAGGTTGCAGCTTGCGTCAGAGAAGTGGGAAAGTCAAACGAGTAATATGCGTGACATGTCATACCAACACCGATACTTAGAACAGAATAAAAAATTCGGAGCATTACTTTTCAGCATGTCCTCGTAATAGCTGGTATTTACGTGCTGTCAATTACGCTGTCTCGAGACAAACACACACTATGTAACTGTAGTATACAGGGTGAAAAGTATTTAAACCGACAAACCCTGAGAGGTTGTAGGGGACACCAAAGCAAATGTTTTTCCCTAATGTCATTTCTTCCTATGAGGATTATTTAAACCGGTGGAGGTCGGTCGTATTACACTCTTCAGTTGTTAGAAGCCGTATTATGATCTTCAGTTGTTAGAGGGCGTATTACGCTCATCAGTTGTAGGCAACTGCTGTCCACCAGTGCAGTACTCATTGTTTCTGTTTACTAATGGAGCTATGCACCTGGAGTTGGAACACTGATATGATTGGTGCGTACTACGTAGCGCACCACAACGGACGAGCTGCACAGTCATTTAGCAGATTAGCTGGACAGGGACGCGGTCCTACGGTAGGAACGGCGCAATTTGAGGAAGATGTCTTTCAGCATGTGGAGTGGGATACTTCAATCAGCACTCGTGCAATTACACCTAACATGGGGACGAATCAGACGAATGTAAGAACAGTCCTTCGAGAACAATTGTTACGTCCATTTCACTTACAGCGTGTCCACAACCTGGAATCAGTTGATTATCCACCCAGAGCACAGTTTTCGCAGTGGTACCTGGAACAGTGTGAAATGCATCCTACATTTCCATCCTCTGTGTTGTTTACCGATGAAGCAACGTTCTGGAGTGATGAAGTCTTCAACACGCACAATTCGCATGTTTGGAGTGAGGATAACCCACATGCCACAGTTACTAGCGCTCATCAAGTGCGGTTCTTCGCTGATGTGTGGGTCGGTGTTGCTGGGGACTGTTAAATTGGGCCGTATCTGCTACTTAGGCCATTAAATGGCAGGCACTATTACAATTTTCTCTCCAGAGCATTGCCAGAATTGCTACAAGACGTCCCGCTCCCTACAAGACAACGCATGTGGTTCCAACATAACGGGGCGCCGGCACATTTCAGCCGTCGTGTGCGTCGATTCCTGGACAGACGGTTCCCAGAAACGTGGATTGGCAGAGGTGGTCCTGTACCATGACCTGCTCGATCCCCAGATATATCCACTCTGGACTTTTTTGTGGGGGAGAGATGCGAAACCTTGTTTACGCAAATCCTCTTGCATCAGAAGAGGCTCTGGTTGCGCGGATAGTAGCAGCAGCAGGAACAATTCAGGATACTCCTGGGGTTTTTTCCCATTTCAGATAGAACATGATCCGACAGTGTAACCTTTGTTTACGTGTCAATGGAAACATTTTTGAAAATCTACTGTAATTGAAACTGGATTATGTTAATTTGTTGTCTCTTGGTCATAAAAAATGGAAAAGTGTTTGTTGGTTTAAGTAACTTGCCGCCACAGAAATCTTCCTCTACCGGTTTAAATACTCCTCATAGGAAAAAATGACATTAGGGAAAAATATTTGTTTTGATGTCCCCTACAACCACTCAGAGTTTGTCGGTTTAAATACTTTTCACCCTGTATGTGTTATTATACAAAGATTTTAACAAAAGAAATATTTGTTATTGCGCTAAGATTTCAACATAAGATTACACCTCTTACTGAGTAGATTATGACAATATTTTATATTTTTGCGTTCGATCAATAATTATACGAAATTCTGAACAACAAATTCTGGTGATCATTGGAAGCCGATAGATAGGCTATCAGCTATCTGTTTTGTGAGACCGTTTCAGCTATTTTGCGTACGATGATAACTAGAATACAAGACCTCAGTCGAACCATAGATCACGCATGTTGTCCCTCGAGTAATGCTGAAAAGTTCCACTGCAGTCGTATGACCTGCGACAGAATCTCTCTTTTGAGCGCTTTCAGTTTCTTGTATATTACAACAATCATTTTGTGTGATTTTCTCCTATTGACTAGTTAGTAACTTTCGGGCCAATGACCGGTAAAAGGCGAAAAGTTTAAGCATTATTTTCCGCTCACTTTAGTCTTATCACATTAAATGATTAAGTTAAACGTAGCTTAATAATTTCCCCGTCAGTCCTTAATTTCTATAAGTAGCTTCATCCTAATCACGGCGATTAACCGAGAGAAGCAAAGTTAATTACGCTTTTATGTAAGAGCTGATATTTAGGTCGCGGTCAGACTGGAAGTTGTAAGGCAGTATCTTATTTTAGAAAGAGTACACAACGCCGGGGGCGTCTATTGCACAGCAGTTTGTAAGCTTCCACGCTCACATTTCTTCTATATGCTTATGATTATATCATTCAAAAAATTAATTGATCCAATTGTAATTTTATGATTTTATGGTAGCGCTCACATACAGGTGCACTAAGGAAGATTGGAAGTCGTGGAAATTTCTCCCATGTATATGTTTCGACTTAAGTACAGTTTACCGTTATCAGCATTGACTCAGTTCATCAATATTAGGAAAATTGTTACATTCTTAGATTCATAACAGCAAAGGACTTAAACAAATCGGTGTTCACGAGCAATTAACCATCTGGGTCACTGTCAGTCAGATTGTTATATATTTAATAACTTCCTATGACAGACAGTGCTCTGATTATTAATAAAAACGTCCTCGGTACCGGGTTCGAACCCCGCCACAGCTTAAATGTTTAATAAAATGCATCAGAAAAGCTGGCCGAAGACACCCGGCGTAAGAAGTCACCCTCATTCTGCCAACGACTTCGTCACAGAGGTTCAGAGCACTCAGTTGCCCTAGGAGCGGGGAACTGCCCCAAAAGGCGGAAAAATCACCAGTGCTCAACGGCATGAGGATGCAGAATGCAATCCAAACCACTGCACTGAAGGAACGTAATATGTATCTGCAGGACATGTGGCCTGCAATTGAAAAACTGCCATGATTATCTCTCCATTCGCAAAAGATTCCGGGCTATTCCCCCATTCGGTACTCAGGGAAGGGACTTCCAAGGGAGAGGTGGCCATGAGAAAAAGATTGAATGATCAACGAAAGCATAAAGTTGTACTTGTCCGGACGTGGAATTTCAGAAGTTTGAACGTGGTAGGGAAGCTAGAAAATATGAAAAGGAAAATGCTAAGGCTCAATCTAGCTACACTGGAAGTCAGTGCAGTAAAATGGAAAGAAGCCAAGAATTTCAGGTGAGATGAGTATAGGGTAATATCAACAGTGGCAGGAAATGGTATAACGGTTTAACGGTTCCGTTATGACTGGAAAGCAGGGAAGGGGGTGAGTTACTGTGAACAGCTCGTTGATAGGGTTGTTCTCAATAGAATCGACAGCAAACCAACACCGACAACAGTACAGGTATACACGCCGAAATAGCAAGCCAAAGATGAAGACATAGAGAAAGTACATAGGGATACCGAACAGGCTATTCAGTACGTAAAGGGAGATGAAAATCTAATAGTCACAGGCGACTGGAATGCGGTTGTAGGGGAAGGAGTAAAAGAGAGAGTTACGGGAGAATTTGGGGGAGAGGAGAAAGTCTAATTGAATTCTGCTACAAATTTCAGCAAGTAATAGCGAATGCTCTGTTCAAGAATCAAAAGATGAGGAGGTATACTTGGAAAAGGTCAGATTTCAGTTAGATTACATCATGGTCGTCACAGAGTCCCAAATCAGATAATGGATTCTAAGGCGTACCCAGGAGCAGACTCAGACCACATTTTAGTAATGCTGAAGTTCAGGCTGATGTTTAAGAGACTAGTCAGGAAAAATCAGTGCACAAAGAAGTGGGATTCGGAAGTATTAAGGAATAAGGAGATACGCTTGAAGTGAGGCTATATACACTGTGATAAGGAATAACTCAATAGGCAGTTAGTTGAAGAGGAATGGACATCTATAAAAAGAACAATCACAGAAGTTGGAAAGAAAAAAACGGGTACAAAGATGGTAACTGCGAAGAAACCATGGGTAACAGTAGAAATACCTGAGTTGATCAACGAAAGAAGGAAGTACAGGCATTTTTAGAGATATTCAGGAATACAGAAATAAAGTCACTTGGAAACGAAATAAACAGGAAGTACAGGGAAGCTAAGGCGAAATGCCTGCAGTAAAGATATGAAGAAATGGAAAAAGTATGGGAAGGAATGACTCACCGTATAGAGAAGTCAAAACACCTTTCGGTGAAATTAAAAGGAAGGGTGGTAACATTAATAGTAGGTTGGAAATTCCTCTGTTAAATGACGATGAGTGAACGGATAGCTGGAAAGAGTACACCGAAGGCGTCAATGACGGAAAAGACTTGTCTGATGATGTGATAGGAGAAGGAAAATAGAGTCGATCTATAAGAAATAGGGGATCCAGCATCAGAATCACAATTTCAAAGAGCTTTGGAAGACTACGATCGAATTACGTAGAAATGATAGAAAATATTACATCAGAATTTCTAAAAGCATTCAGGGAAGTGGCAAGAAAACGTTTATTCACATTGGTGTGTAAAATATATGTCTAGCGATGTACTATCTGACTTTCGAAAAAGCATCATCCACACAATCTCAAAGATGGCAAAAAGCGACAAGTGCGACAATTATCGCTTTATCAGCTTAACGGCTCAGGCATCCAAGTCCATAACAACAATAATATACAGTAAAATGGGAATTGTGGGCGTGTTACATGAAGATCAATGTGGGTTATGAAAGTAAAGGCACCAGATAGGCAATTCTGACGTCGTGGTTGATAATGGAAGCAAGACACGTTCATAGGATTTGTCGACCTGGAAAAAGCGTTCGACAGTGTCAAATTGCGCAAGATGTTCGAAATTCTGCTGCGAAAGACGAATAATATATAACATATACAAGAACCAAGAGGAAACAATAAGAGTGGGAGACGAGGAGAGTAGTGGTCGGATTAAAAAGGATGTAGGACAGGGATGTAACTTTTCGCCCCTACTGTTCAATTTGCACATCGAAGAAGCAATGATGGAAACAAAAGAAAGGTTCAGGAGTGGAATCAAAAATCAAGGTGAAAGGATATCAATGATATGATTCGCTGATGACATTGCTATCCTGAGTGAAAGTGAAGAATTATATGATCTACTGAATGGAATGAACAGTCTAATGAGTGCAGAATATGAATCAATAATAGATCGAAGGAAACGAAAGTAATGAGAAGTAGCAGAAATGAGACATCAAAAGCAGACTAGCACTGGCAAAAAGGGAGTTCCTGGCCAAGAGAAATGCGTTAGTATCAAAATACGGCCTTAGTTTCAGGATCAAATTTCTGAGAATATATGTTTGCAGCAAAGCATTGTATGGCACTGTAACATGGACTGTGAGAAAACCGGAACAGACGAGAATCGAAGCACTTGACATGTGATGCTATAGACGAATGTTGAAAATAAGGTGGACTATAAGGTAAGGGATGAGCAGGTTCTACACAGAATCGGAGAGAAAATGAATGTGTGGAAAACACTAACAAGGAAAAGGCATAGGATGATGGGATATGTGTTAAGACATCAAGGAATGAGTTCCATATCCGCGCGGCGCGGCCGCGCTGTTTGAGGCGCCATGTACAGACTGAGCGGCCCCTCCCGCCGGAGGTTCGAGTCCTCTCTCGGGCATGAGTGTGTGTGTTGTTCTTAGCATGAGTTAGTTTAATTAGTGTGTAAGTCTAGGGACCGATATCCTCAGCAATTTGGTCCCTTGGGAATTCACACACACATTTTTTACTTCCATGGTACTAAAGGGAGCTGTAGAGGGAAAAAACTGCAGAGGAAGACAGAGACAGAGGTTGGAACACATCCACCAAATAGTTGAGGACGTAAATTGCTAGTGCTGCTTTGAGATGAAGAAGCTGGAACAGGAGGGGATTTCATGGGGGGCCGTGTAAAACCAGTCAGAAGACTGATGACAAAGGAAAAGAGGGGTGACAGCAGTGGAGACAGCCAGAAATATCTGCGTCGCATGTGGGGATAATGTTACTGGACAGACCACGGCAAGAAAACGTTTTTTTTCCGTTTTAAAGACGACCGTTTTGACGTTAGTAACTCTCCACGTGCAGGAAGACCTTCTGGGTTTGATGAAGGTCGTTTAAACGCATTAATCTACAATGATCCACGTCAGTGTACTAGATAAGTGGCAAATATGATGGACTGTAATCGTCCCAACATCGTACAATACTCGCATGCAACGTGGAACGTTCAAAAATCAGCCGTATGGGTGATGCGTGCTCTAAGCAAAAATCACAAGACCAGCGGCTGGCCATATGTGCATATCTGCCTGCTCGTTGTCAATTGGCTGATGAACAACACCAACCATTCCTATTCTGTATCGTTACTGGTGACGAGAAATGGTGTCTTTGTGTTGACGTAGGGAAAAGAAAGGAAGGTTGAGACCAAACAAAGCAGCAACTCCCCGTACAAAGACCTGCGCATCTGGTGGTACAGCGACGGTGTGATCTACTACGAATTGCTTCCCCGAGGTGTAACCATCACTTCTGGCATTATCTGTCAACAACAAAGACGTCTTGCAGACACATTGCAAGACCAATGACCAAGAAGACTGCGTGAATTGGTGATACTCTGTAATAACGCCCGCCTGCGTTCTGCAAGACTGACAAAAAACATTATAAACGAGATGGACTGGGAGTTCATTCCACACACGCATTATTCACCTGATCTTGTGCCCTCAAATTTTCACCTTTTCTTCTCTCTATCGAACAATCTTCAGAGATCTTCCTTTCAGGATGAAAATGCTCTGTAAACATGGTTCGGTGTGTTCTTCGCATCAAAACACGTGATATGTAAAACCGTGGAATCGAAAAGTTACCCCGGCGATGAGAGCCCGTTATAAATAGTGAAGTAGAAAATATTACTGATGGCTTAAGACTCTGTTACGCGTATCTGTTGTGTTTATTAAACTTACAGAAAAATGCTACGAAATTATGCACCAACCTGAGATTCTTAACAGATTAAAATCGAAAGAAATTTTAATGGGGGAAGCTTGTCCCATCCCCAACTGAAGTGGGACATAGGACCAGCTAGGGAAAGCTAGGTATTTCTGTTCGCTAAATTTGGCCAGTGTATAAAACCAGGTTTTAATGGAATAAACAAGTAGATAAGAGACAGCATTCAGAGCAAATTGTCTGGATTATGGTTACAATAGGGCTGAGAAATACACGAAGTACATTTCAGAGATCAATGAATGTTCCTGTGGCAGGATTGCAAGGTACAACGTTCCAGTGAATTTGGATGATATAATTTGCTGTGGAAGTTCATAAAAAGAAGATAATGAGAAGATACAGGAAATAATGGATGGTATGGATACTTAGATTAAAGCTACAACTAAAGTGTGAATTCCTGCCAAAGGTGGTAATATTCTTAGGACACAAAATAAGAGGTAAAGATGTAGAGCCAAGTGGGCAGAATGTGGAGAATGGAAGAACTTTCCAGTTACAAAATCCGCCAATGAGTCAAAAGGTGATTTTTAGGGTTTGCTGGATGTCACCGTCCGTTTATTCAAAAGCTCAGTAAGATTACAAGACCACTACATACATTTCTTAAAGAGAAGAGTGCTATACCAAAGGGGAGATCAGCGATCAGCTGCATTCGAGGAGTTAAGAGGAATATTATTTAATCTTACTATATCGAGCTACTCAGATTTGTAGAAACCATTTGTAGTGGTTACCGATGTCAGTACAGCTGTGTTGGGAGCAGTTCCATCACAAAGGAACACAAGCACTGATTTCCCAATGGCTTTTGCTTTACAGTCCTTTAGTAAAATGGTTCAAATGGCTCTGAGCACTATGGGACTTAACATCTGAGGTCATCAGTCCCCTAGAACTTAGAACTACTTAAACCTAACTAACCTAAGGACATCACATGCATCCATACCCGAGGCAGGATTCGAACCTGCGACCGTAGCGCCGGCCGAAGTGGCCGTGCGGTTAAAGGCGCTGCAGTCTGGAACCGCAAGGCCGCTACGGTCGAAGGTTCGAATCCTGCCTCGGGCATGGATGTTTGTGATGTCCTTAGGTTAGTTAGGTTTAACTAGTTCTAAGTTCTAGGGGACTGATGACCTCAGCAGTTGAGTCCCATAGTGCTCAGAGCCATTTGAATCATTTGCGACCGTAGCGGTCACGCGGTTCCAAACTGAAGCGCCTACAACCGCACGGCCGCACCGGCCGGCCTCTTTTAATAAAGCTAGAAGCAACCATTCTACAATAGAGTTGAGAGTACTAAGCGATCATAAAGGCTGCAAAACAGTTTCGATCATTTATCTATGACAGACATTTTACCACAGTAACAGATTAGCCAGTGACGTGGATATTCAGTGTCAAAGATTGATCATCAAGGTTATTGAAATGAAGACTGAAAGTAGAGAAGTATTCTTATAAACCTGTGAAAACCAAGAAAGCGCAATGAAAATGCTGATGTATTAAGTCAAGTGTGGTCTGATGACATAGAGGGTAAAAATAAAAGTATGTGACATGTAGGACTGTGTGGTGTCACCGCCAGACACCACACTAGCTAGGTGGTAGCCTTTAAATCGGCCGCGGTCCATTAGTATACGTCGGGCACGCGTGTCGCCACTGTCAGTGATAGCAGACCGAGCGCCGCCACATGGAAGGTCTAGAGAGACTTCCTAGCACTCGCCCCAGTTGTACAGCCGACGTTGCTAGCCATGGTTCACTGACAAATACGCTCTCATTTGCCGAGACGATAATTAGCATAGCCTTCAGCTACGTCATTTGCTACGACCTAGCAAGGCGTCATTAACAGTTTATTGAGATTGTTATTTTTTATCTTGGGATGCTTGTACCGTCAGACTGATGTTCTACAATTATGGATTAAAGTTAAGTATTACATCAACTACGTACTTTATTGGCTACTAAAAATTCCCTTAACTGTTCCAGACCTCACGCCAGTCTGCATGAGCTTAATGCGTGCCTTTCGGCTTCCTCCAAACCCCATGAATTGGCTCCTGCCAATTCACAACATTGGCGCCAAAGATTTTGTGTTCGTATTGATAGATTGATTTCATTGTGTCATGGCTTCGCCACATTCTCCAGATGTACTGTCCGAATTTTATCGCTTGCAGAATCAGCAGACGCAGGCCTTATTAGATGCCCTTGGACAGCTCGTCCAGGGTCAACGTGCAATGCAAAACGATGCGGCAGCCGCCGCTCCACCGCTACCGCAGCCACAACATGCTGTTGCACCACCTTTTCGTCCTTTTGATGCGGCACTGGAAAGCTGGACGGAGTGGTCACGCCAATTTGGATTCCATCTCGCCGCCTACGGAATTCAAGGTAATGAGCGGCAGCCTCACTTATTATCGTGTGTCGGCGTCCAGACGTACCGTGTGATAGTGAAATTGTTTCCCCGACGCGACGTAGCAACACTGTCCTACGACGAAATTTTGTCTGCATTAGATGCATATTTCAAGGAATCTGTCAATGTAGTTGCAAAAAGGTATACTTTCCTTCGTACCAAACGTACGGCCGGTCAAACTAATAGGGAGTGGGTTGCAACTTTGCAAGGCCTTACTGGGGATTGTGCTTTTGAGCGTGAATGTGGACTCCCTTATTCAGATACAATGGTATGTGATGCAATTGCACAGAATGTTTCTGATGTTCGTATAAGAGAACAGATTTTGAAACTAGTCAATCCCTCCCTTCAACAAGTGATGAACATATTGGATAGGCAAGACACACTTGACTTTGCTCAGGCATCTTTTGAACCTTCGCCAGGTGTGTGTCACATTAACCGGCCCGCTGGGCGAGCTGCACGGAACTGTAAACAGCCCTCGCGTCCGTCCGCGCAGCTGCCGCCAAGCTCTCCACTACGTGTGCCACGCAAGCATGCAAATGCAGTGGTGTCATGCCCACGGTGTGCTACTAGACATTCGCGTGAGAATTGCCCGTCACGCCAGGCTATTTGCTTTTTTTGTAATAAAAAAGGACATGTTCAGAGTGTTTGCCGGCAAAAGCTTGGATCGGACATTCACAACCATTCCAGGCCCTTTGCTTCGCGCTGGAATCGAACCACGAATACTCGGGCTCGTGAACCTTCGCCCATGGAAATTCATGTAGTTAATTCCACTCCGCCCAATGCCACTTTCTCTAACAGTGACTGTGTTCGTCCCGCAAATAGCGTGCGTCGAGATCGACGGAAATCCCGTCAAGTCGCCGGTGATTTCGTACCAGTGTCAGTTCACGTTGCACAAGACAGTCGCTCTTGTCGTCAGCAGGACAATAAACTTTTTGTAGACTTGGACATTCATGGCACCGTGATACCATTCCAGCTCGATACCGGAGCTGCAGTTTCTCTGATCAATCACGACACGTACAAACAGCTGGGCACACCTCCATTGCGCGCCACAAATGTTAAGTTAACTAGCTATTCCGGTAAGAATATCCCTGTGTTAGGACAGTGCAGCCTTCTTGTAACATACAAGGGACAAACACAACTTGTGTCATTTTACGTCCTTCGTTCTTCTTCTGCAGCGAACTTGTTTGGTTTACATTTATTTCAGTTGTTTAACTTGCCTATAGTAAATCTGGTCC
The DNA here is from genome assembly GCF_023864345.2 of Schistocerca serialis cubense. Lineage (NCBI taxonomy): Eukaryota > Metazoa > Arthropoda > Insecta > Orthoptera > Acrididae > Schistocerca > Schistocerca serialis. The sequence goes on along the minus strand of NC_064642.1, from coordinate 690,589,682 downwards.
TCTCAGTGAACCAGACTGTGCCTTCAGCCAGTGTTTCTCGTCTATGTGAGGAGTTTGCAGATATTTTTGCACCGGGCCTTGGTTGTGCTATGAACTATAAAGCCCATTTGGAACTGAAAGTAAACGCGCAACCGAAATTTTTCAGAGTGCGCACTGTTCCCCACGCATTTCGTGATGAGGTCGCAAGAACATTAACCGATTTGGAATCACAAGGTGTGATTGAACGTGTGCAGGCTTCTCTCTGGGCATCACCCTCAGTAATATTGCCAACATCTTCCGGAAAATTGAGACTTTGTGTGGACTTCAAGGCTACGGTGAATCCACAACTAAAGATTGCAACTTTTCCTTTACCCCGCCCGGAAGATCTTTTTGACAAACTGTGCCCGGGTAAATATTTTTCGAAGTTGGACCTAGCAGATGCGTACGTGCAAATACTGGTGGACGAAGAATCCCAGCGCGTTTTGGTGGTTAACACGCATCTTGGTTTGTATCGATTCAAAAGACTGTCATTCGGGTGTGCATCCACCCCTGCATTGTTTCAGCAATATCAGCAAACTGTTTGTGCCTCGGTCCCTACTGCAGCAAACTAAGCACGGCAACGCCGATGCGTTGTCCCGTTTGCCTGTTGCTGAGGATAGAGCGTGCGATTCTTCCGAACTTGCTTGCATGTTCATTGATGCGGAAACCGATGTCGTGGTCGGATCGTTTCCGATTGCTTTTCGTCGTATAGCTACAGCCACAGCTGCTGACCCTGTCCTTGCTACCGTTTTGCGTTTTGTTGCTACGCAATGGCCCTTGTCAAAGTCACGGATCGAGGATCCGTTGGTTCGCCGATTTTTTGCTCACAAGGAGAGACTTTTTGTTCGACGTGGTGTTTTGTTGTTGCGTTCTGATAATGATCAGTCCAGAGTCATGGTCCCACGTTCGTTACAGTCCTCTGTCTTACGGCTTCTCCACCAAGGACATTGGGGCATAGTGCGAACGAAACAACTTGCTCGTCAGCACTGTACTTGGTTCGGAATCGATGCTGCGATTACGAATATGTGCTCTTCTTGCATGGCGTGTGCCGAACAACAATCCGCCCCACCGCGGAAATTCTTTGCATGGTCGAAAGCCACTTCCCCTTGGCAACGTTTACACATCGATTTTGCTGGTCCATTCTGGCATGCTCGATGGTTGGTTGTGGTAGATTCATTCAGTACTTTTCCTTTTGTTGTCCGGCTGTCTTCCACGACGTCATCTGCCACCATCCAAGCGTTATCTGCTATCTTTTGCATAGAAGGTCTTCCACAGACTCTTGTTTCCGACAATGGCCCACAATTCATGTCCGCAGAATTTCAGTCATTCTGCAAGGTCAATGGTATTCAACATCTGACATCCGCGCCGTTTTCGCCTCAGTCAAATGGTGCCGCTGAACGATTGGTCAGGACTTTCAAGTCACAGATGTTGCTGTTAAAAGAGTCGCATTCTTGGGAGGACGCGTTATTGCTCTTCTTGTCCTCGTATCGCTCCCAGCCCGAGATGGTCGCTCGCCGGCTGAGTTGCTCCACGGTCGTCCTCATCGAACCTTTTTGTCTTTGCTCCCTCTGCCGCATCAGGTTCCTGTGCAGCGGCAGCCACCTGTTTTTGCTCCAGGCGACGTTGTATACTATCGAAACTATCGAGGTTCACGGCGTTGGCTCGCAGGGCGCATTCTTCGCTGCCTCGGCCGCGCTATGTATCTGGTTTTGGTGGCCTCTGGTGAGGTGCGTCGGCATCTCAATCAGCTGCGCCTCTGTCGTCACACGGGTTCTGCCGCTCCCCGTCTGCTTTCAGCGACGGTGCCGTCCGGTCAGCGCCCTGGGGACCCATCTACTGACTCGCCTCATCCCCAGGTGTAACCGACGCTGCCTTCCATTTTGCCCCATGGCGACGCGCCGCCGCCGCCTGTTCTCCCGCCGGCGACGCCCGCAGTGGACGCTTCGCTGCAGCCGCCAAGCGCCTCCCTGGGTCACGCGCCTCCGATCGCTTCCCGTGACCAGCTGTCCTCCGACATGGACCTCTTGCCCGCTCCGGACCAGATGTCGTCTTCGCCCGTCGGGTGCCCCGACGCGATGGAGGTCGACCCTACGGCCCCTCCTGTCTCTTTACGGGCGCGTACACCGCGTGTTGGCGTGCACCCTGGACTAGGTTTTCAGGCGTTTCCTAGCTCCCCTCGGACCGAATGGCAGGGTGCGGGTGGCACAGCCTCGCCTGTTGTTAGGCTCCCCACCTCGTCGCATACGTCAACATGGGGTCCTCCCCACGGGCGGGCGGAAGCCTTATAACACAACCGTTCGCCGATTTGCGGGGGGAGGAATGTGGTGTCACCGCCAGACACCACACTAGCTAGGTGGTAGCCTTTAAATCGGCCGCGGTCCATTAGTATACGTCGGACACGCGTGTCGCCACTGTCAGTGATAGCAGACCGAGCGCCGCCACACGGCAGGTCTAGAGAGACTTCCTAGCACTCGCCCCAGTTGTACAGCCGACGTTGCTAGCCATGGTTCACTGAAAAATACGCTCTCATTTTCCGAGACGATAGCATAGCCTTCAGCTACGTCATTTGCTACGACCTAGCAAGGCGTCATTAACAGTTTATTGAGATTGTTATCTATTTTGGGATGCTTGTACCGTCAGACCGATGTTCTACAATTATGGATTAAAGTTAAGTATTACATCAACTATGTACTTGATTGGCTACTAAAAATTCCCTTAACTGTTCCAGACCTCACGCCAGTCTGCGTGAGCTTAACGCGTGCCTTTCGGCTTCCTCCAAACCCCGTGAATTGGCTCCTGCCAATTCACAACAGACTGTTTAATCAAAACGAAGCAATGGGAAGAAGAAAAAGAGGAAATTAATGTAGAGGGAAACATGTAAATCATGAAGGAAATTGATGAAATCCGATGGGTGAATATCAAGGCATGCGTAGTACATTAGATAGAATGAAGAATTATAAGCAGTGGAGAGGCATGAAAAGACGTGTAGAAGAATGTATTAGGAACTTTTACAAGTGTCAAAGGAATAAGGTTACACAGAACAAAACAAAGGTTGGTTTAGTAACTACAGAAATAATGGCGAGAATATGCGAAAGTGCAAATCACAGGGGAAGAAAAGTTGTTAAATGCCAGTGGAAAATCTAGGTTGACCTACAGTCTTTCCAGGAAGAATGGATGCTACGAGATCGTATGTAGTGGTGGACTGTGTGGTAAGAGGAGCAGTAGGAGACAAGGGTTGCAGGATATTATTAGACACAGGGGAGCACGTGTCGGTCGCCAGTAGTGATCTCATGAAACATAAGCAATGATACCCACTATAGCGTCCCCAGTGCCATATTACGAAAAGACTTTAAATTATTTATAAAGAAGACATTCATAATTTGTAAGAGATTTTTTTTATCATGTAGCCGTAAAATAATAATTTCTCTGTGTAGGTTTAGATTGCAAAGAAATAATTTATGACAGAATGATCTAAAGAGACGACAAGATACGCTCTTTTGTTAATTTTTTAGTCGACTTCACTTCTTCTTCTTTTGTCTTGAATGTGTCTAGAGGGACATCTTGCGTGTGCTGACGAATGTAAGCATATTTGTATGAGTTAAGCATATAATATACTGATTTAATATTATTGTGCACTTTTAATTTGTAAGAGGTGATCCCGATTTCATGTCCGCCTTCCTTGAATTAACCTGCATTCAAGTAATTTACAGCTCAACAATCGCAGCGGCCGATGCAGCCAACGACGCCATTACGTGGCGATATTAACTTATGAAAATTTAACGGAAGCTGAAAACTCGCCCGCTATTAGCATAATATCAATTTTTCTCCACAGCCGCACGAAGTTGCAGAAATACTTAGCTTTAAGATTCTTATTTTCAGTACCATAGCTGAGAGCCAGAGCCAGGACTCCGACTACAATACAATGGTCAACGGAGGTAAGAAAAATACTCTCGCGCGTGTGTGGGCCGCAATTTTAATTAATAACTAAAGATTTCTTGCTTTAAAGTGAACTGACTAGCCGAGGAAAGTAATATGAAAAGATTATTACATTGTTCAACTTAAATATCATTTTTATTAAGGCCCACCACGTAAGTCGGCAACAATCAAAAAATAATAATAACAATAATAATATATACATTAAATTACGACGGCCGACGGACGCGAGATTGGCGCCGCAACTTTGGGGCCCGATTAATATGATTCTATTGTAATGAATGTAATTATGTATGTGTCTAATTGTTGTAAAATATTAATGCTTGTATGAATTCTTTTACATGTACAACAACAAAACCACACCCTGAGGAGATCTGGAGAGGAAAAAGTGTAGAAAAGAAAGAGGATTGCGAGAAAGAAAAATAAGTAAGGTAAGGCCTATTGTGCAAGCATCCTGTGTAGCTCTGTGCGGAATATCGAACCCATGTGCACATGAGATACCTTCGGTGTTTTGTGTATTTATGTGTTTATTTTTGGAGGGGATAATCATTCGTTTTGTGTATTTAATGTTTATTTTTGGAGGGGATAATTATTCGTGTGTGTATCAGTGTTAAAGATTTGTCAGTGGCTTAAAGTGAATTTATTATGGGTAAGATAGGACAACCTAAAACATCCGTACCAGAAGAACAAAATTCTGTTAATATGGAAAGTGAGGATCATTTGCAATACGTAAACGAATCCCAAGCCACCGCCTCGGATAACATAATTTCCGGAGCGGGGGGCCAGGATCTGTGGACGGTGAATGACGCTCCACAGCAGAATGGGAATAGAGTAACAACTCCACTGCCTGGGCAGGGGGGCCAATCGAGTGCTAGATTAAGCGCGGCACCAGTATGCTCACCGATTGCAGACCCATTTGCAGAATTTCTGCGCAGGTTAGAAGAAAGAGATAGGGAAAGAGATCAGAAACTGGCTCAGATGCTCCATGAGCAAGAGCAACAAAGAGAACTGAAAGAAAGGGAAAAGGAAAGAATGTCAGAACAGAGGGAAAAACAAAGAGACGAAAAACTGGCTCAGATGTTGCATGAGCAGGAGAAAAAATTAACGCAAAAGCTCATTGAGCAAGAGCAGCGCAGTGAAGCAAAACTCGACAGTATCCAAAGCGAACTAGCCGAGATGCGGGAGGCGTGCAAAGAAATACCCGATCTTGCGCAAAGCTTAGCCGGCGAAATGCAAAAATTACAGATATCGCAGGCTAGGCTTGAAGATAATGTCCAGACTTTAACCAACCGCGTAGATAATGTGGAGATAGATGCACGGAAAAGTATTGACGCATATTTGGAAGTGCAAGCTCAAAAAGTAGAAAAAGAATTAAATGAATGGCTAGAAGTAAAGGATCGCGAGATATCTGCAAAGATTGAAAGCGATGTAAAAACAGCTGTAGAACAAGCGACTGCGGCCGCGAGTGTAAATATTGACGCCAGCGCTGCCGCACTACATGCCGAATTAACACAGATTAAGTCCCGTGTGACTGCGGAGTTGCCAAATTGGCAACAGGAGGTCGCGCGGAGACTGTCTGCGTTGGAAAGCAATGTAAACAGTGGCGGACAGATCATGAATCCGACTTCGCGCACTGATTACTATAATAACGCTGACGGTAGGCAGGGTGCGAGTGCGCAACCGCAACCTAATGCGAATTATGAGCACGAACAACATGCGATACCGTGCAGCGCACATCACGAAGTGATGAATGTCCCAGAATGTAGCAATCAGACGTGCAAAAATGAGGACAATGTAATAAAACACAGGACATTCCAACCCTTCAATAGCGAAAAACGAAATGTCCACCCTGTTGTATTTATTAAGAGCTTTAAGAATGTGTTTCCCAGGACATGGACGGAAAGACAAAGAATACAGTTCGTGGTCTCCTTTATTCAAGGTGACGCGGCACTGTGGGCCACCGACGTGTCCGAAAAATGTCTAACGATGCAACAGTTTGAAGGTGCATTCTTGCAAAAATTCTGGTCCGATAGCGTCCAAGAAAGACTACGAAAGGAGTTGTACAGTCCAGAAATGTACAATCCTAAGATGGGAACGTTACGCAAATATTTCGAAAAGTATATAAACAAAACCAGGTACTGGGACGAGCCAATGTCCGATCGTGACATAATTAGATTAATAAAAATGAAGTTGCCCAGTGAAATTAAAAGATATTTCATCAATGTGCCGGAATACGATATAGAACAATTCATGGAAATAGTGGATTCTGTTGACTTATTGATCGAAGATATGAAAACCGAAAACAAGTGGAACCATGCAGGCTGTAATCAACAAAAAGCCGATTACAATAGCAGCCACAGTAACGGTAGTAACTTAGTACCAAATGGTAACAGGAATAGGCAAGAGCACCGGCAACAGAATCGAGGCACAAACAATGGCAATGGTTATAACAGCAACGGTTACAATCGTCAAAATCGAAAGAGACATCATGATGGACGCATGAGTAATGGATATAATGGTAACGGCAATCCGCAATGGCGGAACAACCGAAACCAGTGGCGTGGTCGTAACGAACCGACACCACAGTGGCAACAAAACACAGCGCCACACAATGGAACGCCAACCCAGGTCCGTCACAGAACATGTCAGGGAGTTACAACCGACCACCACAAAACCAGAGCCATACACAATATCAAAATACACCATCGGGGAGGCAGGGCGGCCAACCCAACAGTAGCAACAACAACAACCAGAACCACAATGTGAGGTTAGTGGAAGTGACAGACATCTGTCAACCCACTGATGCTCATCCGTTAAACTAAAGACAGCCACAATACGCTCTCCGTTGTTGGCTGCAGGATGGTGTAGTGAGGGCACATTCACAGATGACAGGCATAAACTTTGTATGCTGAGATACAATGAAGGAACAAAAATAGAAAAGGAACTTGTAGACATACCGCAGACATGTAACCGAACCGACAAAAGTGTTGTGCAGGCTATATTGCAAGCAGATATGTATGGAGCACCAATACACATAATAGTCGATACCGGTGCGTCAACCAATGTCATGAGCGCAAATTTTTACAAGTACTTGAGTCAAAATAATAGAATACCAGTATTGCCAGTGAAGAATTGTCGTGTTACAGGTGCAATAGGTGCACAATCTCATATCATAAAGCACCAGGTGCAAGTCGAGTTTACGGTAGGAAATGAAGCAATGAAAAGCTCGTTCCTAGTAGTTAAGGGATTAGGTGTTGCTTGCATCCTGGGGATGGAATTTTTACGCCAGAGGGACGCAAAAATCGACCTCTTGTGCGGGGAAGTAAGCCTTATGAATGAGGATAGACGTGTAATTTTGCCGTTGTTGAGGACACGGGAAGTGCACGGTAAATATTGCCGGAGCTTTCAAACGAGATTCGAAGGAATACAGGTAATGAATTTATATTCTGACTTAAGTACAAGACAAGCATGTTATAAGGAGTTTATTACTGAAGACAGAGAGGAAAAAAGGAAACTGATAGCCATGAAAGTTAGGGAGTCAGAACATTTGACTGAAGCACAACAAAACGAATTGACTCAGCTACTTACAGATTATGAGAATGTGTTTTCGGAAAAACCTGGTGTTATCGAGGGCTACACCTATAACATCGAAGTGGTACCTCACGATACTTTATGTCACGCAAACTACATCATCCTGTGGTCGAATAAGGAGGCAATTACAAAGGACTCTATCCATACAAAGACTTAAAGAAGTTCGCTCAGTAGAGCAACGTTTACATTTGTGTGTAGTAGGTTAAGTTTATAGTGTATTTTTCTGTGTGTAAATGTTAAGATTTTAGTGTAACATTTAAAGACAATGAGGCACACAAGATTAGTGCGATTCAATTTTGTAGATGTTAAGGAATAATAGTATTTTTAAGCAATTGCATTTTGAAGAAAAAAATGAACGTAGGTTTAAGAATATGTTAAAAATTTCATGTTGAAAAATGCTTTAAAAATATTTTTAAAAAAATTCAATAGCATGTAATGATGAAAGAATTTTTCATTAGTGTGTCATGAATATTTTTGAACTGTAGTAGTAACGCAACTTATGGAATTCAATATTATAGTGTATAAGTCGTTTCATGTATTTATGTCTATACCGATCTTGAAATATGCTCAAGCATAATTTACTTAACAATGTGAGTGCAGGGTGTACATCACCCAAGGTACCTCATGTGTTGTGGACAAGGTACAAAGCAAATCAATAAACGCGACTACCGCTAAGCATTGTTAGAATATATTGCCATCTGCTAAGGCAGAGATTTGCACGAATTTGTAGTGCAAACAAAAGTCACAAATCTAACATTAATCTAGGAACTTGCACGCTAGGCCTAGATTATAAAATGTGTACAATAATGCGAGAGGCAAGGTTTTGTAAAGTCGAGCCTGGCTCTGGAGAGCAAGTACGCAATGAGTGGGCAGACATGACATGGGGACTTACCTCGGATGAGACGGAAATACAATTGTATAGTCAAAAAATCTGAAGGCAAGTACGACTCTAAGTGGAAAATAAAAAGAGATAATTAGTGCGAGAGACTGGTAAAATCCAGCACTAGCCAAAATCCAGTTCAGACTGAATGAAATACATTAGTGTTTGTGAACTAATCGAAACAGTTACTTTAAGCAGTGTGAAAAACTGTGAAGGTGAAACTGTGATATGGACAGTGAAGTGCTAGTATTGAACGTTCAACAGCGGTGAGGACGCCAAACTCCAATATTACGCACGAAAAACTGTGAATTTGCCTATAAATGTGAACTGTTAACGTGAAGTGAACCCACAGTCAATATTTTTGGGACAGACTGTAGTTTCAGTGAGCACAATAATGCGAGATTGGAATGCGATGCGTGGACTGTTGCAAAACAGCGACCGCAGAAACGGCGAATGTTTGTGCTAAGCTCGTATTGGGACACTCACCAGTGCCTGCGAGTGCGGCGAAAACATAAATAATTTTATCAAGACAAAAACTGACGTGTAATGGAAACAGTATTGCATCAAAACTGCATTCACGGGAGAAGGTCCATGTCATGTTTTCTGCAAGACAGTGCTAGCTTGACACTCGGAAACTGGCGAAAACTTAACAACAACTGCCGCACTAATAAATGCTCCTTTCCCACTAGCGTAACCATCTGAAGCGGGAAACAAATATTACGTTGGTTGTGTGTGTGTTTCATGTACTACGTCGGAGATGCGTAGCAGAGCTGACTCCTGCCAACAAGAGCGGGGGGCGGATATCATCCCACTCCGCCACGCCCGGCCGAGACAGAAGCGCATCGCCAACGGTACAGCCGATCAGCTGATTCTGACGTTCCGCGACGGCGAGACACACGCTGGCGTCGAGCGGGCGTTGACCTCTCCGCAGCCGCCGCGAACGCCGAGCACCGAACACACCAACCGACGCCGTCGCGAGCCAAACGTCGCGGCGTAGATCATCAACGACACCGCAATCAATTGTTTTAATGACCTCATTTTTTGCATAGTGCAACAAAAATATTTGTATGCACATCCTGTACTCCAATGACATTCCAGAAACAATTAAGTGAAAGTGACCAAAGCAGTTAGTCTGTCGCTCCGCCGAGGTTTTCCCCAGGTTTCCCTACGGCCGCGCCAAATGGGGAGCGAACAGTTGACACCCCTGGGACTTCAAATATTCCGGACTAACTCGTGGTTGTATACCTTGAACCTCATCTGTATTACACTTTGTGGACAACACACCTCAGTAATTTAACGCTTTAAATATACGATGTGACATATGTAAACTGTGAAAGAAAAATCTGCGTGTGGACACGGTGGACATGAAAGAGGAAATATTTATGTCAAAAACACGAACATTTTTTATGACATAAACATTTCGGGGGGCAATATAGCGTCCCCAGTGCCATATTACGAAAAGACTTTAAATTATTTATAAAGAAGACATTCATAATTTGTAAGAGATTTTTTTTATCATGTAGCCGTAAAATAATAATTTCTCTGTGTAGGTTTAGATTGCAAAGAAATAATTTATGACAGAATGATCTAAAGAGACGACAAGATACGCTCTTTTGTTAATTTTTTAGTCGACTTCACTTCTTCTTCTTTTGTCTTGAATGTGTCTAGAGGGACATCTTGCGTGTGCTGACGAATGTAAGCATATTTGTATGAGTTAAGCATATAATATACTGATTTAATATTATTGTGCACTTTTAATTTGTAAGAGGTGATCCCGATTTCATGTCCGCCTTCCTTGAATTAACCTGCATTCAAGTAATTTACAGCTCAACAATCGCAGCGGCCGATGCAGCCAACGACGCCATTACGTGGCGATATTAACTTATGAAAATTTAACGGAAGCTGAAAACTCGCCCGCTATTAGCATAATATCAATTTTTCTCCACAGCCGCACGAAGTTGCAGAAATACTTAGCTTTAAGATTCTTATTTTCAGTACCATAGCTGAGAGCCAGAGCCAGGACTCCGACTACAATACAATGGTCAACGGAGGTAAGAAAAATACTCTCGCGCGTGTGTGGGCCGCAATTTTAATTAATAACTAAAGATTTCTTGCTTTAAAGTGAACTGACTAGCCGAGGAAAGTAATATGAAAAGATTATTACATTGTTCAACTTAAATATCATTTTTATTAAGGCCCACCACGTAAGTCGGCAACAATCAAAAAATAATAATAACAATAATAATATATACATTATATTACGACGGCCGACGGACGCGAGACCACCATGGTACAGTTTCGTGGAGTAGGGTATAAAGATGTTACACAATTAGGATCGGTGGACAAAGACTTTTGCCTCGATACAGTTCAATTTAAATAATGTGTAGAGGTTGTGGCAGACGTGAGTGAGGGCTACGGCATGATTCTGGGGTTAGATTTCCTGTATCAGCATAATGCCATAATCAGTCTTCGGCAACATACGGTTAACTCACATCACAACAACTGGGATGTCTATCTGAAGTACATCATCTCCGCCTACGATTGAAAGCAGCATACGAATATAGTATTATCGCCATATGAAGTGGTTTATTGTTGTAAAATGGCATCATGGCTCGACATATTCAAAGCGAAGAAAGGGAAAGCTGGACACTATGTTAGGGAATTTGCCAGAGTGATTAGGGATTTTGGAATAGAGTACAGAGGGAAAATACACGAGTACTGGAGAAACACGAGGAATCAGTGGGCTGTACGGCAAGAATATCACAGTATAAGGTTGGTTAGTGGGTGATGCTCTGAACTTCGCATTCGCCGAATAAAAGACAAAGAACATGGGAAACCATACTACAGTAAGTGTTTGGGACTACGTCGCCAGTAAATGTGAAGATTCAGTTGCCGACAAGAGCGATAATTGCGCATGTAGGGCGGTTGAAACATTTTCAAGGGAGTCCAGAAGTTATTCCAACGACAGGAGATGCGAACCAGAAAGGGAGAGTGAGGAAAAAGCTATCGGATGATAAACAAGAGGCTGTGAATGAAACCATAACGAGGAAGCCATATGGATTAAGGCCTAGGAAACAGAAATTTAGTATCTTTCTTAGGTTAGGTATTGACATAATGTAATCTATACAAGCAACTGCGTAGCAGCAAATAATTTAAGGGTGAGGGAAGTAATAGGTACAACTGCGTGTAGGTGAGGTGCAGAGAATGCGAGATGATGCAGTTCGTAGTGGGACTACTGAACCTAGTTGGAGTGGAAGCTTTACGGAACCAGCAACTGGAAGGGGGAGTGCTGCTCGCTAAGCAGGAAGACATAGTGATCACCAGTCATCGCTGAGTGATACAGGTGGTATTCAACGCTTGGGAGATGCGTAACGAGGTGAGAAGATTGGAAGAAGCATTCGACAAATTCCGTCAGGAAATGGAAAGGTGTGGGGTACTCAAAGGAAGTGCCGGGGTATGTGAGAGGATACGTAGAGCGTACGAGAAACTAAGAAATGAGATGATGCAGGTGCTAAGGGTTATTCCCAATACGAGAAGGAAGAGGAGCTCTATCGTCATTGGAGATCGGCTTATGAAAACAATATTTGGCACTACTGTTGAGGAAGGCATTCGAAGGGTGAATGGCACTGTGGAAGAGATTAAGCGGTGGGCAAAAGAGAACTAAGGCGAGAGTTATTGGCACACTACACAGATTACAAGTTTAAAGAAGGGCGTATTGAAAAACACATGAATACTACGACAACTGACCGGAGAAGTAATGCGGTGCGCCAAGCCACAGAAGAGGCAGGTAACCAGAATATCAGGGAACCACAAACCGAAGTAGAAGTCTTAGATAGGGAAGCAGTAACGATAAAATGGTTGCGCTCCATAGAACAAGTAAAAGAACTACAAGATGCTACGCAGAGTGCTGCAAGACGTCAGCTAGGGGTAATCATGTTGTCACCAGAGCAGTGTTTAGAAGTTCTAAGGAAAATACAGAAAAAACTACTGCCAGAGCTGAGATTGGGTTTAGAAACCCAGCAGGTAGCCACAGTATCGGTGGGAACTGATGGAGAAAAAGTTTACATTTCCGTTTCTATACCAGTAGCAGGAAAACAAGCACAATACCAGTGCTACATAGTTCATGATTATCTTGTCAAGTGGGGAATATCAAAGAAATTTATAAGGGTAAAAATGCAGGGACTACTGTTAATTGAAACAGACAAAAAATGGTTCAGATGGCTCTGAGCACTATGGGACTTAACATCGGAACTACTTAAACGTAACTAACCTAAGGACATCACACACATCCATGCCCGAGGCAGGATTCGAAACTGCGACCGTAGCGGTCACGCGGTTCCAGACTGAAGCGCCTAGAACCGCACGGCCACTCCGGCCGGTTTAACGGAATGAAAAATATAATTAGTACAGAATATGGATTGAGAGTAAATCGACGAAAGACGAAGGTAATGAGAAATAGCATTGTTACTTTGTGCCAGGAAGGGCTTTCAGCAAGGAAAGTTTCCAGGTGTCTCGGAGTGAACCAAAGTGATGTTGTTCGGACATGCAGGAGATGACATGCCTCGCTCAGGTCGCCCTTGTCCCAGGCAAATACACACATCAAAAAAGTTTTGCATCACCCCGGTTCCCAGAACTCCTGAAGATAAACGGTGACTGTGGATATTGTATCACAGACATAGTCCCTTTGAATGTTCACAGATGTTACTAAATTTACCCAAAGATGTAAACAAGCATGCATGACCAGCGCCTATTAGACGAAGGGGGACTGACAGCCCATCAGTTCCAGTCATTCCACCAGCAAGGAGAAACACGGCTCGTGTTGTCTGTAGTTCAACCATGCCGTTCGATCGCGTCCGCATTGTTACCTTATGCCAGGAGGGGCTCTCCTCAAGGGAATTGTCCAGGCGTCTCGATGTTGTTCAGACATAGAGGAAATAAAGACAGACAGGAACCGTCGATGACATGCCTCGCTCAGGTCGCCCAAAGGCTACTACTGCAGTGGATGACCGCTACCTATGGATTATGGCTCGGAGGAACCCTCACAGCAACGCCACCATGTTGAAGAATGCTTTTCGTGCGGTCACAGGACGTCGTGTTACGACTCAGGTTGTGTGGAATAGGCTGCATGATGCGGAACTTCACCCCCGATGTCCATGACGAGATCCATTTTCAACCACGACACCATGAGCTGCGGTACAGAGGGACCCAACAACATGCTGAATGGACTGCTCGAGATTGGCATCACGTTCTCTTCACCGATGAGTGTCGCATATGCCTTCAACTAGACAATTTTCGGAGACGTGTCCGGAGGCAACCCGGCCAGGCTGAACGCCTTAGACACACTGTCCAGCGAGTGCAGCAAGGTGGAGGTTCCCTGCTATTTTGGGGTGGCTTTATGTGGGACCGACGTACGCCGCTGGCGGTCATGGAAGGCTCTGTAATGGCTGTACGATACGTGAATGCCATCCTCCGACCGATATTGCAACCATATTGGCAGCATGTTGGCGAGGCACTTGTCTTTATGGACGACCATTCGCGCCCCCATCGTGCCCATCTTGTGAAGGACTTCCTTCAGGAAAACGACATCGCTCGACTAGAGTGGCCAGCATATTCTCCAGATATGAACGCAATCGAACATGCGTGGGATACACTGAAAAGGGCTTTTTATGGACGACGTGACCCACCAACCACTCTGAGGGATCTAAGTCGAATCGCCGTTGAGGGCTGGGACAATGAGGACCTACAGCGCCTTGATGAACTTTTGGATAGTATGCCCTGACGAATACAGGCATGCATCAGTGCAAGAGGACGTGCTACAGAGTATTAGAGGTGTGTACAGCAATCTCGACCACCACCTCTGAAGTTCTCGCTGTATGGTGGTACAACATGAAATGTTTGGTTTTCATGAGAAATAAAAAGGGCACAAATGATTATGTTGATCTCTGTTCCAGTTTTCTGTACAGGTTCCGGAACTCTCGGAAGCGAGGTGATGCAAAACTTCTTTTGGTGTGAGTACTACAGCTGAGTGCTGAAATTAGGAAATTAAATGAACAATCCTACTGACATCTTAACGTCTCAGTTCACTCGTCACGGGTGACAGTCTAAGAGTCATCTAACAATATTATTATTAATTACTTTTATTATTATTATTATTATTTCCTCTGGAATGCAGTGTAAATAGTATTTGAATTTACGACAAAGATTCGAATTTACCACGAAAATTTGAATTTCGCATTTTGAATTTTCCACCAATAGAGTCAGGGAGGGGAGGACTGGGGATTTCTCAGCGGGGAGGGCTAATTAATGAATCAATTTAACTAATTAATTTGATTTCAGAGTGTGATGTACACGTCAACACCGGAAGGTGGGGGAGGGGTGCGGGAGGGTCCGCAATCTTCAATAAATTTTTCAACAATGCAGATTGTACAGAACTGGAGGTTCCCCCACTACTGCTGAGAACCAATACCAAAGTCATCTATATCGATCATTCCATTCTCCATTAGCATGTGGGAAAAACCACATACATTAAATACCGCAATATTTTCATACCCTTAAGATAGCTCGGCACTGTGCTGCCACATAGTCGGGATGGGGAATAACAAGTCCATAGTCTGCAAGATGATAGGGTCGGAAAAAGTGCATACCTGGATTGGGGTGCTGGGTAGGGGCTGAGACAGGACCTGCTGCTGGAACGGTTTGGATTCCTTTCATCACTTTGCAGATACAAAGCATTATCTGTAATGACCAGGGCACAGTGGAGGATGGCATAGAGAGCACTGTTGAGAATAGCACAATGAGTATGGCAGAGGTCAGCGCAGCCAGGGTATACACTTGCTGATTGCTAGTGGCAGTCATGAGGCAACGAATGTTTATATAATAAAAACATTGTAAATGTTCCTTCCTTCCTACGTCATTGGGTGGTACAGTGCAGCGGCGTAAAATTAAATGTTTCTGGTAATTTTTTAACATGGAAGCAGAGGCTGTTTGTGTGAATCCTGCAACTCCATAGTATAATTGTTACTGACAATAGTAAACTCTGTTTGAAAAAGTGAACTTCAACACTATTACAGTGTAACTATTTCGTTTAAGGGTTTCCTTTGTTCAATGAAAATTACTATACGCCTACTACTGGAAGATGTGACGTGTTACATTACATCAAAACTTTCCTAAATGTTTAAAAAAATAGATCATGCAATATGAAATACTGAAGCAAGATACCCCACTTAGATTTTTTTTTTAATTTTGGACATTTCACCATGGACTATGTCCACTTCAATGTTAGAGGGATGTGGGGGGAAAATCCTTGTGCAGCGATCTTTGGTATAGTATTGGGCTATAAATTATAGCGATACGGGTCTTAAATAAACATCCCAAACAAGTACCACAACCTGCACTAACTGCATAATAAATTATAGCTTAAATAAAGGCCTTACAGTATAATGTCCTCCAACCAAGAAGACAACAGCCCACCCTAATCGGGTGATAAATTATGGTGATGAGGATAATAAATTGGATGATTCATAAACACAAGATAACTGCGAAAATCTTCTAGTGGGTGAGGTTGAGGGCACATAAGGAAGATGGAATCTTGACATAGAGTCTAGAGATTCAAAGCTGTAAGCCAAAGGAATAGAATCACAGACCACCATTAATACGAAAGATAATGGAGCAGAGAGGGAGAAGATGGAGGGTAGTTATAATTCAAGGTATTGATGAAGGAGGAGAAAGGGGTCATAAATCATGCTGGACCCTCATGACACAGATGCAGATGAAGTGAAAAGGGGGCCAGAACTCCTTGCTTCATAGGTCACGCGTGCATTGTTTTTGTTTCGAGATAACGGTTTGTAAACCACCTAAGCAACCACTACTGAGAATATTTACAAGTACATACTCAATTAGGTTTCGTACACCACAATGAAACATGGTTATACAAAGAGTTCTTGTCATATCACGAATGAGTCTGGCTGCTGTTCAGTTATTTATTTATTTATTTTTTGTTGTTGTTGTTAACAGCTCATTTCAGAAAACCAGGTGACCATTTACTTGAACAATATTTTACACAATACTGATAGTTATCACATATAGTCAACATCTTTGGGATATTAAAAGTTACTTTTCTAGGTGATTGTCAAATCAGCAACTGAAGCCAGAGAACAACGAGATGGAATATCAGTTGACTGAAACTTTTTACACTAGACAAGCACCTGTTCACTTTGCGATTATAATTCAGCATTTCCCTGCCTTTGCTGTTGTAAGCATTAGAGAATGAAAGGTTCTTTAGACTGACATTCTCGTACATGTCGTGATTACACAAATTTTGCGGTATTGAGTTTTTTTTTTCAAGGTAAATTAATTACTGGATTGCAGTTGAAATATAAATATCAACGTTTTTGTGGCATTTTAACGCATTGGGTGTTTTATATGAAAACAACTATTACAGTATGGCTAAAGAATGGACTTCCAACACGTTATATGTGTTTTCTTACTATACTGTTGAAGATATTTGCCCTCATATTTTTAAAAATTACTTTTCTGTGTATAGCGTTTGTAAAAAAAGACCTTAGAAACAAATAAAGAATACTGTACAGCTCAGTTTCTTGTTTTAAACCTTTAGCAACATAAGTATGATACTTATTTTGGTATACTGAGTCTAGCTAGTTGAATCTGTAAGCTACAACCTCAATGTATGTTGAATCGGCAACTGGTGAGGTCACAAGATAGGTTCTCCTGTGATTCAAAATTATTGTATGCAGTGAAAGTGAAGATACCTGTTGGAAGGAATCATAACACTGCATGTTACACCTCATGGAAAATGTTGTGGTATTACGATATGGGCGTATAAGGTTCGAATAGTTCGCACTGAAGATGGTCTCACAGTGACCGAAGGCGAGCTGCAAAAATAAAGGATTTTATCTTTACGGCGATGCTGCCATTTATCCAGAATATATTGACATACTCAAGTATTAACTTCAATTATCATCCTGTTAATACAGAAAGTTTTACGTCGTGGTATAACGAACTATTTCGAAAGCTCGAAACACTTAGGAAACGTCTCGGATTCGTAAACGAATTTCTAGTCCGTTGAAGATAATGCAGCATAAATATATCAGTACTGACTTGTATAAATCAAAATTTCCACATCAGTTCTTCTTCATAAACTCGGAACTGAAAAATTACAGTGTCCAAAACACGTAGCTCCCTGCCGCCGTTGGATAAGCAGCTGCAGCAGCAAGTCGTATACTCCTAGCTCACTCATTTGTTACATAGTTAAATTCTTAATTTATTTGCGTGTTTTTGGTACTTGCATTGTTTAATTCATAAATTTCGGGCGTATTATAGTATTTGAGAGTTGTAGCATCGCGTTTTAATACCTGAATAGTGTTTTTGGTACTTGCATTGTTTAATTCATAAATTTCGGGCGTATTATAGTATTTGAGAGTTGTAGCATCGCGTTTTTGTACCTGAATAGTGTAAATTCGCGTAGTCTCCTTCCGCCGCCGAGCAGTGTCAGCAGTGCGCAAGTAGCAGCATTACTGCATTTACTACGCAATCTTGTATTATAATAACCGTTTAAATTTTGTCGATTTGTTTGTAGATTAGTTCAGACGTTCTTTGCAAAACAGTTTTTAACATGGGTAGGGACTGCAACTGCTGTGTTCGGATGCAGGCTGAGTTGGCATCCCTTCGCTCCCAGCTTCAGGCAGTGTTTTCTTCGGTCACACAGCTTGAGGCTGTTGCCAATGGGCATCACTGTGGGGGTCCGAATGGGGGTTTGTCGGGGACGGCCAGCTCGTCCCACGCATCCCCCGATCGGACTACGACTGTGGTTGCCCGGGATACTGCCCGCATTGAGGCTGATCCCTCACCTGTGGTAGAGTGGGAGGTCGTCTCAAGGTGTGGCAGAGGGCGAAAGACATTCCGGAGGGCTGAACGGAAGGCCTCTCTAGTTTGTCTGACGAACCGGTTTCAGGCTCTGTCTCAGGCTGATACTGATCTTCGACCTGACATGGCTGCTTGTCCTGTTCCAGAGGTTGCCCCTCAGTCTGCAAGATCCGGGCAGTCGCAGAGGGTGGGCTTACTGGTAGAGCTCCAACGTCAGGCGCGTAATGGGGCCCCTTAGGGAAATGGCAGCTAGAGATGGGAAGAAAACCAATGTGCACTCCGTGTGCATACCGGGGGGAGTCATTCCATATGTGGAAAGGGTCCTTCCGGATGCCATGAAGGGTACAGGGTGCACCCATCTGCAGGTGGTCGCTCATGTCGGCACCAATGATGTGTGTCGCTATGTATCGGAGGAAATCCTCTCAGGCTTCCGGCAGCTATCTGATTTGGTGAAGACTGCCAGTCTCGCTAGCGGGATGAAAGCAGAGCTCACCATCTGCAGCATCGTCGACAGGACTGACTGCGGACCTTTGGTACAGGGCCGAGTGGAGGGTCTGAATCAGAGGCTGAGGCGGTTCTGCGACCGTGTGGGCTGCAGATTCCTCGACTTGCGCCATAGGGTGGTGGGGTTTCGGGTTCCGCTGGATAGGTCAGGAGTCCACTACACGCAACAAGCGGCTACACGGGTAGCAGGGGTTGTGTGGGGTGGGCTGGGCGGTTTTTTAGGTTAGATGGCCTTGGGCAAGTACAGAAAGGGCAACAGTCTCAACGGGTGCGGGGCAAAGTCAGGACATGTGGGGACCAAGCAGCAATCGGTATTGTAATTGTCAACTGTCGAAGCTGCGTTGGTAAAGTACCAGAACTTCAAGCGCTGATAGAAAGCACCGAAGCTGCAATCGTTATAGGTACAGAAAGCTGGCTTAAGCCAGAGATAAATTCTGCCGAAATTTTTACAAAGGTACAGACGGTGTTTAGAAAGGATAGATTGCGTGCAACCGGTGGTGGAGTGTTCGTCGCTGTTAGTAGTAGTTTATCCTGTAGTGAAGTAGAAGTGGATAGTTCTTGTGAATTATTATGGGTGGAGGTTACACTCAACAACCGAGCTAGGTTAATAATTGGCTCCTTTTACCGACCTCCTGACTCAGCAGCATTAGTGGCAGAACAACTGAGAGAAAATTTGGAATACATTTCACATAAATTTTCTCAGCATGTTATAGTCTTAGGTGGAGATTTCAATTTACCAGATATAGACTGGGACACTCAGATGTTTAGGACGGGTGGTAGGGACAGAGCATCGAGTGACATTATACTGAGTGCACTATCCGAAAATTACCTCGAGCAATTAAACAGAGAACCGACTCGTGGAGATAACATCTTGGACCTACTGATAACAAACAGACCCGAACTTTTCGACTCTTTAAGTGCAGAACAGGGAATCAGTGATCATAAGGCCGTTGCAGCATCCCTGAATATGGAAGTTAATAGGAATATAAAAAAAGGGAGGAAGGTTTATCTGTTTAGCAAGAATAATAGAAGGCAGATTTCAGACTACCTAACAGATCAAAACGAAAATTTCTGTTCTGACATTGACAATGTTGAGTGTTTATGGAAAAAGTTCAAGGCAATCGTAAAATGCGTTTTAGACAGGTACGTGCCGAGTAAAACTGTGAGGGACGGGAAAAACCCACCGTGGTACAACAACAAAGTTAGGAAACTACTGCGAAAGCAAAGAGAGCTTCACTCTAAGTTTAAACGCAGCCAAAACCTCTCAGACAAACAGAAGCTAAACGATGTCAAAGTTAGCGTAAGGAGGGCTATGCGTGAAGCGTTCAGTGAATTCGAAAGTGAAATTCTATGTACCGACTTGACAGAAAATCCTAGGAAGTTCTGGTCTTACGTTAAATCAGTAAGTGGCTCAAAACAGCATATCCAGACACTCCGGGATGATGATGGCATTGAAACAGAGGATGACACGCGTAAAGATGAAATATTAAACACCTTTTTCCAAAGTTGTTTCACAGAGGAAGACCGCACTGCAGTTCCTTCTCTAAATCCTCGCACAAACGAAGAAATGGCTGACATCGAAATAAGTGTCCAAGGAATAGAAAAGCAACTGGAATCACTCAATAGAGGAACGTCCACTGGACCTGACGGGATACCAATTCGATTGTACACAGAGTACGCGAAAGAACTTGCCCCCCTTCTAACAGCCGTGTACCGCAAGTCTCTAGAGGAACGGAGGGTTCCAAATGATTGGAAAAGAGCACAGGTAGTCCCAGTCTTCAAGAAGGGTCGTCGAGCAGATGCGCAAAACTATAGACCTATATCTCTGACGTCGATCTGTTGTAGAATTTTAGAACATATTTTTTGCTCGAGTATCATGTCGTTTTTGGAAACCCAGAATCCACTATGTAGGAATCAACATGGATTCCGGAAACAGCGATCGTGTGAGACCCAACTCGCTTTATTTGTTCATGAGACCCAGAAAGTATTAGATACAGGCTCCCAGGTAGATGCTATTTTTCTTGACTTCCGGAAGGCGTTCGATACAGTTCCGCACTGTCGCCTGATAAACAAAGTAAGAGCCTACGGAATATCAGACCAGCTGTGTGGCTGGATTGAAGAGTTTTTAGCAAACAGAACACAGCATGTTGTTATCAATGGAGAGACGTCTACAGACGTTAAAGTAACCTCTGGCGTGCCACAGGGGAGTGTTATGGGACCATTGCTTTTCACAATATATACACATGACCTAGTAGATACTGTCGGAAGTTCCATGCGGCTTTTCGCGGATGATGCTGTAGTATACAGAGAAGTTGCAGCATTAGAAAATTGTAGCGAAATGCAGGAAGATCTGCAGCGGATAGGCACTTGGTGCAGGGAGTGGCAACTGTCCCTTAACATAGACAAATGTAATGTATTGCGAATACATAGAAAGAAGGATCCTTTATTGTATGATTATATGATAGCGGAACAAACAGTGGTAGCAGTTACTTCCGTAAAATATCTGGGAGTATGCGTGCGGAACGATTTGAAGTGGAATGATCATATAAAATTAATTGTTGGTAAGGCGGGTACCAGGTTGAGATTCATTGGGAGAGTGCTTAGAAAATGTAGTCCATCAACGAAGGAGGTGGCTTACAAAACACTCGTTCGACCTATACTTGAGTATTGCTCATCAGTGTGGGATCCGTACCAGATCGGTTTCACGGAGGAGATAGAGAAGATCCAAAGAAGGGCGGCGCGTTTCGTCACAGGGTTATTTGGTAACCGTGATAGCGTTACGGAGATGTTTAATAAACTCAAGTGGCAGACTCTGCAAGAGAGGCGCTCTGCATCGCGGTGTAGATTGCTCGCCAGGTTTCGAGAGGGTGCGTTTCTGGATGAGGTATCGAATATATTGTTTCCCCCTACTTATAGCTCCCGAGGAGATCACGAATGTAAAATTAGAGAGATTAGAGCGCGCACGGAGGCTTCAGACAGTCGTTCTTCCCGCGAACCATACGCGACTGGAACAGGAAAGGGAGGTAATGACAGTGGCACGATAAGCGCCCTCCGCCACACACCGTTGGGTGGCTTGCGGAGTATAAATGTAGATGTAGATGTAGATAGAGAATAAACTTGGAAGAAACGGAATATAGTAGATCTGACGACTTTCGCTTCATTAGAAATTTTTTCAAGTTTAGTATCCGTGCTTTGAGTACTAAAAAAATGCGTCATAAATCTGGTGTTTTACAAACTAACAAATTACGGTAGACACGAAGTCGGTAAAGCTAAATACATAGTAACAATGATTGTTACATCAGACAAAAAGAACTACCTGTGATAAATACACCACACCATTCTCTTTCTTTTAAGTAATGATATTTCTCACCTTAGCCTTCGTTTTATCCATTGGAATTGTTCTGTTGCATAGACGACAGTGCAGTGAAATCTACCTAATCGAGTAGAACGTCAGTGAAACTTTAAGAACATGGTACGAGGCTAGCGCTACTACCACTACAAGTGAATATTTGTAACCAGTGCTAGCGAAGACAACAGTGGGATTGCAGTTCCTATACATGTATTCTCAGTGCTGTATATACTGTAAATAAATAGACATACTACATAGAATGCTAATATATGTATGTATGTTTAATGATTCTATAGTGTTTGATTTGTTCTAGACTCTTTAATCACGTCGGTCCACTGATGGACACACCATGCACCACAAGGCACAGTGAATCAAGCATGATATAAATGACAAACTAAAATAGATATTCAAAAGGTGTAGTGGCAGAAAACATGTATAGACACGTGACATGTGTACAGTCATTGGGTGGATCTGTAATACTCCGTTAAGAGAGTTTCTTTCACCATAAGTCAAAAATAAATAACAAAAGTTAAAAAGATATTGGAAATAAGAAACATATTAATTCGATACGTTTCAATACGTATGTGTTATAATTTAGATGATAAAAGGTAAATGTCTGAAGCAATCTGCAGTAAACTAAGCATCATAGATTTTCCTTCTTGTTTATACACTTTGCAAAATAGAGCAAAATTAAGAAATTTCCTTCATTTATTAGAAAGAAAGAAATAAAAATAAGAATACTGAGGGGTCTTACTGTAAGACAGGAAAGGCCAAACAACTTATATATACAAACAACCGTAGGCTTTAACGATTAGTATTATTCATATTGATACGAACATTGCCTACTAGTAGTTTTGGAATGTATTAAATGTTTATTATTACATAGTAGATAGTTCTCCCCCCTATTTCTGAAAATTTCTTTCCTTTTTACAACTGTTGTAATACAGTTTAGAAACAAATGAAGAACACTATACAGCTGTTTTGATTTTAAAAAATTTAGCCTTTGGCTATATACTCAGTTACTATCCGGTTGATATGTATAGTTTTACACCTTAGGTAAATGAAGTATCGTTGAAAGCTCTAAACTTTTGGGAAAATTGTGGAATTCATAAATGATTTACAAGTCTACAGAAGATAGCACATTACTTGTTGGAACTCGTATGAGCATATGTAATTAAAATAAACCAATAGTGAATTGCATAAAATATAATTTTCATATCAGCTTCTTCTTCATAAACTTGGGAACGAAAGAGTTGCAATGTGCAAAATACGTAGTATAAACTGGGAAGATGCGGACTGTCGGAAGAATTAAAATTACAATTTGCTATGAAGAAATGATATGTCGCAAAAGAGTCCTAATACCTCACAAAAGAACCATCGATTAAAAAGAATGATTTGACATGGAAGCGCGAGCGGTGACCTTATTAATGTGAATATAGCGAACTAACTGAAAAGGATTTGTATGTATAACATTGTTTGTTGATTTAATTAGCAGACCTAACCACTTTCTGTTCATCAGAAATTCGTTCAAACTTAATACCTCGGATTTGAATGCTATAAAACGTGTCTGTAGTCTCTATGGAGTTTCACAAACTCAAAAATTACAATACAGACGAAATGAAGATAGTAAAACACATAGTAACAGTGGCTGTTACGTCTGACAAAATGAGCGACGTATTATAAATACACCACTCCAATTTTTTCGTTTCATTGACGATATTTCACTCTTTAGCGTTCGTCTTCACCACTATAGATGGGCTACAGCTGAACATTCTATTTTATCCCATGCAAGTTAAATGTAGAACCTTCTGTGTGGCCTACAATGAAGGGGAATAAAAGTGACAGGATATTATAATTACCAAACAAATACATTATAAGCATCTAATATGTAAAGTTTACTTTTGTGAGACTTTGAACATAGCTGGAAAAAATTGTATTGTAAATAGTAGAGTTCATCACAGACCTTCAGGAGAAGACGTTCCAGAGATGCAAAAATGTTTGGTACGTCTATTTTTCTTCAGCAGAAAACTCTCCAGAGATGCAAAAATGTTATGCATGTCTATTTTTGCGATTGCCAGTTTTAGATGTTAAACACTGAGAAACTTAACTAGCTCTATTACAAACAATTTTCAGCCACATAGCAGTATATCCATTCCTAATTTTTGATCCGAATACATAGAATTGTAGAAAGGGCGCCTTCAGAAGTAGCCACTTAGTAGTCCATCAGAGCAGTGGTGGTGTGTTGCGTCGCATTTGTGGATGAGCAAACCTTGCTCAGCCTGTCGCAGGATAAACACCTAAGCTGTGTTCCTGCTTTTCCTAACAGGACTGAGTAGTCTGGATCCAAGGGATACATTTCGATTTTCATCACCATTGAACATGTAGTTTAGAACAAAATAAAAGACGCCAATTTGTAAGTGCCCAGCCGGCCGTTAACTGAGTGAAACACCCCCCCCCCCCCTGAAAAAGATTAAGTTTAATACACAAACGCTCATTTCCATTACCTGGGTGAATGCCTTTGAAGCGGTAGCACGTATTAGAAAAAAGATCAAATAATTGTTCTATCGTCTTTAATATACATCACTATAGTGCGTCCAGATTTGTCGGAAGAGTTAGTTTTTTAATCCTCCATTATTTTGTTTTTAGTTTCGACATTTGACTAATAGCAAAACGAACAGCATCATTAATAGCGAGTTCAATCATGTGTGATTATGTATTCCTAAGATACATTTGGCAGAAGTAAGCTAGAAATTCTCTATATAAAAGCGCATTCAACATTTTTTGACCTGAACGATTCTGTAGTTATCTCATTGTTGTGCATACTTAAAATAATGTTACAGGAAAAATTTCAAATATAATATAATTAAGTCTGAAAAGGTTGGAACTGAAAAAAAAATTACAGTAAATGTAAGAGAAAAAGACAGTTAAACACAAGATGTTTCATATTTGATGAAATTATACGGGAAAGATTTATTAAACAACCCACCAGAACTGTCATTGAAGTGGACTCATATCAGGCACACATACAGTGATATAGAGATATTTCTAGCTCATTTCTGACAAATACATCTTTGGAATTCTTTAGCATATACGACTTAGTTTAGTATTTAGGATGCCATATGTTTTACTATGAGTCAAATGTCGAAACGAAAGCAAATTACTGGGGGATCTAGAAAAAATTGACTTTTTCGATAAATCAGTATGTTCCGTTGTAGCCTACATTAAAAATCATAGAAGATTAATTTGCATTTTTTATACTGTTGGATTATGAGGGCATTGGTTTAAAAATATTTCAGTAGGGTGGTTTCCACCGCATCGTCGGCCATAAGGGTATGGCTTGGTTCAAATGGCTCTGAGCACTATGGGACTTAACTTCTGAGGTCATCAGTCCCCTAGAACTTAGAACTACTTAAACCTAACCAACCTAAGGACATCACACACATCCATGCCCGAGGCAGGATTCGAACCTGCGACCGTAGCGGTCGCGCGGTTACAGACTGTAGCGCCTAGAACCGCTCGGTCACTCTGGCCGGCATATAAGGGTATGATTAAAAAAATATTTGTCTCTTATTTTCCTCTACACTACAACATATTCAAAACCGATCATAAAGTGTGTTCCTTGGGCAGGTTTACTTGTTAGTGAATTAGTCTCTGGTTCCGTGAGGTGTAGTTTCCTCTTGCCAATGCAGGGTGTTTTTACTCCCGCCGCAACAGCCCCAGGCAACGTGTTGTCGGCTGGTGGTGAAGAGCGCTGCCGATGGCGAATGCTGCAGGGTCATGAGAGGTTTCACATTCAGCCACATCCACTGTATGGTGGTGTTGCTGGTCTTCTCTGTGCTCTGCTTCAACACGAATGGCGACTACATAAAGTGGCTCCACTCGTGGTTATTTAAGGAACGTAATGGTAGCATTCAGAAGGCGCCACAGCAGTGCCACTATTTCAGATGTGCGAGCGGAGCACTGCTAAGGCACTAGATATGAAGAACAATGGACCAGCCATCATTACAGTATTTTCCCGACTCAGACAGAAAAGTGATTTGCCATACGGTATCTGTAATACAACGATTACAGCAACGAGATCGCAAAGAATAGTGTGTGGTAATCTACCATAGGGAAATTCGAAGCAAATTCACTGACATGTCCATAACAGAGGAAAACTTAATCAGAAAGAAAAGTAATGTCTATTTCCACCAAAAATCGGTAATAAAGGGAACATGGTAAGAGATAAAAAAACTTCATAAATTCAGTACATACAAAGTTGCGTTTCAAGAAAATATTTCAGCTGGGTGTCAATCCTGATTTCAAATTTTATGTACGTTCAAGTCATTTTCATGCCGCGTTCTTTATGAAGTAATCAGTAAATGCTGTTCACATGGTTTAGTAGCACCACCAGGTAGAGAGTTATCTACTGGCATCTCGTCCATTTGTCCAGCAAGACAATGTGCGTCCTTAGATGTATACCGATATCTTTCCCTGACGATGTTATTATTAGGCAGTGGGTTTACATGGTAATTTCTGCAAAATATTGTTGAACGTTTAATGAAATATCTGGAACTAATACGTGTTTGGAATGCCACTCATGGTGCGTGGTAGCGCCACCCGTATCAACGGAAGCACTGCTTGCGAACCACTGAGCGGTGCTACGAAGTGGCCCAGTTTGAAGCCGGCCATACCACCTGAAACTATGAGCAAATGGACTAGCGACAATGCATGAGACGTGTCAAGACCCCTGCCTTAAAACAATTACAGTATTAAAGTAGTGAAAAAATGTTTTCAGTTTTCCAAGTTGTTGATGAGACAGAGTGAGTAAGAAAGTATTTATTACGACGTTGTGACATTTATTTTCGTGTGATAATTGAAGAAGTGTCATGATAACCTTTCCATTGCCAAAAGATTCCGGAATAGTCCCCCATTTGGATCTCCTGGAGGAGACTGCCAAGGGGGAGGTTACCATGAGAAAAAGGTTGAATAATCAACGAAAGGATAACGTTCTACGAGTCGGGGCGTGGAATGTCAGAAGCTTGAACGTGGTAGGGAAACTAGAAAATCTGAAAAGGAAAATTGTACGGGGTCCGTAGGCCCTTACTATAAGTTTTGCGACAGCATAGGTCGACAGGACAAACAATCGATAGTGTGCGTCGGGTGGCGAGAGCGAGAGCGAGTGTTGAGACAAAGTAGTGTGGTACGCGCTGCGGGTCGAGCCGGGTGGTGGTCTGTTGCTGGAATGCAAGACCGTACCGACAAAGGGAGTGGCCATCGCCATGGTTTAACCCCATTGTGTTAGAAATATACGGGAAGGTGGAAAAGTATAATTAATAGAGTGATCAGTGATATTTTTGTGCCGATATTTGTAATTACGCGTCTACGCGCCAGCATCATTGGATTACAGTGTTGGATTGCAGTGTTGGATTGTAGTGTTGGATTACAGCGATTGAAATAGCGTGTGACGATAAGGAATAACGAAAGGACCTGTGCTGAGAGTAGCCGTTATTAATTCTGTACGACGAAGGCAGTGGCTGTCTCTTTACTTTGTGTTTTTGTGATGAATATAGGTCATTGATTAATGAAGCTGGGTTGTCGTTCTCCTTGGCACCAGACATTTCTTTATTACAGCATTTTGAGAAGGACAAAGATGGAATGTAACAACTCCGTAGCAGTCCAATCCGATTGCCAGCCCCATTAGGTACACGGTCACATTAATTATTATCTATTTGGGCTGCTATCAGATCCCGATCATGCGGGATAAGTCAGTAGATTAAACTGGAGTGTTACACCCTTGGCTTACCGTGAAAGGACAAGTGCAATTTTCGGACGAATCGCAAAGAACAATAGGTAATTTTGTCTTATTTAATGCGAAGAAAATATTTTCCAATGTTGAATCGGGACAGAGCATAAACTTTCAAACCGCGACAAGAATCAGTGCATTTTTGAACAATACGAAGTAATAATATCTTACGATTGTGAATAAACTGTTTTTTTTTTCCTACCATATTAGATGAAAATAATAGTGTCAATAAACTGTGTTATAATGTGCAAATGCGTAAATCCGCACGAAAAACTGTGAAAAGTGACCACCAAAGAAAGACACGTGTGAACATTATTATAGCAAAACTAACTAAGAATACGTCACGAAAGCTTTACAGAAGTGTTTAATAGTAATATTGTGACTGAAATTGTTTTTTGAATAGTGAAAATCGGACAGCTTCTTGTGGACCCATAAACTGTTATGTGGACGACAATTCGTGTAGCGACGCAATTGTTGAGTGATGTCACACAGACACGTGTAGCAGTTGCGCCAAAGAGCTTCAATCTGCGAGGTGATTTCACACGTCATCCCAACTACCTGTGCAAAGAGTAGTTCAAGCACAGACGCACTACACCGAGCGCCGTCCCGACATCTAGCAGCCGAACTACAAACTACGACCGTCTGCAGCGCCACGGAGCGGCCGACGGAGAACTACGACGTCCAACCACAGCGAGCAGCGTGACTTCACGCGGTTCCGGCGGCAGTACAGCGCCACGCCCACTTCAAACATCAAAACATCGCGACTAGTGGTACCGTCGGTTGGTGAGTGGAGACGACTGGATGACATAACATTAAATTGCAATGTGCAGTTTTCGCGGTAAATAAACGTTTGTAAACTGAATTGCGTGTTAGGAAAAGTGCCCAATTGCAGTAATTTCCGAAAAGTTTGCGAAAAATACTCTGAATTGAGCATACTTATTTATGCATACTGCGCTGTCTAAATGATAATCATCCAGATATGCTTATTGTTTTTGGGGGATTTTATATGTATAGATTTTATGAATGGTATGATTTATCTTATTTAAAACATTTTAGATAAGCTGTGTGTGTGAAAATTGATATTTGAAGTGATTAGGTTTTGAGAGTTGTTATGTTTGATGCTCCTGCATATTGTATCAATTTAGGGATTAATTGAAAAATACTTCAGGTACTGTTTGATTAGTTTCATGGTAATTAGGAGTGTTTTGGGTTACTAAAGGTTATTCTATATTACGTACCTGTGTGTTAAAAATAAACAAACATGTCTACTGAAGATAAGCAGGTTTGTTAGGCAGTAGTTGAAAGGAAAGGGATAGGACAGGAAGACAGAGAAGATTTAGGAATCAGTGATTATGGATTGTCATTAGGTAGCCCATTAGCACACTCAACTAGTTATCCCGAAACACCCGTACAAACGATGAAAAATAAGTCAGTTTCAGAGGATGCAGATAAGTGGTCGATGTTGGTAGACTTGATAAATGAGAGTTACGAATCATTAAGGAAGAGTTTACAGGAAAGTTTACGAAAAACAATAAAGGAAGTTTTCCAAGAAGATAGAGAAAGGAGAGAAATATTCCAAGAATCATTAAAGAAAGGTTCACAAGATAGCAAAACATCATACACGAAGATGGAATGTAATCTGAAGAAGGAAATGCAGGAGTTACCTAAACAACTGAAGATGAACACCGACGAGAGAGAGAGGAAGCTACAGGAGAATATAGAACAAATCCAGGGAGACGTCGAGAAGATAGAAGGGAAGCTAACAAAAAAGATGGAAGCCGATATTGAAGAAACGAAAGCCGAATTGGGAGAAAGAATCAACGAAGTGGAAACAAATTGCTATCATCGAATCGCCGAGGTGACGCAAATGCAGAAACAATGTAATGATGCAGTTAAGGGGATAGGAGATAGGCAAAACCAACTGGCTGTCAATCTGAGAAATGCTATAGCCGTGCAACGGGAAGAGGATAACAGGAGGGTTGCAATGGAGGTCAAGCAATTACAACAGAGAGTGCAGCAATTGGGGAGCAAGACAGAAGAAATTGATAAACGAATTAGCAATGCCATTTTAACCGTTGGGGAAGGTAAAGTCGTTACCTTGATGAGCAGTGATAATCGGTACATCCAAAATAATACGAGGCAGAAATTTAGACCGAAAGGAGGATTGCACCCAATGATATTTATGAAGTGGTTAGGAGGAGTTTTCCCAACACATCTTAAAGACTCAAACAAGATTCAATTCGCAATAGATAGAATGGAAGGTGAGGCCTTCACTTGGGGAGTCAAGAAGAAGGAAGGGACTAAGGTTCATGCAAAATCAAAGAAAATAAACTCTGAAATACATAAAGTTAACCACGTTAATAAGGGACCGTACAGGATCATAAAAATTGGTCATCCTAACACTGTGGAGTTGGAGTATGCACGGACAAAGAGAGTGCATGGTAAGGAACATGTGGAAAACATAAAAAGGTACTACTCACTCGAGAACAGGGATAACCCAGATGAGGAAGAGGTACGAATTGAAGAAAGTTAGGTGTAGGGAGCTAGCAACTTTTTTGCTGGTATACTCCCAGCTGGGTGAGACTTTATTTCTAATTTCAAGTGTCACTCCTCTACCATCTTTCTCTATCCTTAGGTTAAGAAAGTTAGTGAGTAGAAGTTAGGATTGGTAGTGGTCATCCAAGTAATTCAGTCAGGAACCATGTAGTAAATTTGTAGTAGTTGCTGTTGATGTAGAGTGTGAGATGTCAGAGAATCAATAAGTTGAAAGCTCAGTTTAGTGTGAGTACATTACAAAGTGAATAGTGCCAGAAGTAATAAAATGAGAACCAGATAAAAAAGCTAATGTATACAAAATGTCGTGGGAAGCTAATTGGTCAAACAAGATTCTGTGTAATCTTAAAGAGTTGTTTTATGAGACATGAAAAGGTCAACTGTGATAAGAAAATTGAAGTAGTGTGTCAGCTTGTAAGTAGATGAACATATAAAGAAACAAATACATGACGAGATAGTTGTTCGAATAAATGATGTGAAATAATGATGAACAGAGAGGCTAAGGAGCCTGAAGTAGTATTTTTATGTGGTTATTGCAGCAAATATGGAGGGTTGATGTAGGTTGAAGAGATATGTATCAGTTGAAGTTGCTATTAAGTTGAGGGAGTTATGTGTAATGATGTATATTGAATATGAGATGTTTGAAGTATTGAAGTATATGGAGGATTGATATAGGTTGAAGATGTATATGTATTTGCAGTTGAAGTTGGTGTTAAGTTATGTGTAATGAAGAGTATGGAGTATGAGATGTTTGAAATATTGAGGTATGTCATTTAGCATAAGAGCAACATCTGTTTGCAAGTTATTTGTAGGTATACATGTTTATCTGAAGTATGCTGATAAAACGAAGTGTAACTAATGAATAATTAGTAATTCATGTATCCAATTAGCTATCAGAGTCAATTATGGTTATACGTAGGTCAAGCTTTAGAAGCAGAATTCTGGCACTGAGCAATGAATGACAAATATCCATATAGTGGATTTGAATTAGTGTGAATATAACAGGAGATATTGTACCTCTCATCTAAGCTTTCTTGATAACAATTCACATATGGCAGTAAGGTTTGGCAAAATGAAATGATCAGTAGTTTAAAATTTTTCATTGGGTGACCACATTAGTTGTAGTGTTGCAAATAATTATGTAAGACATGCTTAGCGGTACAATGTAGCATTTAAATTTATGGAATCTGTAATGAACAAGTTGTGAATTTCTTCCTTAACTTTTATGTGTGTTGGCCAAGTGAGTTATAAATTGGAGTGATAATAGTATGGACGGCACAAACCCCGCTGAAAGGACGGCATACGAAAGGGGTAGCTGGCATTCAACCAGTTTCTTTTCTTGTGTTTGCTATAGCAAGTTATGACAGATATGTAGTTAATGACTCGTACAAACATTTGAAAGTGAAAGGTTTTTGGAAATTTTTGGTAAGATAAGTTTATAAAAAAAATTTACCATGCTATGTTAAGTAAGTAGGATTGATGTTGTGTGTTATTTGGACAATGCCATATTTTTGAGATGTAATAACTTTTTGTAGAATATTATTATAGAGGCAGCCCACTACCGGAGTCAAGGATTTTCTAGGTGATTGTAATTTCATTACTTATTTGCACTGTGTGTTTTGTTCATATGTAGTGATGTCTAATTCCCTAGCCGATTCTTTTACGCCTGTGGCTTCAAAGAAGTTTTCGAGGCCGGGGATGTAGGGGGTCCGTAGGCCCTTACTATAAGTTTTGCGACAGCACAGGTCGACAGGGCAAACAATCGATAGTGTGCGTCGGGTGGCGAGAGCGAGAGCGAGTGTTGAGACAGAGTAGTGTGGTACGCGCTGCGGGCCGAGCCGGGTGGAGGTCTGTTGCTGGAATGCAAGACCGTACCGACAGAGGGAGTGTCCATCGCCATGGTTTAACCCCTTTGTGTTAGAAATATACGGGAAGGTGGAAAAGTATAATTAATAGAGTGATCAGTGATATTTTTGTGCCGATATTTGTAATTACGCGTCTACCGCGCCGGCATCATTGGATTACAGTGTTGGATTGCAGTGTTGGATTGTAGTGTTGGATTACAACGATTGAAATTGCGTGTGACGATAATGAATAACTAAAGGACCTGTGCTGAGATTAGCCGTTATTAATTCTGTACGACGAAGGCAGTGGCTGTCTCTTTACTTTGTGTTTTTGTGATGAAAATAGGTCATTGATTAATGAAGCTGGGTTGTCGTTCTCCTTGGCACCAGACATTTCTTTATTACAGCATTTTGAGAAGGACAAAGATGGAATGTAACAACTCCGTAGCAGTCCAATCCGATTGCCAGCCCCATTAGGTACACGGTCACATTAATTATTATCTATTTGGGCTGCTATCAGATCCCGATAAAGCGGCATAAGTCAGTAGATTAAACCAGAGTGTTACAAAATGCAACGGCTCAATCTAGATATAGTAGGGGTCAGTGAAGTGAAGTGGAAGGAAGACAAGGATTTCTGGTCAGATGAGTATCAGGTAATATCAACAGCAGCAGTAAATGGTATAACAGGTATAGGATTCGTTATGAATAGGAAGATAGGGCACAGGGTGTGTTACTGTGAACACATCAGTGACCGGGTTGTTCTGATCAGGATCGAAAGCAGACCAACACCGACAACGATAGTTCAGGTATACATGCCGACTTCGCAAGCTGAAGATGAACAGATAGAGAAAGTGTATGAGGATATTGAAAGGGTAATGCAGTATGTAAAGGGGGACGAAAATCTAATAGTCATGGGCGACTGGAATGCAGTTGTAGGGGAAGGAGTAGAAGAACAGGTTACAGGAGAATATGGGCTTGGGACAAGGAATTGAAGGAGGAGAAAGACTAATTGAGTTCTGTAACAAGTTTCAGCTAGTAATAGCGAATACCCTGTTCAAGAATCACAAGAGGAGGAGGTATACTTGGAAAAGGCCGGGAGATACGGGAAGACTTCAATTAGATTGCATCATGGTCAGACTGAGATTCCGAAATCAGATACTGGATTGTAAGGCGTACCCAGGAGCAGATATAGACTCAGATCACAATATAGTAGTGATGAAGAGTAGGCTGAAGTTCAAGACATTAGTCAGGAACAATCAATACGCAAAGAAGTGGGATATGGAAGTACTAAGGAATGACGAAATACGTTTGAAGTTCTCTAACGCTATAGATACAGCAATAAGGAACAGCGCAGTAGGCAGTACAGTTGAAGAGGAATGGACATCTCTAAAAAGACCATCACAGAAGTTGGGAAGGAAAACATAGGTACAAAGAAGGTAACTGCGAAGAAACCATGGGTAACAGAAGAAATACTTCAGTTGATTGATGAAAGGAGGAAGTACAAACATGTTCCGGGAAAATCAGGAATACAGAAATACAAGTCGCTGAGGATTGAAATAAATAGGAAGTGCAGGGAAGCTAAGACGAAATGGCTGCAGGAAAAATGTGAAGACATCGAAAAAGATATGATTGTCGGAAGGACAGACTTATCATACGAGAAGGTCAAAACAATCTTTGGTGACATTAAAAGCAACGGTGGTAACATGAAGAGTGGAACGGGAATTCCACTGTTACATGCAGAGGAGAGAGCAGATAGGTGGAAAGAATACATTGAAAGCCTCTATGAGGGTGAGGATTTGTCTGATGTATTAGAAGAAGAAACAGGAGTCGATTTAGAAGAGATAGGGGATCCAGTGTTAGAATCGGAATTTAAAAGAGCTTTGGAGAACTTACGGACAAATAAGGCAGAAGGGATAGATAACATCCATCAGAGTTTCTAAAATCATTGGGGGAAGTGGCAACAAGACGAATATTTACGTTGGTGTGTAGAATATATGAGTCTGGCGATACACCATCTGACTTTCGGAAAAGCATTATCCACACAATTCCGAAGACGGCAAGAGCTGCCAAGTACGAGAATTATCGCACAATCAGCTTAACAGCTCATGCATCGAAGCTGCTTACAAGAAGAATATACAGAAGAATGGAAGAGAAAATTGAGAATGCGCTAGTTGATGATCAGTTTGGCTTTAGGAAAAGTAAAGGGACGAGAGAGGCAATTCTGACGTTACGGCTAATAATGGAAGCAAGGCTAAAGAAAAATCAAGACACTTTCAT
The DNA here is from genome assembly GCF_023864345.2 of Schistocerca serialis cubense. NCBI lineage: Eukaryota > Metazoa > Arthropoda > Insecta > Orthoptera > Acrididae > Schistocerca > Schistocerca serialis. The sequence goes on along the minus strand of NC_064642.1, from coordinate 690,555,066 downwards.
AGGATTTGTCGATCTGGAAAAAAGTTCGACAATGTAAAATGGTGCAAGCTGTTCGAGATTCTGAAAAAAGTAGGGGTAAGCTATAGGGAGAGACGGGTCATATACAATATGTACAACAACCAAGAGGGAATAATAAGAGTGGACGATCAAAAACGAAGTGCTCGTATTAAGAAGGGTGTAAGACAAGGCTGTAGTCTTTCGCCCCTACTCTTCAATCTGTACATCGAGGAAGCAATGATGGAAATAAAAGAAAGGTTAGGAGTGGAATTAAAATACAAGGTGAAAAGATATCAATGATACGATTCGCTGATGACATTGCTATCCTGAGTGAAAGTGAAGAAGAATTAAATGATCTGCTGAACGGAATGAACAGTCTAATGAGTACACAGTATGGTTTGAGAGTAAATCGGAGAAAGACGAAGGTAATGAGAAGTAGTAGAAATGAGAACAGCGAGAAACTTAACATCAGGATTGATGGTCACGAAGTCAATGAAGTTAAGGAATTCTGCTACCTAGGCAGTAAAATAACCAATGACGGACGGAACAAGGACGACATCAAAAGCAGACTCGCTATGGCAAAAAAGGCATTTCTGGCCAAGAGAAGTCTACTAATATCAAATACCGGCCTTAACTTGAGGAAGAAGTTTCTGAGGCTGTACGTCTGGAGTACAGCATTGTATGGTAGTGAAACATGGACTGTGGGAAAACCGGAACAGAAGAGAATCGAAGCATTTGAGATGTGGTGCTATAGACGAATGTTGAAAATTAGGTGGACTGATGAGGTAAGGAATGAGGCGGTTCTACGCGGAATCGGAGAGGAAAGGAATATGTGGAAAACACTGATAAGGAGAAGGGACAGGATGATAGGACATCTGCTGAGACATGAGGGAATGACTTCCATGGTACTAGAGGGAGCTGTAGAGGGCAAAAACTGTAGAGGAAGACAGAGACTGGAATACGTCAAGCAAATAATCGAGAACGTAGGTTGGAAGTGCTACTCTGAGATGAAGAGCTTAGCACAGGAAAGGGATTAGTGGCGGGCCGCATCAAACCAGTCAGTAGACTGAAGACAAAAAAAAAAAATAAATAAATAAATACAGTATTGTAAATTATATAATAACCTCTCCAATTTGCTACTCCACAACAGAAAATTTGCTCACTGTAGTAACACTCTTCAAAAATAATTCCACTGTGTCATTTGCATATTTCTGTGTCCATTTGAGGAATGTTTGACAACTTTTTCTGTCTAACCAATCTAGGTGCATGAAGCATATTATTATGGGTTATCTTCCAGTTCTGGTAACCTTCATCTGCTACTGAGCCGTGCCATAGATATGTGGGTTGCTGATTCTCGTCTCAATATGACAGAAATTCTCCTTTTGTCGCATCAGCCTCCATATACAAACGATGTTGATGTCAAAACAACCACATCAAATAAGACATAATACCATCTTCCTGACTGTACCTTTCAAGTGCATGTACGTACGTGTCTTCTGGACAAGAGAATCAAATCATGATTTACATTCACTATAGTATAAATTTTTCTCACTTGTTTTTACGTCATCTGCGGTACTCTGCAGGAAACTTAGCAACGTCAGACTTTTCTCCCTTTTGGACACATAACGTGCGATTGCCAAAATTGTCTTTCAGATAACAATGTTGATGGCAAAACTACTCTGGATGCAGAAGCCTTCATTTGTAGTTTAATTTAATTTTTGTTTTGATCCACTACTTCTCATTGGACCAGGAGGAATTTTCAGGATACTGAGTACTTGTATTCTCCTCTTCCTTGCCAATGATTTACACCACTGAGCTCCGTCATGACCAATAAGGAATTCAACAGTTCTGTAGTCTACATCATGTAATTTTTCACTGCTTGCTTCACTTGGTGTGCTAGAAGATGGGAGTTCATTACCCTTGAAACCATCAGTGTCTGAATTTCTACTGCCTTCCTCACCAAGGAAAGCATCATCTTCAGGTCGTTCAGTAACAGTTTATTGAAAATTTCAGTCACCTGTCCTGACTTCAGAAGATATTCTGTTGTGCCTTAGAGATTGTGTGGTATCCATGTTGTAACTAAAGAATACAAACAACTTCCATATTCGTTTTATTTATGACACTAAACTTACGATCATCTGTGATTATTTTACTTTCAAAAGAGTACTCAATTGCAGCTTACAGAGTAATTCTCACTTCTCAATAAAGAATATAACTATACAGAACTGGTGATTGTTATACAACCATGCTACATAATGTTCTGTTCAAACCCATATTAAAAAATGTATTTAAAAATGGTTTGTTTGGTGAAGGGCCTAAAAGACATCTCTCATGCATTTCACATGTAGGATTACAACATTCATAAAATAAAATAAATAATTTGATTTGGAACATACAATAATTTTTTCTGAAGGAAGTCAGTTGAATTCCCAACGATTACATTGGATACCAATTAGAATAAACTATGTTTAAGAAAATTAGTTGAGGAAATGGTAAGTTTCCTAGACTAAAACACCCCTTTGAACTCCAGAGATGTTGATCGACGGCATAGAGTATGCACAAGTTGAATCTGTGGCGCGATCGATCGACGCTTTGATATCTATGTATCATTATTAGACGCATTGTAACGACGTCGTTGTGAGACTATTAAAGAACGCGAAGGGTGCCGTCATTTTTCGAGGTTGAAACCAATATATTTCTCAACTAAATTCACCGTTAAGTGGATTCCAATTGCTTCTTTCACTGCCGATTTCCTAGTATTTCGACGTTTTCATGACGCGTAAGGTGGCCCGTTTCGACGCAGTCCTCTACCAAAACTGGTTGATTGGAATGCAAGACCCGAGTGTACTTACAGTGTTCAATTAATGTTTCATGTACTGTACGAGCTGTGCCTGATGTCCGAAAGTTCACAATCGCAGTGATCTACACTCCAGCCTTGCGGAACTTATTTGTGGTTTAAAGTGACGAAAGGAACAGTGCAGCTTCTGTCCGTCGGCTCACTCTGAGAATGGCTCAAAGGTATACGGCCGAAATATAAGAAGAAGAAGAAGTAGAGTTCAGCTACTCAGCTCCCCAACTTTAATGGATCAATCACAGCACCACGAGAATAACAAATAGCCTATCACGTTTAATCCTATCTCGCTGGTCGAAGCGAGGCTGCTGACGCTTATTTATATGCGTAGAAACGCACAGAATTAATCCGGGCTCGCCAGTTCGGATCAAATCTGTGTAGCAGTCCGTGGCGGGAATTCTCTCAGGCTATGTACGTCGCCAAGACTGCATGTATTTTGACTACGGGAGCGAGCGTGATTCCGCACGACGCCAAGGAAGCTACATTTTCTCATGTATGGTTGTACCAGCTGTGTCCTCCCTAAAATCAGTAGAAAAGCGATAGATGTGAAACGCCTCAGAGAACTTCACCTTAGGTACAGGTAGTAAGAAAATATTGGTTCAGAAACTTTCTATAGCAAAGGTTGCCAACTTTTCTGAGACAATTACCCCTGACTGTAATAAGATATTACCTAGTATGCCTCTGCTCTTAACCCACCACCATAACCATTATTGCATGACTAAAAAGTAAGTTATTGGCACATTTTTATCTTAAAGATGATGAAAGATAAATGAAATATTTTTGTGGGCACTTTATTACACAACGAAATAATGAGTCTGTGAAGCAAACTTTTCTTATACACTCCTGGAAATGGAAAAAAGAACACATTGACACCGGTGTGTCAGACCCACCATACTTGCTCCGGACACTGCGAGAGGGCTGTACAAGCAATGATCACACGCACGGCTTAGCGGACACACCAGGAACCGCGGTGTTGGCCGTCGAATGGCGCTAGCTGCGCAGCATTTGTGCACCGCCGCCGTCAGTGTCAGCCAGTTTGCCGTGGAATACGGAGCTCCATCGCAGTCTTTAACACTGGTAGCATGCCGCGACAGCGTGGACGTGAACCGTATGTGCAGTTGACGGACTTTGAGCGAGGGCGTATAGTGGGCATGCGGGAGGCCGGGTGGACGTACCGCCGAATTGCTCAACACGTGGGGCGTGAGGTCTCCACAGTACATCGATGTTGTCGCCAGTGGTCGGCGGAAGGTGCACGTGCCCGTCGACCTGGGACCGGACCGCAGCGACGCACGGATGCACGCCAAGACGGTAGGATCCTACGCAGTGCCGTAGGGGACCGCACCGCCACTTCCCAGCAAATTAGGGACACTGTTGCTCCTGGGGTATCGGCGAGGACCATTCGCAACCGTCTCCATGAAGCTGGGCTACGGTCCCGCACACCGTTAGGCCGTCTTCCGCTCACGCCCCAACATCGTGCAGCCCGCCTCCAGTGGTGTCGCGACAGGCGTGAATGGAGGGACGAATGGAGACGTGTCGTCTTCAGCGATGAGAGTCGCTTCTGCCTTGGTGCCAATGATGGTCGTATGCGTGTTTGGCGCCGTGCAAGTGAGCGCCACAATCAGGACTGCATACGACCGAGGTACACAGGGCCAACACCCGGCATCATGGTGTGGGGAGCGATCTCCTACACTGGCCGTACACCACTGGTGATCGTCGAGGGGACACTGAATAGTGCACGGTACATCCAAACCGTCATCGAACCCATCGTTCTATTATTCCTAGACCGGCAAGGGAACTTGCTGTTCCAACAGGACAATGCACGTCCGCATGTATCCCGTGCCACCCAACGTGCTCTAGAAGGTGTCAGTCAACTACCCTGGCCAGCAAGATCTCCGGATCTGTCGCCCATTGAGCATGTTTGGGACTGGATGAAGCGTCGTCTCACGCGGTCTGCACGTCCAGCACGAACGCTGGTCCAACTGAGGCGCCAGGTGGAAATGGCATGGCAAGCCGTTCCACAGGACTACATCCAGCATCTCTACGATCGTCTCCATGGGAGAATAGCAGCCTGCATTGCTGCGAAAGGTGGATATACACTGTACTAGTGCCGGCATTTTACATGCTCTATTGCCTGTGTCTATGTGCCTGTGGTTCTGTCATTGTGATCAAGTGATGTATCTGACCCCAGGAATGTGTCAATAAAGTTTCCCCTTCCTGGGACAATGAATTCACGGTGTTCTTATTTCAATTTCCAGGAGTGTAGATTGATGACCAAATGTCAGCGCAGAAGTGTTGCCCACAGCCCCTTCTCAGAAAAGAAACAATCTGCCCACACTGAGCAACAAAACATGTCTCCCCAGCAACCCTGCTGTCCTCGGCGACACGTGCTCCATCCATAACATGTAGTACCTCAGGATATCAACCAAGTGAACACGGTAATTACCAGGATAAGGGATATGATATTAAAGGACTAGGGCCCTTTAACTAGCATCATTCATCCTTTTGGCAACAAAGATTTATTTATTATAACAACCCGCTGCACCCGTGGTCTAGGGGTAGCGTCTTTGATTAGCAATCGAAACGTCATTGGTCCCGGGTTCGATACTCGCCACCGCGTTAAACTTTGATTAACAAACCCCATTGGCGGCCGAAGACTTCTAGCACAGGAAGACTCATCCTAAACGGCCTTGTCAAAGAGGGTGGAGGAGCGGACAGAAGTTCAGTGCACTCTCTTGTCCTTCGCGTGGGAAACAGCCCCCAAAGGAGGAAGAATCAGCAATTATAAATGGTACGAGGATGTAGAAGGTAATGGAATCCGCTGCTTTGAAGACACATGTCGTGTATCCACAGGATACATGTCTGTAATTGAAAAAGTTTCATCATATCTCTCCATTGGCAAAAGATTCCGGAGTAGCCCCGCACTCGGATTACTGAGAGGGGACTGCCAAGAGGATGTGACCTTGAGAAAAAGACTGAATAACCAACGAAAGGATAACGTTCTACGAATAGGGACATGGCCTGTCAGAATCATGGACGTGGTAAGGAAGCTATAAAATCTGAAAAGGGAAATTCAAAGGTTCGGTTGGTATATAGTAGGGGTCAGTGAGGTGAAATGGAAAGAAGACAAGGATTTCGGGTCCGATGTGAATAGGGTAATATCAACAGTAGCAGAAAACGGTATAACGGGAGCAGGATTCGCTATGAATAGGAAGGCAGGGCAGAGAGTGTGTTACTGTGAACAGTTCAATGATAGGGTTGTTCCCAACAGAACCGACACCAAAATAACACCGATACCAACAATTCAGGTATACATGCCGACGTCGCAAGTTGAAGTTGAAGAGATAGAGGAAGTATATGAGGATATTGAAAGGGAAATACAGTGTCTAAAGGGAGATCGAAATGTAATAGTCATGGGGGACTGGAATACAGTTGTAGGGGAAGGAGTAGAAGAAAAGATTACAGAAGAATATAGGCTTGGGAAAAGGAATGAGGGAGGATGACTAATTGAGTTCTGTAATAAATTTCAGCTAGTAATAGCGAATACTCTGTTCAGGAATCTCAAGAGGAAAAGGCCGGGCGACACAGGAAGATTTCCATTCGATTGCATCATGATCAGACAGAGATTGCGAAATCAGATACTGGATTGTAAGGCATACCCAGGAGCAGATATAGACTCAGATCACAATGTAGTAGTGATGAAGAGTTAGCAGAAGATATTAGCAAGGAAGAATCAATACGCAAAGAAGTGGGATACAGATGTATTAAGGAATGAGGGAAATACGCTTGAAGTCCTCTAAGGCTATAGATACAGCAATAAGGAGTAGCTCATTAGGCAGTATACTTGGAGAGAAAAGTACATCTCTAAAAAGGCCAAACATAGAAGCTGCAAAGGAAAACAAAGGTACAAAGAAGGTAACTGAGAAGAAACCACTGGTAACACAAGAAATACCTCAGCTGATCGACGAAAGGAAGAGGTACAAAAATGTTCAGGGACATTCAGCAATACAGAAATACAAGTCGCTGAGGAATGAAATAAGTAGGAAGTGCAGGGAAGCTAAGAAGAAATGTCTGCATGAAGAATGTGATAAAATCGAAAAAGAAATGATTGCTGGAAGGTGAGACTCATAATACAGGAAAGTAAAAAGGACATTCGTTGAAATTAAAACCGAAAATGGTAGCATTAAGAGTGCAACGGAAATGCAGAGGAGACAGCAAATAGGTGTAAATAGTACACTAAAGGCATCTATGAAAGGGAAGATTTTCCGGATGTGATAGGAGAAGAAACAGGAATAGGTTTATAAGAGATATGGGATCCAGTATTAGAATATGAATTTAAGAGACCTTTGGAGGACATGAGATCAAATAAGGAATAGATAACATTCTATCAGCGTTTCTAAAGTCAGTGGGAGAAGTGGCAACAAAACGACTATTCACGTTGGTATGTAGAATGTATGGGTCTTGGAACATACCATCTTACTTTCGGAAAAATATTATCCACACAACTCCGAAGACAGCAAGATCTGACAAATGCGAGAATTATCGCACAATCAGCTTTACAGCTCATGCATCCATGTTGCTAACAAGAGTAATAAACAGAAGAATGGAAAAGAATACTGAGGATGTGTTAGATGACGTAGATCTGTGCATCGAATAAGCAATGATGGAAATCAAAGAAAGGTTCAGGAGTGGAATTAAAATGCGAGGTGAAACGATATCAGTGATACGATTCGCTGATGACATTGCTGTCCTGAGTGGAAGTGAACAAGAAGTACACGATCTTCGCCGGCCGAGCGGTTCTAGGTGCTTCAGTCCGGAACCGCGCGACTGCTACGGTCACAGGTTCGAATCCTGCCTCAAGCATGGATGTGTGTGATGTACTTAGGTTAGTTAGTTTTAAGTTGTTTTAAGTTCTAGGGGACTGATGACCTCAGGTGTTGAGTCCCATAGTGCTCAGAGCCATTTGAACCATTTGATGTTTACATGATCTTCTTAATGGAATGAACAATATGATGAGAACAGAATATGGACTGAGAGTAAGTCGAGGAAAGACGAAAGTAATGAGAAGTAGAAGAAATGTGAACAGCGAAAAGCTTAACATCAGTACTGGTGGTCACAAAGTTAAGGGATTCTCCTTCAACGCAGGAAAACAACCAACGACGAATGGAGCAAGGAGGACATCAAAAGCACTGGCTGAAAGGGGATTTATGGCGAAGAGAAGTCTGCTAGTATGAAACACAGTCCTTAATTTGGGGAAGAAATTTCTGAGAAGGTACGTTTGGCACACATCTCTGTATGGTAACGAAACATGGACTCTGGAAAACTGGAACAGAAGAGAATTGAAGCAGTTGATATGTGATGATACAGACGAATGTTGAAAATTAGGTGGACTGATAAGGTAAGGAATGTGGAGGCTCTGCGTAGAATTGGAGAGGAAAGGAATGTCTGGAAAACGCTGATAAGGATTAGGGTCGGGAGGATAGGAGATCTGTGAAGACATCAGGGAATGACTTCCATGGTACTAAAGGAGGCTACAGAGGGCAAAAACTGTAGAGTAGGACAGAGATTGGAATTCATTCAACAAATAATTGAGGTCATGTTGTTGTTGTTGTTGTTGTTGTTGTGGTCTTCAGTCCTGAAACTGGTTTGATGCAGCTCTCCATGCCATAAAGTGTGCCCTGGGGAAAAATTACGTGTGTAGTTTCCCCTTGCTTTCAGCCGTTAATTGAAGTCATAGGTTGCAAATTGTACTCTGAGAAGAAGAGGTTGGCTCCGTAAAGGAATTCGTGACGGGCTGCATCGTCCCTGTCAGAAGACATGCCAAAAAGGTAAACAGATCCCCTGTGAAAAATAAGTAGGAAAATTGAAGTGAATTTGCCATTACGGACATGAAGGCGCTCAAAATGGTAAATGAGAGACGGTTGAATAATAATAATAATAATCTCAAATCAATTCAAGAAGTAAGACCTTGATAGTATTGGCCTTTTTAAAATTTTTAAACTGAACAATTTTGAATAATCCAGACAATTAAAATAATTTAAACAGTTATGGATAAATATTTTGAAGGGAATCCGAATTCAATACGTTAGGCAGACGTCCAAAAGATAATTATTATCGAAGATTGGCCTGTAGGGATTACCCGAAATGCTTACAACAAATTTACAGTGAGAGAACGACGGTAGAATATGTGTTAAAAATTAAACAGAAAATTTCCCGGGCGAATCCAGTTCATCACAGGTCTCTTGGCTGACAGCAAAATTTCGTTTAAAGTGCAAGCCAGGTGCCACAAGATACTCAGCTTGAGCACAGACTGCCAGGACGCGTGACTGCAAACAAATAGCAAGCCGTCCGAGGAATTGCTCGAGAGCCATGGACATAGCCGCACGTAAGACAGTCACACTCGGCAAGAAGCCGTCGACACGAAACCCTCTCCTAACAACTTAGTGATTGTTGTTAACAAAGAAGAAAGATAAGTGTCTGATTTGATTATACCACAAGTAGAAATTACGGTTTAAACATGGTTGCATTTATTGAGCCTTTCCAATAAGCTGGTATCCCCTAGGAAATAAACATCGCTAATAGAGAACTACTCAAAGGGAACTGTAGTTTCCCCCATGAAGGAATATAAATAACAACTCGCTAGGATCTTAGCCTTAGCTGGAGCTCACAACATGCTTAGAGGACTGAATATTAGTGATACCAGTAAGCCCAACAGTTTCTAAAACAACGTGAAAACAAATATTAAAATTCATAAACAGCTGGTTCTCTGGAATGAGAATTTCAAAACAAACAATTTTTATTTGTGAAAACCGTATAAGGCATAGGCCCCTTATACAGCTGTGCATGACAGCTGGGCACATTAAATATGCGTAAAAACATTAACCTTGCAAATTTCTGAGAGAGAACGCTGGCGCTCAGATTAACGCAAATTACTTCAGGATCACGCAGCCCAAATAGGGTAGAATCACAGAGCCATATACCAAGGCAGGCAAGATGACCCAATGAACATGAACATTTGCCCAAACTGCTTGCGAAGCAGGGAACCGGTGCACTGAGCTGAACAATGTAATCGTAGCAGACCTTTGAGTTCTGTCCAGTCCTGGCGATGGAGAGTGAATGACGACCCAGAAAAGACGTCGTGCTGGTCCGGACCATGTGTATGTTGCTCCAAGCACTGCCATTGCTCCCAGCTCCGCACTATGCGAAAACTGTCCACCGACTCCCTACGCCGAGCTGTTAAGAGGCCTCTGGCCTGACGTGACTCTAGCAGATGCTTTTTTGAAGACTAGGCGAGGCAGCGATAACCTCACGAGGGAGTAATTGGCCTCCCCTGGTGAGATGTGACCTAAAAGTTATCGATAGTGGGAAGATGAAATCCCCCACTCAAGCCAAAATCGCCGCCCCCCTTCTCTTGTAATGAGAATTGAAGGAGAGAAACGAATCACTTAGCTAGTTTTTATTTGGCTCACATGTACCTTCAAGATTTTCCCAGTCAGCAGGTTGAGGACTAGGAGATTAACGGGACGTAAGATCTTAACAATCGCACAAGGTCCCACAAACTTAGAAGGAAGCTTCCCGATAATACCATTACCTCGATTCTCATCCCTGCTAAAATTCCAAAATAAAACCTTATCCACAACTCGGCCGAAAAAGGGTCTCCTTCCCAGTTTATACCATCTCACTTGACGGTGGTGGGTTAGGTCGATATTTTTCCTAGCCCTATCCCACTTTTCCTTAATCATACAAGCGGTAACCCGCTCACGCAGCAGATCGTCTATGTTCCACAAATTAGCCACGGGCGAATTAAGGGAATAATAAAACATCAAAGCAACAGGAATTGCTTTAGAAGCCTCATGCTGTCCTGAATTGGAGACAGTTTTAATCCAAGCGATTGAAATGTCACATCTGGTCTGATTCTTAGTTTGATAAATAATTCAGGCGGGCTTAAGATTACAAGCAACCCTCTCCGGAAAGGAAGGTTGAGGATAGTAGGTGGTGCCCGCAATGTGCTTAATGGCACTGCCAAAACAAAACTGCTTAAATTCTCCTGACACAGAGGCGGGGGAATTGTCACTGATGAGCGCCTTTGGCGGACCGGAAAAGGACAATATTTGAGTTAAATGGCGAATAATTAGCGAGGCGGTAAGCGCTCTAATTGCAAAACTTACACAAAACGAGAAACGGCATCCACGACAACTAATATAGAAAGGTTCCCAGTTCTTTTTCTGGAAAGGGGATCAACATATTCAATGGATACTTTACCCACAAGGCTTTGCTCCCATCCGGCATGCAATAAGCCTTTACGTAGGTTGGGATTGGGCTTGGCCATTTTGCAAGATTCGCAGTCCTGAACAAACCGGCGAATTTCATTATACAAGGAAGACCATGTAAGAAGAGCACCAAGGGTTTTATAGAGGCCCAAGTGCCCACTTAGTAAGAAACTGTGAAGATAACAAGATACAGATGGCTTGAGTTCAACAAAAAAATGGCTCTGACCACTATGGAACTTAACATCCGAGGTCATCAGTCCCCTACAACTTAGAGCTACTTAAACCTAACTAACCTAAGGACATCACACACATCCATGCCCGAGGCAGGATTCGAACCTGCGACCGTAGCGGTCTCGCGGTTCCAGAACCACTCGGCCACATTGGCCGGCTGAGTTCAACAGGTAAACAAATTTTGGGCTCGGCTAATTTCCCAACTACATGACAATATATACTCTTTCTCAAGAAACAGCTGGGAAGTTCCTAACACGCCAACAACCGCCTTCTTATAGGCCCCAAATAAGGATCCTGCTCCTGCTTATTGAGGAATCTCAGTTAACACGTTAAAAACGAATGACCTGATGACAGAGAAACACTTCCCACATTCGTAGCCACTCTCCTCAAACATGGAGCTGTGTGTGTCGACCACCTGGTTATCTGAACCACTGATATGGTGAACCTTGAAACGAATGACAGATATTGTACGGATCGTGCACCTTGCGATGCTGCCACTTCCTTGGGCGGTGCAAAAACCCAACTCGAGGCCCGATTATCTGTCTCTAGGTCAAATGCTCTGTGTTCAAGACAAAATTTAAACTTTTCAAGAGCGAAGAGGTCAGAGCCTCGTAATTATACACCAAATACTTCAGCTCAGGTCCCACCAACCTCCAAGAGGCAAAAGCAACAGCTCACCTCCGACCTGCGTCTTCCTGCAAAACGAATGCGGCCACCCACGCATTACATCCGTCGATCTGGAGAATGAACCTCTTCTCGGAATTAGGAATGGATAATACTGGCGGCTTATTTAGAGCTGTCTTAATCGTCTCAAACGCGGTCTGCTGGTTCGCTCTCCAAACATCCAAAAGTAGTTGGCCATCCCTATAAATTGGGCGACTCCCTTTTTGTTCTTAAGAGGAGGAAACATCTTGAGAATTGAAGTACGTTCTTGATCGATTCTGATTCCATCTTCAGAAACCATATGGCCTAAAGTGAAATTTGCTGCTTGGCGAGAGTGACCTCAGAAGGTTTGATCGCCAAACCAGCAGAACGAAGCCACAATAAGATCTGTTGAAGATGCGAAAGATGTTCACGAAAGGAAAGAATATACACAATAACAACATGAGGTAATTAAAAACACAGTTGTACTTTAAATCCCCCAAAACATGACGCAAAAGCCGTAAAAGCACGGCAGCTCCAATGGCTAGGTCAAAGGGTACATGGTTCAATTTATACATATTACATTCCGTACAGAACGCTGCACCGGACTTGGAATCCCACAAGGTTACAAAGGTATTTGATAACAAGCCTGATTTAAATCAAGCAACGAAAAATAGGAGACATAAGCGAGGTAAGTAAAGTAGATATGGAGATCCGGAATGGGGACAGACTCTAATATATGACCTTTTCATTGAGGACCCTATAATGAACAACGGGCCTAGAATATTTGCCCTGTCCCCTAGGCACCAAAAATATAGGTCATGCATATTGAGAAGTGGAAGGTCTAATTATACCATATCGAGGCATGATCTGAACCTTTTGCCTTAAAACCTTTATTTTACGTGCTGACAGGCTACATGGTTTCTGGCGAACTGGAACATCGCCCATTAAACGGATTTTATATTGATGTATCTTGTAGGTCAGTCTCAACTGAGCATTAGTACATCAGGAAACTCGCTCAAAAGGTCCCTTAACTGAATAGCATGAGGCTCACTAAGATGACTAAGATCCACCTCGGTCTGATCAGTCTGTACGGTATTAATATTAAGACCACTAGCGGAACAGGAACAGAAGGCTGCTTCTTATGACGGACGAAACCTATAGAAGCTGGCAGAATCGAGGATAAATTCAGTACGATCGACAAAATTATATCCTAGCAAAAAAGTGCCGATAATTTTCTCACAACTAACAATTTAACCGGCCAGGAAAAACCAAGAATCGACAGGCTCAGTGGCACCTCACCTACCAGAGGCAACTGCTGCCTATTGGCAACACGACATCTCTGGGGAAAGGTCTAAGAGAGGCTATAACACTCCTGTCTGCTACTGCTATACCATAACCTTAAAGTTGGAAGCAGGTCGTGAAATAAAACTATCTTGTTAAAGCAATTATGGTATAAAGCAACAGAACAGTGTTACTCTCTGAGAGGAGTTTTGTTATGTTGACCGTGTTGTACCTAACGGAGGTGGCTTATCGGAAATGAAAGTCAGAATTACGTAAATATTTGAACAGTACATTTTACAAGATTCAGCAATTAATGAAATATTGAAAATTTCAGTTTGCATCCACATATGTACCAATATTTTGCACAAAACGGCTATGAGAACCTTTTCCAACTGACTCTTTAAATACCAAAGTAACTTTTCACTGACTCCAATAATAACAGCCAGTCCATAACACATTGATCAAAAAAACCTAACTTACTTCACTGCTTGCCTCAGCATAAGCAGTCCATGTTACTCATACTGCCTATTATTGGTTTGGCAGTCTTTGTATGTAAACATTTAGGCACAAAACACAATTTTAGAGTAAGAACATTAAAGAACACCTTTTTAAGTTGACGTACTTCCCCATCCTCTAGGTTTGGCAGTTCGTGACCACTTATCAACTTCTTGCCCCACAATGGCAAGTCCTTTGGCTACTGCTCACACAGCATATTTGGTAGCCCTCAACTTCAGGACCACAGCACTTTTATTCCTTTGTCTTCTTTTGCTGCCCAACAACATATTTTTGAGTAGTTTATTGCCATCATCTTCAGGTTTTTTCATCTTTATGTCACATCTTTGGTAAATTTGCTTTAATGGTATAAAACATAAAACCTGCAACTTTGAAACAGTAATTAGACACTGGTAATACTACATTTTTCTCTACACCATGACAAAATCAGGCAATATACACATCATTAATAGTGTAAATTTTAAATGACATTTTTGGTTTAATGACAATGTTCAGGAGTTATTTGAGAGTTCCACATTTGTGGTTTTTCTCCCCACCTTCTTACTCATCAATATTTCTTCTAAAGTCAATATTCAGTATAATTACACATTTAGGTTATCAAATACGTCAAGACCAGAACAGTAACTTTAAATCCTATTGCAAGTGCTTTCTGCCAACCCTTTGTGGTAAATACACAACATGCTGCAAACATAAGCCCTTTCTGATCATTAAGTATATTAGAAATTAATTATTATCTTGTGGAGTTCTTTGCACTTTCATAAATTTACCATAACCATCATTATTCATGAAGTTTTCAGGTTTGTCACACTACATGGCGCTCTCTTCATAATTAGACTGGCAACAATAAGTATTCATTTGAAAATAAACAATTCCTAAGCAAAGTCAAACAGTACACTACAGTAAATAAACAACAACCTGCCACAGGCCTCTCGATCAACAAAACAATAATTCACTTACAGGAAACACTCAGATAGAATAATAACAAAGCCATGCATTATATTAACAATACATATACATACAGCAGCCTGCCCCCAGTCTCTTTATTAACAAGGCAGTCTTTTATGGTTCATAATACAGTTACTTAAGTCTGGTGGCTTTTTAGGCTTTTTATTTTCTACATCTTTCACTAACCTATTCAGATCTTTCCAATGTTTTGTTTCATCAGGTGGCTTTTTAGGTTTTGGAATTTCAAAGTCGTTAGCAAGGTACATCATCTCCTGTTCTGCTTTTATTTTATCAGGTGGTCCTGTTTGTTCCTGTAATTCACACTCTTTCAAAACAGTAGTTAAAGTTTGCCCTAGTACAGTGTTATCTGGAGGTACACGCAAATCATGCCCCTGTGCAACATTACTCAGTGATTTCTCCGATTTAGGCCCAGTTTCACTTTCGTTAATACCTAAGAATCTATTTTCACTGGGTTCATCATTACTTTCACTTTCATAACCAGATTCATTCGAGTTAGCCCCTTTTAAGCAACAAGGAAAGTTAGTATTTTCATTTTCGTCTGTATTTATGTACCTTTCATCATCTGAACTATCACTAACTTCATACTCGTCCTCAGATTCGAGTATTAACACAACCTTTAAACAGTGGGACAGATCATAGTAAAGTATTTCATCTACTTTGTTTTTTGAATAACTTTCTACACATGGCACATAGTCTGGACACGTAGGCATTTCTGTAGTAGCCCTTTGGACAATTTCAGCATCAGTTTCATACGTAGTATACTCGTCATATACATTGATAACCTTCGTTTAACTGATTCCTTTACTATCAGTTTCAGATAATCGTGCGAAATCCCTACCAGACCCTTCTGCATCAGAGCCACAAAACACCTTTCCATCAACAATACTTTCACCTGCACTGTTTATAATGTCATGTTTACTAACGTCCACCTTTACATCACTTTCACCTATCATTAATTGTGCACACGTCTTTTGCTGGGCATATTTCATCATAACCTCCCCCACATCTACGTCTATTACCTCATACATATCATTAACAGTACAAATATCCTCCTTCTCACTCGCATTTTCTGGCTCTCTTTAATTTTTTAATAA
The DNA here is from genome assembly GCF_023864345.2 of Schistocerca serialis cubense. Lineage (NCBI taxonomy): Eukaryota > Metazoa > Arthropoda > Insecta > Orthoptera > Acrididae > Schistocerca > Schistocerca serialis. Next base: position 690,539,221 of record NC_064642.1, on the reverse strand, counting down.
TACCTTTTCACACGATTCTGGCCTTGAAATATCATCATTGAATGACATATCAATTTTTTCGATAATTCTGTTGCATTGCATTTCGATTTGTTTACTTTGTGCTGCCAATTGTGTAGAAATATCGTCATAGAGCGCTGCCAATTGTGTAGAAATATTGTCACTTTGCGCTGCAAATTGCGCAGACAGCACCCTAATCAAATCAGTTGTATCTGGTGTCTTTTCACTTTTGGTTTTTACTGCATTTCCGTGTTCACGTCCTACTTCCCTTGCTGTTTCCGGTGATTCGAACATATCCCTCGATTCGTTAGTATAGCCATTGTCTTTAGCAACATCGTCTGTTTCATCTTGTTTAGTGTATACAATGTTCGTGGCTTGGATCGGTTTCTTTACGTCCGCCTGTACTCGCACGTCGCGTGTAGTACCATCTATTGTTAAGCAGTCCAACTTGCTACCGGCTACAATCTGTTCCTGCTCGTCTGGGTTTATTTCTAGTTTCCTGTCCATTTTAGTTACTATTAAGTATTGATACCTTTTATTTTCAATTTAAGCTGAACTTTCACTACCAGTTCTGTCAAATAATGTACAGGTTCGTGCCGCTGGACGTTTTATGTTCACTCTATGTTTGTAAAATGCTAAATACTTATAATTTTTCCATTTGTAGATGCAAATTGAACAACGTCCTGTCACGCGGCGCCACGTATAACACTGGAAGCAGGTCGTGAAATAAAACTATCTTGTTAAAGCAATTATGGTATAAAACAACAGAGCAATGTTACCCTCTGAGAGGAGTTTTGTTATGTTGACCGTATTGTACCTAACGGAGGTGGCTTATCGGAAGTGAAAGTCAGAATTACGTAAATATTTGAACAGTAGCAAACAAAATTTTGCCTATCTACACTGTTTAACGGATAAAGAAAACGGCCGCCAGCCTAACTAGGCAAGAAAATGATTAACATTCTGGTTCAAGAAAATAGTTATTAGTAACTTTAATGGATAAACACAACCTATACTTTGTCACACGCGAGTGCAGTGAACTCTGACACATACATATGTTTACGGTAAGATTGAAACTAACAGTTAGAGCAGCACAAACTATTTGCAAAATTATAACAGAAACCGAAACACACTATTGCTTTCAGGGCTTACACAAACTGAATGGTCTTTATAACGTTATTATTACTATTCACTGCAGAATCATTAATTGGATATAGGTTAAGTCTCTCTCAGTTAAATACTTTCCTATTTCAAATGAAAGTTAATTGTAATCCACTAACAGGTTGCTTCTCACCATCATTTGAATAAAGAAATAATGTTTTTCATAATTAGTGGTCTTCCCATTACTTGTTACCTAGCATTAACACAATAGACAAACTGTGGATCCTGTTATATTATTAATACGTACTTCCAATACACAAGAGAGGTAAACACTTAGCAAAGATGAGTATATAACGTTTCACACTGCAGTTTTCCACTTTTACTACATTGAGAGACAAAATTAACATATATGTAAGATACTGACTCACCTTCTGCGATTTACAACAGGCAGTAATGTGATCATTTACTAAGCAAAACTTCATAAGCCTCAGTCTTAAGCACTCTTAATTTGAAGTTGGCAACAACACATTAATAAGCAGTTTTACTAGGAAAATTATTTTCAGCAAGCATCATTAACTTTAACTCACTCCCTTGCCACATTAACTTTAACTTTCTTTTTACTATGTTCAAGAAGCATTAATTAGCAAAAACACTGATCTTTAATGTTCTTTCAGTAGGGACACTCGGTAATCACTTTAGTTCAAACGGAGAGGAACCTGAGAGGTGTTATGGTAAGGAAAAAATCAAGGTAGGTACATAAATTCAGTTATAAGTTACCTTATATTTGTGCACACTAAAGCAACAAATGAGCTGATCCTTCACTGTACATTATTATAGCATTCTGATACAGTGATTGCGCAATGTGGTGGCAACTGCATGTTGGTAGGTGGATTTGCAGGTAGAATTGCTGGACTCTGTCATTTCTTGGTGGCGATGATAGATACAAATTGCAGAGTAGTTCCAGCTATTTATCCATCCATCCGAGGCATTGGAAAGTAGCAGAAAAAGCCTCTCTCGCAACCAGCACACTATGCATCTTTTACATGGCAATGCACAGATTGGTAGTTCGTCCCCGACTCGTAGCTCGTCCCCGACTGACTCTTGTTCCACCTTTTCTACCTAGGCCAACCACAATTTGCGCGCGCTACACAGTTCCGTTCCCGAGGGAACCACTACACCTTTTACATACTAAATAACTGAGAACCCTAAGTGAGGATCAGCAGTTTACATAACAGCAACCAAACATATTAAATAAAATAGAACATTTGCACATTTTGACATTTCTACAAAAAATTATTCACACGAAGTTACAATTGTACACAGTAAGTTTTGTTCCCTCCAAATGGGACAAAGAATTTAAATGACAGATATACTACTTTGCATAGAACCAAAACATGACATCAAAGTTTGTACAAACAAAGGAGTATACAATTTTGTGTTATCTATTCAATCAAACACATTTACAGAAGCTTAACGATGTAATATTAAATGAAACAAAAGCAAAATAAATCAGTAAAACACTAGAGTTATGGTGTTACAAGGCCAACTTATACAAATGTCGAAACTCAAGGTACCAAACATGATCGTGCGAAGAAACAGCACTTCCGGAATCGAGCAGACCGCAAATTGGTTCTTTATTAATTTGGGCTTATGCACAAGAAAATAGCGGTTTATAACAATCGCTAATAAGCGCACAAAAACCAGCAGGCCTTTTCACTCTAGCGATTACTCGCTTACGATGGCATCAGCTATTGGACCTACACCCGCGTGCAACCGAACACTCCCGCACTAAGTGATTCCGGGAACCACACCGAAAACAAGATTTAATAGATGACAATTCAACAGCTGATCCACGATAGTTGTCACTATGATAAGAAGAAACAGTTGGTTCACCCTCACTTCTCTTACACTGCTCATCAGCTAATGTTAAGGCTTCCATAGAAGTTACCAATCATTGAGCTGAGCAAAGAGAGCCGGCTTCCGAGGGAAGACGAGACAAGACCGATCCTTAGACCTCATGCCCTCTAAGATGTTAATAATATAATCCTGTTCGGTGCCATTCGTACTCAAAGCAGAGACAGTAGTAAGGACACTCTCAAGGTTTCCCCAGGAGCCTTTAGCTGCCAACAACACAAGCGCTGAAGTCCGTTCCTAATACGTGCTGGCAACTTCCTTTCAATTACACGTGCCCTTAGCTGCTCCACATTTCCCCGCTCTCGGAGTGCACTCGGCCCTTCAATCTCTAAACCTAACGCGCCCACGCTAGTCCGTAATTCTTTAATCCTCGTGCTGTGCTGTTTTACAATGACCCTCTGGTGATCACTGAGTTCAAGGCGAGCTAGATCAGCAAGACGATAACTGAAATGACACAACTGGATCTCAACCCTGAACTCTCGCTTAAGTGTGAGTTGGTTACCCTCTAATTGAATTGATATTTTGAAATAATTCACTCATGAAACTCCGCTGCAGAGTGAAAATCTCATTCTGAATTCACTCATATTTAAAGAAATGGTGGAACTAGCGGCACCTACCTCACCGATTGTTATGATGAAATGTGGAGACACACGCCCAATGCCATCCGCAACCCTCCTTCCAGCTTTGAAACACCACCATCGATAGGTGTGCGATGACTGTGCAGTTCGTATTGAAGATCTTGGCGTTTGAGACAGCCTTTGCCTGCACAACTCCTTGCCTCAACCCATGGTTTTCTGAAACAAATTGAAATCGCTTACAAACATTACACTTGATAAGGACAAATGATGTTAACAGGATAGAAAATTCTCCCCCCCCTCCCCCTTCCCCCTTCCCCCTTCCCCCTTCCCCCTTCAACCCCCCCCCCCTCCCCCCGGGATTAAGGAACAGGAAGGCAACCACACCAACCATACTCTGTGGCTACCATTCAAATCTGGATTTACCAGCATCAGGGCGAAGAAGGGTGAACGGCGACCAACAAAGGATGTCGTGCCGATCCGCAAGAGCTGTTCGTTGCTCCAAGCACTGCCACTGGCCCCAGCTCCACACTGCGTGATGCCTCCATGTAAACTGCCTGCACTGTGCAGTTCCTAGACCCGAACACTGCTTTAGCGGCAATTTTTGAAGCCTAGCCGGGGAAGCGATAACCTCACCGCGCCACCTGGTGAGTCGTCAGATAGAAGCAATCGACAGGGGAAGATGAAACGAGCCGCCACGGCTTAACAAGTTATTGTTTGAAAATCACCTGTCAGCTGACGCAAAAGAGATGATTTCAGGCTACCAATATTTTGTGTCCGACCACAGCTACGAAAAAGGCCATAACAATGATAATAATAGTACTCTTTGGGTCCTACAATGATGTACACTGAAACGGCAGATAGAGTGGTATAGACATGCGTTTTCAAATACAGAAATATGTAAACAGGCAGAATACGCCGCTGCGGTCGGCAACGCCTATATAAGAGAACAAGTGTCTGGGGCAGTTGCTAGATCGGTTATTGCTGCTGAAATGGCACGTTATCAAGATTTAAACGGTTCAAATGGCTCAAGCACTATGGGACTTAACATATGAGCTCATCAGTCCCCTAGAATTAGAACCACTTAAACCTAACTAATCTAAGGACATCAAACACATCAATGCCCAAGGCAGGATCAGAACCTGCAACCGTAGCAGCAGCGTGGTTTCGGACAGAAGCATCTAGAACCGCTCGGCCACCGCGGCCGGCTATCAAGATTTAAGCCAGCTTGAAAGTGGTGTTATAGTCGGCGCACGAGCAGTGGGACACAGCACCTCCGAGGGATCATGAAGTGGGGATTTTCCCGTGCGACCATTTCACGAGTAGCCGTGAATATCAGGAATCAGGCAAAACATCAAATATATGACCGCTGCGGCCACATAAAGATACAGCAAGAACTGGACCGACGACGACTGAAGGGAATCGTTCAACGTGATAGAAGTGCAACCCTTCAGAAACTGCTGCAGATGTCAATGCTGGGCCATCAACAAGTGTCAGCGTGCGAATCTTTCAGCGAAACATCATCGATATGGCTTTCGGATCCGAAGGCCTACTCGTGTACCCATGACTGCACGGCACAAAGCTTTACACCTCGCCTGGGCCCGTCAACAGTGACACTGGACTGTTGATGACTGGAAACATGTTGCCTGGTCGGACGAGTCTCGTTTCAGATTGTATCGAGCGGATGGACGTGTACGGGTATGGAGACAACCTCATGAATCCATGGACCCTGCATGTCAGCAGGGTACTGTTCAAGCTTGTGGTGGCATGTGCATTTGGTGTGATATGTGACCCCCGATACGTCTAGATACGACTCTTATAGGTGATGCGTACGTAAGAATCCTGTCTGATCATCTGCATCCATTCATGTCCATTGTACATTCAGACGGACTTGAGCAATTCCAGCAGGGCAATGCGTCACACCACACGTCCATTATTGCTACAGAGTGGCTCCAGGAACCCTCTTCAGTGTTTAAACGCTTCCGCTGGCCACCAAACTCCCTTGACATGAACATTATCGACCAAATCAGGAATGTCTTTCAGCGTGCTATTCAGAAGAGATCTGAGTTCCCTTCAGCACTGCTTCAGACATTAGTCGAGTCCATGCCATGTCGTGTTGCGTCACTTCTGTGTGCTCGCGGGGGTCCTACACGATATCAGGCAGATGTACCAGTTTCTTTCGCTCTTCAGTGTATTACTCTTGTGTCGTGCTGTCAATTAGTTCGTTTAACTGTTGGGAAGTGAATAATGAAGCAGTGTCTGGTCCATTGCAACAAATACCTTCTATTCGAAGAAGCAATGTCATGAGGTATTTAAGCATATGTGATGTCTGTGCTTCTGTTTTACGGTCACAGATATACGGTACAAAATAAGAGGGAGGGTCAAAATAAAACGTTAAAAATGTAATTAAAAATCGACATTTCTCGCCATTGTCCTCCAAGTTGGCAGCACCGTTACCAACGATGTACTGGAAGTCCAAAGGTCGGCAGTATACTGCAGACAAGCGACAGGTCGCCACAATATCAGTTCAAAATGGCTAACCCGCCTGTGACATGGACCAAGCGTTCTCTCATACTTTCTCTGAGCAGTGAAACTCATGGGAGAATGGAGGTCCAGTATAATGATGCATGTCTGTAACTGCATCAAGGGCATGAATGAAGTAGAAAGTTCGAAACGGCGTGACTTTAGTGACACACACTCAGTGAGCGGGTCAGGCGCACAGCATTGTAACACGAGAGTCTACTGCACCAGCTGAAGCCACTGTGTTGGAAAATCGCCGTGTAACGATGGATGAAACAGCCGCAAATCTGAACATTAGTCATGGCTCAGCACATTCCATCATTTATGAACTGCCTAAGTTTTGCAAAGTGTCTCCAATGTGGGTACCACAGCAGCTTACTGAAAGAGGCGATGGGAGGAAAGAAATTTCATCCCGATGAAGGCGTACAACAGGCGGTGCACGAATGGTAACACACACAACCAAATTAATTTTATTTCCGAGGAATCTGTGCATTTCACACATGCTGGTGGTTTTGTGTTGAGCGACAGGAAGACAATTTCGAAAAATGACTTACATCTCTTTCACTTTTGTCCAGTGAAAGAAATTTAAAAAAAAATTAAAGTTTTCGTCTCTCTCTCCCTCGTACAAAGTACTAGTCAGTAAATAAGTTAGGTTGCCTATCATAAAGTGCAAAAAAAAATGTTCAAACGTGTGTGAAATCTTACGGGACTTAACTGCTAAGGTCATCAGTCCCTAAGCCTACACACTACTTAACATAAATTATCCTAAGGACAAACACACACACCCATGCCCGAGGGAGGACTCGAACCTCCGCCGGGACCAGCCACACAGTCTATGACTGTAGCGCCTGAGACCGCTTGGCTAATCCCGCGCGGCCATAAAGTGCGTCAAGTACGTATTTTTCTGGTGAGTTTTATATATCCCACACCGTATATGTGTAGTGGGTGGACTATGTCAGCAAGATTTTCATACAATTGCTTCAGAAGTTGTAACCTCCACCCCACTGTGTCATGTGCTAATGCCTGTGTTTGAAAAAGTTCATTATTGAGTCATATAGCACTCTTATCAAAATAGTGGTAATAGTAATCATATTTTAAAAATAACTTTGTTTCCTGAACGAAACACAACCGAAACCTTTTCTTTTCATCCCTCAGAAAACTTCATTTTATCCCTCAGCGGGTAATTAGCACCAAGTTGGCAACACTGTTCTAGAGGATAGGGTTTCTAACCCTGCCTCATGCAGAGTCGTTTTAAAAAGGCATGTCAATGCAGCGACTCAGATCTGGTCATTGACTTTACCCAGTCACCTCAGCAACTGCTAATAGCTCTGAACATATACAGGGTGTTACAAAAAGGTACGGCCAAACTTTCAGGAAACATTCCTCACACATAAAGAAAGAAAATATGTTACGTGGACATGTGTCCGGAAACGCTTACTTTCCATGTTAGAGCTGGTTCAAATGGTTCAAATTGCTCTGAGCACTATGGAACTCAACTGTTGCGGTCATCAGTCCCCTAGAACTTAGAACTACTTAAACCTAACTAACCTAAGGACGTCACACACATCCATGCCCGAGGCAGGATTCGAACCTGCGACAGGAGCAGCAGCGCGACTGTGTGGCTGGTCCCGGCGGAGGTTCGAGTCCTCCCTCGGGCATGGGTGTGTGTGTTTGTCCTTAGGATAATGTATGTTCCCGTATGAAATCATGATAACGTGCTCCATTGAGCGTAGGTGGAAGAACATGGGGCCCAATCAAGACATCACCAACAATGCCTGCCCAAACGTTCACAGAAAATCTGTGTTGATGACGTGATTGCACAATTGCGTTCGGTTTCTCATCAGCCCACACATGTTGATTGTGAAAATTTACAATTTGATCACGTTGGAATGAAGCCTCATCCGTAAAGAGAACATTTGCACTGAAATGAGGATTGACAGATTGTTGGATGAATCATTAGCAGAAATGTACCCGTGGAGGCCAATCAGCTGCTGATAGTGCCTGCACACGCTGTACATGGTACGGAAACAACTGATTCTCCCGTAGCACTCTTCATACAGTGACGTGGTCAACGTTACGTTGTACAGCAGCAACTTCTCTGACGCTGACAGGGTTTTCGTCAACTGCACGAAGAATTGCCTCGTCCATTGCAGGTATCCTCGTCGTTCTAGGTCTTCCCCAGTCGCGAGTCGTAGGCTGGAATGTTCCGTGCTGCCTAAGACGCCGATCAATGGCTTCAAACGTCTTCCTGTCGGGACACCTTCGTTCTGGAAATCTGTCTCGATACAAACGAACCGCGCCACGGCTATTACCCCGTGCTAATCCATACATCAAACGGGCATCTGCCAACCCCGCATTTGTAAACATTGCACTGACTGCAAAACCACGTTCGTGATGAACACTAACCTGTTGATGCTACGTACTAATGCGCTTGATGCTAGTACTGTAGAGCAATGAGTCGCATGTCAACACAAGCAACGAAGTCAACATTACCTTCCTTCAATTGGGCCAACTGGCGGTGAATCGAGGAAGTACAGTACATACTGACGAAACTAAAATGATCTCTAACATGGAAATTAAGCGTTTCTGGACACATGTCCACATAACATCTTTTCTTTATTTGTGTGTGAGGAATGTTTCCTGAAAGTTTGGCCGTACCTTTTTGTAACACCCTGTATACCATTTCTCCTAGCTTGGTCTTCACCGTTGTGAAACACTTACAGCTCAGTGAATTTGCTCGTAAGTCGGAAACTGCCTGTCAAGAAGGGGAAAGACCGAAAGAAGCGAACAAGCGAAGCGCTTACTGACACGGGCTGAGGGGAGTAGACAGACGAGCTCCCGTTTGAATATGCACCGAAGCCGAGGGGGCGTGGCCGAGCTCAGTGGCAGCGGCGGCCTCAGGCAACGCCAGGGGGGAGACGGCAAAAACCGCCCGGAGCCGCGGAAAGGTCTCATTTGCGTCGCAAGAAACCGTGGAAGGCGCCCAGAAAAGGGGCCCGCGATTCCGGCGAATTTAGTCAGTGTTAAGCGCGGTGACGGCTGGAGACGGGCTGGGGGTGGATCCGCATAAATCTGGAGAGCTGCTGGCGCCGGGCCGCCTCAGGTGTCTGCCGCTCCATAAATCAGCGGACAAAGGCCGGGCCAGGCCGGCGCCGCGACGACGAACGGGCGGGGCGCGGCCTCATTTACTTATTATGGCGCCAGCCAGGGGGCGCTGATTGTATTCCGCTCTCTAGCGGGCGCCGCGACGCGCGCCTTGGAGCCAGGCACTCACTGCACCTGGTGCCGCCAGAGGCCAGCACTGCTCCGGGGAAATCTCCGTTCCCGCCTCCCAGCCACGTCTACCATCCGTACAATCTGTACAGCCTTAGACGGCGTGAAGTTATTGTGTTTTCTTGTCAATCTACAAACCACTGCAAGTACTCGGTGTACACTACCTGATAAAAAGTACCAGGTGTACTGTGGTGTGCGTACTGTAAGACCTTCGGTACACACACCACAAGATTGACTTGATAAAAAGTACCAGGTGTACTGTGGTGTGCGTACTGTAAGACCTTCGGTACACACACCATCAGATTGACTTGTCGCTCTAACAAAGTAGGCGAGTGTCAGCGTTATGTCTCGTGGTCTTATCGTGGCGTGTTTATCTTCTGCCGTTAGGTCAGACGATAGAAGTGCCACTTGCATGCTTAGAGTAGCTGATTGACGGTGACCAACTTTAAACAGAACTTGATTAATTTTCAAACACATTTATTAAAATAATAACAAGCATAAAAATAACTTAACTTGGTTCTGGATGCTATTTACAATTGACAATCTGAAGTTCCTTTGGTCTTGGTACGTTAATCTTATTCTCACATACTCTGATACTTGACAAAGTGTCTATTCATTTATCTTCGTAGCTATGTACAGGAATATGGTAATCTTATTAGGCGCAGACTGAAACTTGACTACAGACTAATGCAGACTGATGCAGACTCTAATCGGAGGTCTGTACACTCGTTATAATACCTCGAGCGTTCAGGTATCACTGCGCGAGTGTGATCCGCGACGAGAAAAGGTTCTACGTTAGGAGCGGTCTCATTGGCTGCGTTACATATTAATACGCGGATCGGCGGAAGCTGAACTTGGTCTGTCTCTATGACAGCGCCATCTGGTAGTGCGGAGACGGACGAGCGCTGCGCCTGGAGCTGTTGTGCTTAGCGGGGCGCGCTCTACTTGGAAAGCTGTGTACACGCTGACAACGCGGAACTATGTACCGGTATGAAATGAGCGTTAAGATACAAATGTGTCGATAGGGAAAATTTGTTGTGAGCGAGCCTTCTTTTTTTTTTTTTTTTTTGGTTGGTATGACATCTTCCACAGATATTTAGTATACATCAAGTCATGGAACAAACAACATCATATGTTTGCATCGTGTTAACAATGTCAAATTTTGGACCAGAAAGTGATGATTTGCGGAAAGCATTAATTTTTTGTTTTCATTTGAAAAGAAGTGCTGCAGAGTCGCACCGAATGCTTGTCGAGGCATATGGAGATCATGGTCTATCAGAAGTAACATGCAAAAGATGGTTTCAACGGTTCATAAATAATGCTTTTGATGTAAGAAATGAAGAACGTGGAAGACCACCAAAAAAGTTCGAAGACGCCGAATTGCAAGCAATATTGGATGAAGATGATACTTTCAGTCAGAAGAAAATGGCAGCAATACTAAATGTTGCACAACAAACAATTTCTGACTGTTTTAATGCTATGGGAAAGATCCAAAAGTGTGGAAAATGGGTGCCACATGAACTGAATGAAAGACAGATGGAAAACCGATAAACCATTTGTCAAATTTTGCTTCAAAGACACGAAACAAAATGAATTTTTCATCGAATTCTTACTGGCGATGAAAAATGGATTTATTTTAAGAAACCTAAACGGAAAAAATCATGGGTTAATCCGGGACAACCATCAACATCGACTGCAAAACCAGATCGATTCGGCAAGAAGACAATGCTCTGTGTTTGGTGGGATCAGAAAGATGTGGTGTATCATGAGCTTCTAAAAACCGGTGAATCTGTGAATACTAATCGGTACAGACAACAAATGATTAATTTGAACTATACATTGATCGAAAAAAGACCAGAATGGGCCAGAAGACAAGGCAAAGTAATTTTTTTAAACGACAATGCACCTGCCCACAAAGTAAAACTGGTTCAGGATACAATCAAAACACTTGGCTGGTTATTGCTGTAGCTATTTTTCTGTTACGGTCCCTGAGAAAGTCGAACAAAAACAACACAGACAACGATGTTTCCAATGAAGACTGGAGGATTAACGTTTTTTGTTCAGAGTTTTTATGAAAATCTTAATGTTAAATACGCAAAAAATAACGGTTAAGTCGTTTGATTAGGTAGTAATCTACGTCGATAATTCTCTTCGCTCCATAAAGCAACACAGAGGCATTACTGCGTTACTATCATGACGATCGATGCGCTTCAGTGAATAACTTAAAAAACAAATACAGAAGGTACATAACCGTCAAGTCTTACAGAAAAGTGTTTAAGTACACTTGTGCAGTGTGCAGAGGTGCTTCGGTGGCAGCGTTCTTGTGAAACGATATACTAATTGATATGGCAAACGCATCTGATTCCAACGATACCGCTGAATATTTAAAAACAACTACACTGTAACGTAACATGGTTAAAAGTTGAACTCTTAACAAGGACCTGTGCATAAAAAAGAAACTAAACAATTCAATTGTGAACTGTCGGTGGAGGGTACAGGTGTAATAGATATTGGTTAACTAACAATTTTTATCTGCGTAACAATGGATGACTTCTCTGAACGGTTCAAATGGCTCTGAGCACTATGAGACTTAACTGCTGAGGTCATCAGTCCTCTAGAACTTAGAACTATTTAAATCTAACTAACCTAAGGACATCACACACATCCATCCCGGAGGCAGGATTCGAACCTGCGACCGTAGCGGTCGCGCGGTTCCCTGAAGCGTCTAGAACCGCTCGGCCACTCCGGCCGGCGACTTCTCTGAGCACAAAGAATTACTAGCTCTAATTTTGTCACTCGCAATAAAAACTTTGCCTTTAAAAAGACTGTACACAAACCTTGTGGTTTTCAAACAAACTCAGCAAAGAGTGTCGATGTTGCAAAAGCTGTGGTCGGTAGCGAAAATGACTTTGTTGGTCAATTATGAAAAAATGGAATACGGTATTTAACTTTTCATTGCATTATTCATCAAGAATCACTGTGCGGGAAAAGTGTTAAAATGCAGTCCGCAATAAAGGATGTGACGGAAATAATGAATATAACTCACTAAGGAAATCGATCATTTTCTCATAAAAAATTCAAGCATTTTTTTACAGAAGCTGATGTCGAATACAAAGTTACATTTTTTCATTCCGCAAAAGACTGGTTGAATGCAGGAAACTGTTTATTTCGATTTTGTCGCACACAGAGAAAAGAACTTAAAATTTTTTGAGTAAGGGCTTAAAATCGGATACGTCCGAATTTGAAAAGAAACCGGAATGTTTACTTTTTTATCAGATAAATAACTTGACTGTAGTCGGTAGAACTTTCTGTCCAGGACGACTAACACTTTTCGCTGAAATTAGTCGGTGGCTTGGCTGTAGCTGCGACGTAGCCCTGACGATCCTCACGAGGGAATTTGGAAGGGGAAGGACTCACTACAGGGAAACGACTGTGGGCTACGGTTTGCCAGACATGATATAGAGTGCGGCACACTTCGCCTTTCCAACGGTTTGAACTTTTCTGGGGACTTCTAATGAATGTTTTAATATCTGTGGAGGAATTACAGCACTGGAGAGAAGTCGATGTTCTGATCCATCCCAAAGGTATTTCACTGGGTTCAGTTTGGTCACTGTTCAGAATAGTCTATCTCAGGAATGTTATTATCCACAGACTAGTGCCCCGCAAGATTGCAAGAGCCGAAAAGTACGTGAATTATAGCACATTCAGCTGAACAACTCATGCATCCAAATTACTGACAAGGAAAAATATGCAGAAGATTGGAAAATAAAATTGATGATTTGTTAGCTGTTGATTAGTATGATATTAAGAAAGCTAAATACACTAGAGAGACATTTCTGACGCTGCAGTTGATAATGGACGCTAGATTGAAAAAAATCAAGACACATTCATAAGATTTGTTGACATGTAGAAAGCGTTCGAAAATGTCAAGTGGTCCAAGACGTTCCAAATCCTTAGAATAATAGGGGTGAGCTGTAGGAAAAGATATGCAACAGACAATATTTACAAGAGCCATGAGGGAACGATAAGACTGGAAGACGGATGAAGTCTTTCCCCTTGCTGTCGAGGAAGCAATGGCGAAAATAAAAGAAAGGTTCAAGAGTGGTTTAAAATTCGAGGTGAAAGGATACTAATTTTGAGATTCACTGATGACATTACTATCCTCAATGAAAGTGAGCAAGAATTCATGACGTACTGAATGAAATGACCAGTCTGATGAGTACAGAATATGGATTGAGAGAAAATCGAAGAAAGACAAACGCAATGAGAAGCAGCGAAAATGAGAACAACTTAACATCATAGTTGATGATCACGAAGGAGGTGCAGTTAAGCAGTTCTGCAACCCAAGCAGCAAGATACCCCGCGATGGACAGAGCAAGGTGGACGTAAGAAGCAGACTAGCACTGGGATAAAAGGCATTACTGGTCAGCAGAAGTCCGTTAGTATCAAGGATAGGAGTTAATTCGAGGAAGAAAGTTCTGAGGACGTACGCTTGAAGCACTGCCATGCATAGCAGTGAGACACCAACTGTGGGAAAATGGGTGTAAAACAGAATAGATGCATTTGAAGTGTAGTGCTACAGAAGAATGTTGAAAATTAGGAAGACTGATAAGGTAAAGAATGAAAAGCTTCTTCGCAGCATCAGCGAGGAAAGGAATATATGGAAAACTTCGTAGCTGGGGTCCCAGCTTCGATCCCTGGTGGGGTCAAGGATTTGTACCTGCCCCGAGATGACTGGGTGTTGTTGTGTCGTCTTCATCATCATCATTCATCCCCATTACGGTCGGACGAAGGCAACGGCCAACCACCTAGCCTAGTACGGTGGTGCGGGTCTCCCGCATCGTTCCCCTACGTTCTGTCAAGAAGCATTGGACTTCATATCATTCACGCATATCTATGGAACAGACTTCTGATACCTTCTTTTGCTGGATTTTTACAGCTCTCCAAATATCTGCGAAAAAAATGTACTAAATTTTAGGACCTCTCATTTATATAAATGCCTTAGTCATGTATTAAATGAACTTCTCTTCCACAGAATGTTTCACTACACTATAGACTAGTTGCATGCCAAATTTAAGTACTCTATCGTCACTGGTATGTGAGTAAAAGCTACAGAAAGTTTCCAAAATGTAAGTTATGGGAAACCTAATCTGGGTGAACTAGTGCGAACCATGTGCATATTCCCCTTCATATTCTCCTCTTTGGTTACCATGATTTTCAGACTGTTGTTGTTGTTGTTGTTGTTGTGGTCTTCAGTCCAGTTTGATGCAGCTCTCCATGCTACTCCATCCTGTGCAAGCTTCTTCATCTCCCAGTACCTACTGCAGCCTACATACTTCTGAATCTGCTTAGTATATTCAACTCTTGGTCTCCCTCTTCGATTTTTACCCTCCACACTGCCCTCTAATACTAAATTGGTGATCCCTCGATGTCTCAGAACATGTACTACCAACCGATCCCTTCTTCTAGTCAAGTTGTGCCACAAACTCCTCTTCTCCCCAATTCTATTCTATGCCTCCTCATTAGTTATGTGATCTACCCATCTAATCTTCAGCATTTTTCTGTAGCACCACATTTCAAACGCTTCTATTTTCTTCTTCTCTAAACTATTTATTGTCCACCTTTCACTTCCATACATGGCTACACTCCATCCAAATACTTTCAAAAACGACTTCCTGACACTTAAATATATACTCGATGTTAACAAATTTTTCTTCTTCTGAAACGCTTTCCTTGCCACTGCCAGTCTACATTTTATATCCTCTCTGCTTCGACCATCATCAGTTATTTTGCTCCCCAAATAACAAAACTCATTTCCTACTTTAAGTGTCTCATTTCCTAATCTAATTCCCTCAGCTTCACCCGACTTATTTCGACTACATTCCATTATCCTCGTTTTGCTTTTGTTGATGTTTATCTTATACCCTCCTTTCAAGACACTGTCCATTCCGTTCAACTGCTCTTCCAAGTCCTTTGCTGTCTCTGACAGAATTACAATGTCATCGGCGAACCTCAAAATTTTTATTTATTCTCCATGGATTTTAATACCTACTCCAAATTTCTCTTTTGTTTCCTTCACTGCTTGCCCAGTATACAGATTGAATAACATCGGGGTAGGCTACAACCCTGTCTTACTCCCTTCCAAACCACTGCTTCCATTTCATACCCCTCGGCTCTTATAACTGCCATTTGATTTCTGTACAAATTGTAAATAGCCTTTCGCTCCCTGTATTTTACTCCTGCCACCTTCAGACTTTGAAAAAGAGTATTTCAATCAACATTGTCAAAAGCTTTCTCCAAGTCTACAAATGCTAGAAACGTAGGTTTGCCTTTCCTTAATCTTTCTTCTAAGATTTTTAGACTGAGTAGCAATAATATCTGGCGCAAAAATTCTCCTGTTATTGATGTCCTTCAAGCTACTGGATCTAATCCAAGCCTCTGCAGAGTTCTAAGTCTGCCAGTATCACCACAGTTAAAATCTAAACAACCACTACGCAATTTCAACAGAAGTTGTTGAAACAAATGTTGTCTTGGGATATTGTTTTCATTTCATAGATTTGTGACTTTCATTAGGATCTTGGTTTTTCCATACACCCAAACATGAACACAAACGTTCCGTACATTGTGACTGCATAAAACTGGAAGCAAACGCTGCGGGAATAGATAATGTGAGCAAACAGAGAACAAGAAAGGGGCATGGCCCCATGCAAGCTTTTGTTAATTACTATTTTTATCACATTTAGGAGTGGAATTTGAACGTAATATTCAAGAATTGAAATAGCAATTCTACCAAGTAAATGAAGAGCCTATAAAAAGATTTTCACTATTTTCGTCGCTTTCATGTACGTTCCCCCTTATGTGTTGTAAGTTCCCCACTATGTGTATCTGTATGAATTTAGCCCAAGTTTACCCCCAATTCTATGAAAGGTCTACGTATTATCAGAACTGTGTGCCAACAAACTGTTATCCAACTTAATCTTGCATGCTAACCCTTGACTTAATAGATCCTAATTTGAACTAACAATAACTGGTCTGAAAACAATTTATATTAAATGTGCAACTGAAGTAAAACAACCATCTGCTCCTAGTCAAAATTTCCATTTACCTCGCATCTCGACAACATTGTTGTAGATTCCTCTAAAGCACAACAGCAGCTAAGCTAATTTTTAAACAAAATTTACAAACGATATTCGAACTGTTGTGTACCACATGGTCCAGTGTCGTAAAGTGTAGTGATAAATCTTCTTTAAACAGTGGGATGTGGAGAATAATTGATCCTATGAAAAGATATTCCAAGATAATGATTTTGAAATGAAGTATTTATTCTAGAAGACGGAGTAAAACTTAGAGTGATCTTCACACATAACGTTGGTCTGAACAATACTATTGTTAACAACGTGAACAACGATTTAAAAACAATACAGTGTCAACAGAGAATTTCTATAAAAATCAACAGCTTAGTTGATTTGTTAATGATGACTTAAGGAAGGCGTTTCTTACAACTCTGAGCGAGTGACCAAAGTTAACTAGCTGACAATCATCATTTCGACAAATTAGAGGTGCAGTGCTGCAGTCTCACCTCAAACTTCTTCTCTTTTCGCTTTGCAAAACATACATCATATTCATCCTTGCTGTCCTTTACAAGAAATCCTTCTTCACAAGCCAATACAGCACTACTGAATACGTCCCTCACCCACAACACTTCAACTGAGAATGTATCCGACTGCGAAGAAGCAAAGAATGTGCCACAATAAGACCAAAGATTGTTTAATGGTAACATAACTTGCTCTCTCTCTGACGCACACATTGGTAACTTACAAAAATCCAAATGATGTGCCCACCTTAAAGTGTAATGAGGGGATCACACCCCAACCACGAAAATCACCGCCGTAACGTAACACAACCTTCTCCACACATCACTGCTGTCGCTACAAATTGTGGCAGGTAACAGTCTCCAGGCATTCGCCAGACACGAGCACTTCTACTGCAACAGGATAGCGCGTGGTCCAACGATCCAAATCATCAACGTATACTTCAGAATTCCGCACGACACCTGACGCTGTATCGCCGAGAGTACTTCTACTGCCATAGGCTGATCCTCCGTCCTTGGTCCTTTCGTGAATGGCACGTGAGAGGAATGATTGTCTGTAAGCCTCCGTGTTAGCTCTAAAAAGCGGTAACTTAGACTTTCGTTTATTACAGGGTAAACTGTTGCCAGAAGCCTAATGGCAAAGTCTGCAGGAATCTGAAGAAAATAATCTGGTAAGTAGTTCATGAGGCCATTGTTGTAGATGAAGAACACGGTTTCGCATGGGACGTGATGATTTCCATCGTTCAGGTGGGATTCGGAAAATACAACCTGGTACCTAAGCAAGTGAGTCAAGGTTATGCATCGGACGCCATAAAGTGATTTATAACGGTACTGGAAACGCTGCTACTCTTGTCACTATCATCGCACATCACTTTATTGCCAGAACATACCAACTTAAAGAGGCGAATGGAAGAAGGCATCTGCTCTGAAAGTGTTACCCGCAGCCTGAACAAAGAATGAATTTCTCGGCTTGACTCCCTTTCTAGAAGAGGAGATCTGCTACGGCCCGGTCTCGACCAAGAGTGCCATTCTGCTTCACGTCCCAACCAAAAATAGTGCACTGCTTCACGTCAAGACCGAGAATACTGTTCATCTTGCATTCTGACTGAGAAAAAGTTATTTCACGCCCCAGCCAGGAAAGAAGTTAAAATAACATACTCCCGTCCCCTCTGCAGAAAGACTGCGAAAAGTTACTAGTTGTGCAGTCAGATAAAACGTTAGAAACGCTGATAATGATTGATCACGTAGGTAGGAAACATGTCTCTCTGACTTCCGAAAATTTTGTTATTGCTTGAGCCACTATCTACTTTTTTTAAGTTTGAACAACTCTGCAACAAAATTGTTAAGGTTTTTGTGTCCATTTGCAGACAAATCACTTGTTGGCTTCTGTCTGGGGTTCTTCGGACAACGTTTCTTTAGTTATTTTTCTGACGTTTGTCAAGATTTCACCCTCCATTGCTTGTGGTGGACTGGAGTCGCGCTGACGGCTGCTGATTATACACCGAAGCGCCAAAGATACTAAGATACGTATGCGTATCCAAGTACATGTAAACAGGCAAAAAATGGCGCTGCGTTCGGCAACGCATAAACACTAAAACAAATGTGTGGAGCACTTGTTAGATCGGTTACTGCTGCTACAATGATAGGTTATCAAGATATAATTGAGTTCGAACGGCGCACGAGCGATGGGACACAGCATCTCCGAGATAGCAATGAATTGGGGATTTTCCCGTACGACCATTTCACGAGTATCCGTGAATATGAGGAATCGGTAAAACATCAAATCTCGCACATCGTTGTGGGCGGAAAAAGATCCTGGATGAACGGGACCAACGACGACTGAAGACAATCATTCGACGTGACACAAGTACAAACTTTCTGCAAATTGATGCAGATTTCAATCGTGGACCATCAACAAGTGTCAGCGTGTGAACCATTCAACGAAACATCGTCGATTTGGGTTTTCGGAGCCTTAGGCCCACTCGGGTACGTTTGATGACTGCACGAGGCAAAGCTTTACACCTCGGCTGGGCTCGTCAGCACTGACATTGGACAGTTGATGACTCGAAAAATGCTGCCTGGTCAGACGAATCTCATTTCAAATTGTAGCAAACGGATGTACGTGTACTGATATGGAGACAACCCCCTTTAATCCATGGGCCCTGAAAGGCATTAGAGGACTCTTCAATTTGGTCGAGGCTCTGTAAAGAAGTGAGGCGTGTGCATTTGGATTGATATGGGACCTCTGACACGTCTAGATACGACGCTTGCAGGTGACACGTACGTAAGCATTCTGTCTGATCGTCTGCTTCCGTTCATGTCCATTGTGCTGTCCGATGGTTTTGGGAAAATCCAGAAGGACAATGAGACTGCCCACACGTCAAAAATTGCTACAGAGTGGCTCCAGGGACACTCTTCTGAATTTAAATGCTTCCGCTGGCCACCAAACTTCCTAGGCATAAACGTTATTGAGAATATCTGGGCCGGCCGCGGTGGTCTCGCGGTTCTAGGCGCGCAGTCCGGAACCGCGCGACTGCTACGGTCGCAGGTTCGAATCCTGCCTCGGGCATGGATGTGTGTGATGTCCTTACGTTAGTTAGGTTTAAGTAGTTCTAAGTTCTAGGGGACTGATGACCACAGCTGTTAAGTCCCATAGTGCTCAGAGCCATTTGAACCGTTTTAGAATATCTGGGATGTCTTGCAACGTGCTGTTCAGAAGAGATCTTCATCCCTTCGTACTCTTACGGATTTATGGACAGCCCTGCAGGATTCATGGTGTCAGTTCCCTCCAGCACTACTTCATACGTTAATCGAGTACAGGCCACGTCGTGTCGCGGCACTTCTGTGTGTACCACTTTCTTTGGCTATTCAACGTATGTACCTGGCGCGCCAACGTCAAAGGGCTTTCCATCGGTCATTTCCCCTGATTCTTTCCTTACAATCACTTTATCTTGGAACTCTTCTATTTGATGCTCGTTTGCATAGAAAAACAACAACATGGGAATTATGAGTCCACCTTACTGCAAAACACTTTTTTGTTATTTGTTTACTTATTTATTTCCCAAAACTAGTTTCAGCGACAAATATCGCTGTCCTCAGTGGGTTCTTTAAATCTAAGACATCCAGAAAATAGCATGGCTATACAAACACTGTAACACATCATTACATTTTTAACGTTAGTCTTTTTGGTTATAGTTTCTGTCGATACTTTCATACTGCCTTATTTTTTGTACGTTATAGCATGTTTTAAGAATTGTTGTCGCTGTTTGCCGCATATTTTGTGTGCTTTTTCCTGTTGCCGTTTTTCTCAGCATACATCATGTCATCTGCAGTTGTGTGAGCGCATGTTAGTAAACAAAAACACACGTAAGATCACCTTTTAGTATTTATTTACTAATAATAATGACTTCTGTGTCGGCGAATTTCGTTATGTTGTCGGTCTCACACAGCGCGTGTTCCTTCACAGCTGATTTCTCGACCTGCCCCGACCTGTAATGCCGCTTATGTTCGGTGATCCTGGTGTTCACTGATCGTCTAGTCATTCCACCATAGACTTTTCCATATGTACATCGTAATCGCTGTATTTTCGAAATTGCAAGTGGATCCCTTTTCTCCTTTGTCCATCTCAGACACTATTTTATCTTCTTTGTCGATTTATAAATAATGATTACGCTGTGTCTGCTCAGTCATTATGTAGCAAACGTCAACGAAGCAAGCAACCCGTGACAGAAGCCAACAGGCAATCCTGTCAACTTTACAACAACCTGTTTCTAGACCCCCACCTGCGAAACTTTCACCTCTTCGAAAGTCGACGAAAGTTCTCTCACTCTGGCTAATCTTTAGGAGATCGTCAAATTAATGTGTGGGCAATTTCCCGTGTCAAAACCTCGGGTAAATAACCTTCAAGTATCAACACCAAAGAGACAGTGAAATTCAGGGATAGGCTTAATGTGCGAGATAGCGCTCCTCATCTTCCGGAAAATCTGTCTACTGTCCAAACTAATGCCTAAAATTGCCGGAAGTGACCTGTTAGCTCACCGCACCAGTACTAGCCGCGATGTCGTCAAACTACAAACCAGACTTAATGTGAACGCAACTGCATTTGTAAAAGTTGTGTGACAAAAGTAATGAGATTGTCTTTTCTCTAGCAAACCTTTTACTTATTTATTTTCAAACAATGGTATTATCCTCTTCAAAGTAGATCCCTTCGACACCTATAAATCATTGGGGTCGTTGTTCCCGCTCTTGTTAGCAGCACTGAAAGGCCTCAACTGGTCGGTCACGTTCTTTCCGAAAGTTCTCCAGACTCGCAAAATGACCTCCGCAATTTTGCGAAAAGAAAAAAGGTCACAAGAATTCAGGTCAGGTGAAGAGAGGGCCTCTAGAAGAACAGGAATGTGTTTTGAGGCCAAAAATTCCGTAATGGAATTGGCCGTTGGCAGCTGGCGGCCGTTGCAAGCGGACGCATTCGGACGTGTTCGAAAGTAGACAACATCAGTGGAGTAGCGTTACGAGTTGGTTTGAATTCTGTGCAATGCTCACCATAACTTCCGGAGTGTGTCTTCTTATATAGTGTTATTACATCGTGCTTTTTAGAACTATTATTCGTTTCGTGTCTTCCGTGATTTAAAACCTACGTTAAGTGAAAATCAGAAGTGTGTTTATATGGTAGTGTTAAGTTCTGCGTGCTGTAAATTCGTTAAGTGTTGTCTTGGATTCATTAGAGTGCTATAAAAAAATTCCTGATGGTGTCGGTCGGCTTAAGAGTATTGTTGTAAAATATCATGCTCTCATTAAATATTATGCTCTTCCTGTATGGTGCTACCTACGTTCAGCGAATTTCGATCGTGTTGTTCTACGACTCCCTGTCGCCTGGAAGTTAAGTTTTACTGATTATTACTTTATTATAGGTTAATCGTGTTGTAACGCTTTAAATTTTACTGTAAGAAAAGAGTTATATGTAACAATGTGACAAATGTGTATGTTGCCATTGGTTATTTGATGCGGTGGACACATGTCAGGACTCTGTGTTGGTATTTCATTGGGGACAACGCAGTGGGGGAGCTAAGAAAGTGACAGACGCGGCTCTACCGTATGTTTCTAGATTATGTAGTCGAGATAAGAAAATCGTGGAGCAAGAAAAAAAGATTTTGGCGCTCAAGGCAGAAATAGAAATGATATATTTTGAATAGCGGACTGAAGGGGAAAAGAGACAGTGCGCGCGAGGAGAAGGCGACAAATAATAGGCAAAAGGATGTGGCGTTCGCTGTGTTATTCAGTGGTTTGGTATTTAATTAATTGGTAAATGAAAATGATAATCTTATTTTATTACAGTGAATAATTAGTAAATAATTTTTCTCCCCGCTAAAGATTTGGTCAAGTTGCTAAAGAACTCCAAGTTAAGGTTGTGTTATCAAGTGTTGTCTGTAAGTTGTGTAAGTGTCACTAAATCACAGTTCATACAACAGATTCTATAGAACTATTGATTATGATGGAAACAGTTATATTCAGCAAAATGATTATTAAAACCACCGGATATCAGCTCCGCACAACACTGACGTATGTTATTACCTGAAACAATATTCTTCGCAACTCGTGCGTATTTAATTTCGGCTACATGCATCAGCTAGAAGAGTTTGTTATATGGATCGCGCTATGAGCACTGTTTTTAAAGAACCAACCTGATTCAAATTATTTTCATTAAAATGAGTTTGGGACACCGGTGCACATTTATTTTTACACATTTTTATTACCTTCGGTATTTATGTCTGCAAAGTTGCGTAATTTGAATTTTCCGCTGAGATAGTTGTTACGATGGCGGCAGACAATTGATAGAGACTTTCTATTGTTAGAGTAAATTTCCTTTTATCAGGATAAGTATTTGAAATGCTTATTAAATCTTACTTTCATATTGTGCACTATTTAATTTTCATCAAGCAAACATTTGATTTTTTTCATAAGAAACACATATAAAAACGCGATACAAATCGCTATCATCAATGGCTGCGCTCCTTGCAGAAATTTCATTAAGGAATAAATATGCTAAGAAGCTGTGGTTCTTTGAAGAGGTTTCGACATGATGTTCTTGGATTTACACTACACATTACTCTTACTATACGCTTCTGTACCCTAAAAACTTTTTCTCAGTTTGTGTAGTTACCTCAAAATATGCAAGTTTCTATATATTTATATCTCCTATGTCTGACATCAATCGGATTGCAAACACAGACTTGTTTAGGCGCTTTAGCAGTTCGTTAGTATGTCGTTCCCAACTGAATTTATTATCAAGTTGTAATCCCAAGAATTTCATACTCTCAACTTCTCCTATTTCCATGTCACCATATTTTATACGCACACTAGAAGGAAAGATCTTGGAAGTTCTGAACTGCATATAGTGGGTCTTTTTAAAGTCAAATGACAGTGAATTGGCTACGAACCACTTATTAACGCTAGAAAAAATTTCATTAGCTGTCCTTTCTATATTTATATTTGATTTACTATTTATTGCAATGTTTGTACATCTGCAAATAAGACAAACTTGGCATCTGGTAATGTAACAGATGACAGGCCATTAATATACACAAGAAAAAGTTGTGGACCTTAGGGAACACCACATGTAATTTCTTCCCAGTCAGATGATGTTTGCTAAAGTGTTATGTAATGACACCCTTTGATTTCTATTAGTAAGATATGACTGAAACCGCTTTGGAGCACTACCAGTGATGCCATAATATTTTGATTTACTTAAGAGAATGCTGTGATTCACACAGTCAAAAGCCTTTGACGGGTCACAGAATACGTCGGCTGTCTCTAATTTTTGTCTAATGAATTAAGGACTTTTCACTGTAAGTGTAAGTGTAGATTTTGATGGGGAGAATAAGGTACTTATTGTACGAGGAGCAGGAAACATAGAATAGACCATTAAAGTTGACCTAAAATAAAACAACAGGAGCAGCAACAGCACAGACTCGTGTGGGGTTTGTCGAAGTTTTGAAGCGACATGAGCAGGCCTGGGTTAACACGCGTGTTAGCCTTGTGAACAAGGAGCTGTGCGAGCTGCTTTTGACTGAAGCAGGGCTTTATATCTGTAGCTGCCGTTGGGAGGTGGGGATCTATTAGTCATGGCCTGTCCATAAATAGGAGGGAGGAATGGAAGATTAACTGAGTGCATTGCGAAAGTGTAAGGGGTGGGGGCACAAGAACACAAAACAAAATTCATGTGATTTCTGGAATCAAAAGGCCACAGTTTTTTGGTTAGTGTGAGCTTACAGACAGATAGTATTGAAAGAAATTAAACCAGTACTGGATAATAATAATACCTGTAATAGTTTCCAGAAGAATAAGATTAATTCCTTTCATCAGAATATTAAAGGGTTAGAAAACAAGATAAATAAGCTTTTTGCATTCTTAGAAGACGTGGAAAATTCTGAAGGGCCAGATGTTCTAAGTCTCTCTTAACACAATGTAGCCACAATGACGGGGAAGTTAAATATCAGGGACTATAGATATGCACCATTTTCCTCTAGAGTTCGCATAGAAAAATGAGAAGTTGCAATATATGTAAAAGTTGGACACAAAGGGGAAAATATTCAAACAAACTTTTGTGTTGATCAAAACCTAGAAGCATATGTTTATGAGTTGTGGCTGCAGCATAATTCTCTGATAATTGTAACAATCTACAGATTCCCTCGAGGAAACTTTCGGCTACTTATAAGAAATCTATATGCAATACTGAGTCACGTTTAGAAGAAGAAGAAACAATTGCTTGTCGGGATTTCAGTATAGATTTCTTAAAACATATGGACAGGAAAAATGAAATTTAATTATTATTTAGGTGGTTCTGTCTAAGTGTATTAGTCAGTATTCCACCTCATCTGCAGCAAAATAGGACACTGATCGATAACGTTTTTACAAACAGTGCTCACGCTGCAACAATTATTGTGTACCCAGCTGTTAATGGACTATCTGATTATGGTGAACAATAAGTAGAAGTAAACAGTACGGCACCTTACAACTCGGAAGTAGGTTCATACAAAGAAATGAGGCTTATTAATGAGAACCAGATACAACGTTTTAAGTGTAAGCTAAGAGGGGTGGTATGGGATGAAGTATATGCAGAAACAGATGGCAATATTCTATTTCATAGTGAATGTGTGTCAATACGTGAAGGTTGCTTTCCTACAACATTATCCAAAAGATCCATTAGAAAACAAGTAGCCGCGCTGAGTGGCCGCGCGGTTTGAGTCGCCATGTCACGGACTGCGCGGCCCCCCCGGCGGAGGTTCGAGTCCTCCCTCGAGCATAAGTTAGTTTAAGTAGGGACCGATGACCTCAGCAGTTTGGTCCCTTAGGAATTCACACACATTTGAACATTTTTTTTAAACAAGTAAGCTGTGGATAACTAAGGGAGTTAAAATCTCATTGAAGAGGGGGAGGGAAGTTTATGTAAAGACCAGAGTAAGTCAACATTTGGCATTACTTCAATAGTAGGAAAATAACGGAATATTGCAAGGAAAGTCATTAAAATGGCCAGAACTGCACATGAACTGAGAGATATAAAAAATACAGATAATAAGATTAGAACTGTATGTGACATTGACGAATGGAAGACAGGACAGCCAGTCACTGTACAAGGTTTCGTAGCAATCAAACTAAACTATAGTGTTATGGCTGATAATTCGCGAGTTGCTAGTACGTTTAACAATAAATTTCAAAACTTAGCAACAAATATATAATTAAATGTTTCGGTTAAAGTGGCAAAAGAATATATTAAAAAGTTATTCCACAAAACTTTAATCAACTAGAAGTAGCAGCAACATCCTTCACTGAAATTAATACAGTTAGAGAAATTCTAAAAGAATGAAAGCTCTTATGTAATTGATGGAATTTCAAAGAGAATTCTGAAAAGTTGTTCCAGCTTAGTAAGTAATGTTGTAAGTGATGTATGCAGTGCATCATTCGGACCGGTAATTTTTTCCAGACAGGTAAAAACAAGCAGTTATTAAACGGCTGCATAATAAAGGTGAAAAAACAGACAAATAATCGCCATCCCGGTTCCTTATTGACATCTGTTTCCAATACAATCGAAAAGCTATGTATTCAAGAGTAGTTACATGCTAAAGGGGAAGCAATTTACTTAGCACATCACAGTTTGTACTCCCCAGAGGTTGATCAACTGAGAACACTATTTACGATGTGCATTCACTCATCAATAGCACAAGTCTTAAAAAATAACATATAGGAAGTTGTCATTTCTTATGATCTGTCCAAAGACTTTTATTGTGTAGATCATGACACTGTGTTAGAAACACCCAAATTTTATGGAATTGATGGCTTTGCACACAGTTGGATCGAATCACACTATGCAAATAAAATGCGAAAGACTGTGCTGAATGAGTCAGACAATGTCAGAAAGATAGTTAAAAAAATTTTGGTGAGTGGTGTAAAATCAAAAAAGGAATCGTACAGGGATGAATTTTAGATCCACTTCTATTCCTTATATGTGTTAATGCCTTAGTACTCTACATTCAACAAGTAAAATTGGTACTTTTTGCATATGATCCTAGTGTTATAATAAATCTCATTAGGAAAAAAACCAGAGAAGAGTTAGTAAATGATGTTTTCTATACAATTATTGTTGGACTCTCTCTAAATTAAAAAAAACGCACTACATTTAGTCATGTATAACTAATGGAGGCATGCCAACAATTGATGAAACGCATGAGCAGGGGTCAGTAAGTAGGACAGAATACTCCAAATATTGAGCATATCTGGGATGCCTTGCAACGTGCTGTTCAGAAGAAATCTCCGCCCCTTCGTACTCTTACGGATTTATGGACGGTCCTGCAGGATTCATGGTGTCAGTTGCCTCCAGTACTGCTTCAGACGTTTGTCGATTGCATGCCACATCGTGTTGCGGCACTTCTGCGTACTAGCGGGGGGCCTACACGATATTAGGCAGGTGTACCAGTTTCTTTGGCTCTTCAGTGTATATGCGATCACTGACTGTGACGTGACTATGTCACACCTCGACCTAACGATGTAAGGAAGTCACTTATCGCTCCGTAACAGCGTCCGCAACCTGCGCCTTGAAACTGTTATGCCACACACTCCGCGTTACACATTGGCGTTCAGTACCTAAGAGAAGGCGGCATAATTGAACTTTCATGTGCATAACGAAGCACTGGGGCGGACGACGGTCGCCTTGGTGAATTCATTAAGAGATTCGAAATTCTGAGGAAAGTAGGAGTCGACTGTAGGGAAATTCGGGTATTATACATTAAGTACAAGAATCTAGACGTAAAAATAATACTGGAAGCCCAAGTTCGAGGTGTTAGGAACAAAAAGCAGTAAGACAAAGAGGCAGTCTTTCGCCACTACTTTTCAGTCTACAGGGTGGTCAAAAACAGTCTGAAAAGTTTGTTAGGTTGTTTCAAGGAAGACTGCGCTGAGAAATAATTGTTAACAATAATAACCGATACGTTACGCCGTTTCCGAGTTCATTATCGTGGAAGTTAGATAATCAGGCAATTGCGTCCGCAACTTCAAGCGGCTCTTAGATATAATTGAGGCACTGAGAACATTAAGGACACAAAGCACAGAAACAAAGTTTTGCGTAAAATAAATGTTTGTGAAAATTAAATTTATAGACTAACTACCAGTCTCACAAGTCTGTTTTTTTTTTGATCAAGTCTCCACGTCCTATACATCCCACGGAAAAAATATTGTACCCATTTTGTGTTATGAAATATGAACTAATATTTCACAAAATATTTCATGTATGGCCTATTGATAATAGTGACATTTTACAGTTGTAAAGTTGGGAATTAATGGGAAACTTAGTCATAACAAACAATTACGACATACCCCAACACATAATGGTCCTCGTTATCATCATATTTATTCTGCACATTCTGTGGCTCGACGTTCAGGTAACACCGCTTACACACCTCTGATTATTCAGTATTACTACTGCATACGTGATTTAGACACTAACTTATTTTGTGTATCCTAGATAACAATGGAAAAGTACTGAGCAACAAAATTATACTTTGTGCTTTGGGCCGATATGGAAATGAATATCTGAGAAACCAGTGAGACAGATTTTCTTGGATGTTCATGTATACAATGTGAGGCCACAGGTATAGATACAGCTGGTTTACTACAAGAGAAATGTCAGGAGCATCCACAAAAGCTAAAATCTCAAAATCGATCACTGTATGTTTTAGGCCTTAATGGTTCTCCAGAGCTATAACTAGTGTCAGTTGTTCTCCTAGCGTATAGGCTAGCGCATGAGACCACTCAGATATTGGCTCGGGTTCCATCCGTACAAACGTTCCATGTCCGATTTTTGAATCGCTCTTTGATAACCAAACCAAGAACACGTTTAGCAACACCGTCGCCGGCGGGCTCCCAATACTGCGCGCGCAACGGCGTAATTGGCTAAGTTCACTTTTCGAATTTTAATCTTAATTATTATTTGTCAGCGCAATACCCTTACAAGCTTTCCGGACTGTTTCTATCCCTGAAATTAATTAATTCTACGTGTGTGTGTTATTTTTCCTCATCTTTATCACTGTCAAACACTATATACTGAGTTGCCACTGTCACTGTCACTGTTTCACTGTTTTCCAGGTGTAAAAACAGAAATGGCGGGCAGTGGTGCGCTTGGGCACTCACCAGAATTTGTCTTGTCAAATTACGGGTTGGTTTTTGTGACATACTAGCAAAGCCGCCAATGTTTCGCAAACGCTAAATTTGTATGGGAACTGGATATGCATCCTTAACACCTCCCACCCCCTCCCACTGCCCACCCTTTCCACCCCTTCTCTTTGTCCGTCACCTCCTCCTCCTCCTCTTCCTCCTCCTCCGCCCCATCCTATCTGTGCATCGGCTCTTCCTCCCTCCTCTCTCTGTCCATGTCCTTCTTACTCTTTCTATGTACATTTCCTCCCTCCCTCCGTCACCTCCTCTCCCTTTCTGTCTTCTGAACCATGGTTATTGTTATTTTGAACGAAACGTTGATTGGGAATCGAGGTTGCTTAATATAAATGAGTAACTCGCTTGGAATCATTGGCATTGGGTAAAGACACCTTCAACTGCTGGATCTGTGTCGATAGTAGCTTCAATGTCAGTAGTTCTCATTGATGTAGTCTGTGAATCGGTAGCATAACGAATTTTCGAACGATTTAGATCCGTCCTACTATCCCAATCATGAGCAGAGAAGCTACAAATACGCAATTCCTGTTTTCTATAAAATCGATCGCGAGGAAGAAAACAAACCATTACATTGTTGTGTGTACAATTCGTTTGGAATTATATGTAAGCAGAAAGAATACACAAGGGAGAAAAAATTTGTCTAGGGGTTTACACTACTTCCTATCGTATATGAAACTGAGTGCAAGAAAGAAGAATAAACAGCACAGTTTCACACCACAGCAAAGCACTTTATGTCTCACAATCTTTACAGAAAATTTTATCGTTTGAAAAAAGATATAGCCTATGTCCATATCAATGTTTACTAGTGCATTGTGTCAAAATTTGTGGTAAATCGATCAAGAAAGTTTGATAATTACTGACAACAACGTTTCCCGTTTATATATTGCATAAATATTTACATATTGTACATAAAAATATATATCCCATGCCCATTCGAATTTTCGTTAGAATGTAGTCAATAATTTGAAGTAAATTGGTAAAGAACCTTTCGAGATATTTTGGCAACGATATTTTCTTTTTATATGTCAGATATACATTTATGTAGTGCATATAATAAAAATATGTATAACCTACGTCCATCCCAATGTTCATTAAAAAATCGTGTAAAAATTTGAAGTAGATCGGTCCAGACCTTTCGAGATTTGTGGTACCAACGTTTCCCCTTTGCATACTACGTATGTTTTTATTTATCATATGCAGGGTGTCCCATTTATCTTGACCACCCTAAGTAACTGTTTCTCCAGATGCAAATTACGAACTTTTTCAAGCGAATGTTCTTTAGCTGTCAGGGGGATATCTATCAGCATGATTGCCTTCGTTGTAGCTTTGGTATCTACAAAGATATGAACAGCGGTGTAACTTTTTTTAAATGGCACTCTGCATTTTTAATTCGGTAATTCATTTCCTCTCCTAAAGATCAATTCAAAAATGTATCAAAGTGTACCATTCACTGAAAGACAGCATTATTAATTACATAACACAACTTTGGCGTTGACGCCCCCAGCGCTCAGTGCAGGTACTCGGGGTAATGGAACACACCCACGAGCTGACGTTAACAGAAGACAAATTTAAACGTAAGTAGAATGCACACCTGTCATTCCGTCAACCACTGTCAGTTGAAGAGTTGTGTGAATAGAATGTACACGAACGAAGAGAAGGTGGAAATGCTACTCATCTACGGGGAATTTAAGTTAGCAGAACAGTAACTGCAATACTGTTTTCTTATGTACAGGTACATTTAGTAAAGGAGTTTAGTCCTTTTAAATACTGTTGTGTAGAGTAGGATACAGCAAAGGCTGTCCTTCCTACAAACTGCATCGACATAACGTTTCTTTTGTTGTTGTTTTTGAAGGTAGGCGAAATAGTACGCAGGCAGCGGAACTCTACACGATATTCTGACCAGAACTCACCTTCCCGACGGATGTTTTCACGTCTTGTTGCGACGCTTCAGGAAACGGGAAGTTTCAATCCACCACAACGCAATCGTCGTAGCACTCACACAGACATAGCTGCCGAAGTTACTGTTCTCGCTTCCGTTACTATGAATCAACATATGAGAACACGACAGCTTTAACACGAGACTGGCATTCCTATAACCAGTGTACATCCTATTCTTATACTCATAGGTTCCATCAAAAATGGTTCAAATGGCTCTGAGCACTATGGGACTTAACTACTGTGGTCATCAGTCCCCTAGAACTTAGAACTACTTAAACCTAACTAACCTAAGGACATCACACACATCCATGCCCGAGGCAGGATTCGAACCTGCGACCGTAGCAGTCGCGCGGTTGCGGACTGCGCGCCTAGAACCGCTAGACCACTGCGGCCGGCTAGGTCCCATCCTTACCATGTACATCTACATCAAGAATTGCATGGGAATGATTTCCAAAATCGTGTACAGTTGTGTCAGTGGGCACAGAAGCAAATCCTCGCCAACCCGAACTTCTTCTCCAGTGTTCTATGCCAATGAATCTTCCTTCTCAAGCAAAGAGCAGGTATATACAAGGAACATAGCGGCAACCCACTATCAGCGACAATGGAGAGTTAATGTCTGGTGTGGGATGCTTGGTACTACAATTATTGGCCCTTATTTCATCAACGGTAGTCCAAACGGCACAGCGTACGCCAACTTCTTCAGACGAATTCTTCCTCCTCTTCTGGATGAAGTGCTGCTAAGAACCAGAATGCTTATGTGGTATCAACACGATGGATGTCCTGCACGTAACGCCTTGCGTGCACGTCGTGTTCTGAACCAAAGGCATCCTACCAGATGGATTAGTCGAGGAGGAATAGTTACTTGGTCTCATAGGTCTCCTGATTTAAATGCTCTGCGCTTTTTTCTTTGGAGATGCAATAAAAGCGTTGTCTATCGCGATATTCCAACAACTCCAGAGGACATGCAGGAACGTATCGTGCTTGCTTGTAATTCTCTTCAGCAGCCAACACTAGAAGCAGTAAATGATTCTTTCATTCAACGAGTGCACCAATGTGTCCAGGGTCACCCCTTTGAGCACCTTTGAATGTTCTGCTCCTGAGAAATGGTGCAGGAGAGTCAAAGAAAATTTTGTGTTATTGTTTTACTTATTTTCTGACAACTCCAGCAAGTGGACGAGTTTGTGATCCCGGGCTCAAAGTCAATGTTGTGTTGTGTAATTACTAACGTTGTCTTTCAGTGAATGTTACACTGTGATACATTTTTCAATAGATCTTTAGGAGAGGAAATGAATTACCAGGGTGCCATTTAAAAAAGTCATACCGGTAATAATATCTTCGTAAAAAACAAAGCTGCAACGAAGAAAATCATGCTTCTTGATGTCCCCCTGACGGCTAAAGAACGTTTTTTGAAGTATTTTATAATTAGCATCTGGACAAACAGTTATTTAGGATGGTCAAGATAAATGGGACACCCTGTATATTAGAAACGTATTGCCTTCGTCCATCCAGATGTTTATCATAGTGTCATGCTAAAATTTGAAGCAAATTGGCCAAGAACTTTTCGAGATATTTTTGCATCCATATTTTCTTTTTGAATGTCACTTATACATTTATGTACAGTGTATAATAAAGAAATGTATGTATAGCCTATGTCCATCCGAATGTTCATTACAGTCTCGTGTAAAAATATGATGTAAATCGGCGCAGAACTTTTTGAGATATAATTACAGAAACCAGTTCGTGTATGTTAGAAGTATTGACGCTGACTATCGAGACACTTGTCCCACTGTGTCACAATGAAATGTAATGTCGTATGACGAGGGTCTCCCGTCGGGTAGACCGTTCGCCTGGTGCAAGTCTTTCGAGTTGACGCCACTTCGGCGACTTGCGCGTCGATGGGGATGGAATGATGATAATTAGGACAACACAACACCCAGTCCCTGAGCGGAGAAAATCTCCGACCCAGATGGGAATCGAACGCGGGCCCTTTGGAATGACAATCTGTCGCACTGACCACTCAGCTACCTGGGGCGGACACTGTGTCACAAGGCGGTGAATGGCCGTCTCATAAAATTCCCAGTTCCGCACGTACTGCTGAACGGCGTCGTCCGAGGTCAATCGTTTGCCCCTCACAGCCTCTTTAAGGGGACCAAAAATGACTTATTCACAGGGAGAGAGGTCCAGACTGGATGGAGGGTGGTCGAGAACCTCCCATTTGAATTTCTGCAGGAGTGCCGCGACTGTGTTGGCCGTATGAGGCTTTGCGTTGTCGTGGAGCAGAATAACCGAACGGGTGAGATTGCCTGGTGGTTTTAATTTGATGGCCTGGTGAAGGGTGGTCAAGGTTTCCGAGTAACGCTGGGCATTCACTGTTGCTCCGTGCTGCAGGAAGTGAATAAGAAGGGGCCATCTTGGTCAAAAAACGCAGCATAGGGGTAAACGATTCACCTCGGACGATGACGTCCAGCTGTACGTGCGGAACTGGTAAACATCGCAGCTCCGGGAATTTTGTGAGACAGCCACTCGCCGCCTTGTGTTATAGTGGGACAAGTGTCTCAACAGCAGGGTCAATACTTCTATCACACAGGTACTGGTTTCTGTGATTACCCCTCCGGCTCGTTTCTTTCTGAACACCCCCTATACATTACATATAAATTTGTATATTATACGTTATGTCACGCATTAAAAATATGTAGCCCTTGTCCGTCCGAACATTTATTACAATATCGTCAAAAATCTGAAGTAAATTAGTCCACTAATTTTCGAGAATTTTGGTAACAACGTTAAAGAACGACTTGTCTTTGTATAGTAGTACAGATGAGGTCACGTATTTCAAAAGGCCAGCTTCACTCTACAGTTAGTGCTGCTTCATCGATTGGATAAACTTCTTAGTATAACAGAATATTTAAGAGAATATTATCACGTGATTAAAGGGCACAGGTTTTTCACTCTGATTCTGTCAATATTTGAGAAGATGCACTTCACACTTGATTTTGTATGTAGAATAAACGTGTAGTTTATACTAATCTACGTGTGTACCCGACCATTACGTAGCATAAACGGTCCATAGGTAAAATTTTGTTAACTCCATAGTGGTATTACAAACTGAATAATTTTATTGGGACCGACTGCGGCGTTGCGAGATATCCGATGCAACTTTCCGATACAACTTTAGCAAAGTCAAGAAACCATGTTGACCACTCATTGTCCTTCCTGCAACTGAAGATATATGAATCTGTCTGCGGGTGCAGGTACGTTGCAAGCTGAAGCATTGTACCATTGTTTCTAGAAATAGTCCATCTACAACCACACGTCAGTTGGCCGATGTTGGCTTGGGAGTAAGGGCGGGAAGGCGAAATACTGGGATGGTGCAGAATGCGCGTGTTACGTTTCCGGAGAAGCGTTGAATCACGGAGATGGAGGTAGATTTATACGTCACTCCTGCGAAGAGCAGCTGAAACAACAGAGAGGGCGTCGAGAATTTCCCAGCATGAAATTTTTATGCAGAAAGCCCAGGTACGGACGATAGGGAAATGGATTGCCTCGCGCTGCACAGATTGAAAACAATAGGACCGAAAAGATGAAATCCGAAAAGTGTTTCCCTCGCGAATCAGCATATTGTGCTCTTTCTAGTTCAATTGTGGAGCAATGTGGTGCTCCGTTGAGGCCGCCTATTCAGTTTTGCCGAAGTTACTTTGGGCAGTATTGCAACCCCTCCCGGAAGCGTTGCAACGAGGCAAGTATCGGAAAGGAAAGAATGAAGAATGTCGTTAGCGGATCTTTTTGTGAGTTCTCTTACGCTCGTCGTAGTAAGAAGGCGATGAAGTAATTATTGTGGAGTATCCCCTTAGAGTGTTAAGCACGTCTCTGCATAAAGCAAAAAAAAAAAAAAAAAATCATCTTTTTTCCTTTTTTTAGGGCGTACTTTGTTCTGACATAGAATAACAAGTTTTATAAGTAAACCCATCGTAAATTCTTTTCTTCTTTTTCCTTCTTCCCTCCAGTTTATTTGCTTTTGAGTGGGAATGATCTGTAAGTGGATACTTTCAAATGGTTCAAATGGCTCTGAGCACTATGGGACTTAAGATCTATGGTCATCAGTGCCCTAGAACTTAGAACTACTTAAACCTAACTAACCTAAGGACATCACACAGCACCCAGTTATCACGAGGCAGAGAAAATCCCTGACCCCTCCGGGAATCGAACCCGGGAACCCGGGGGTGGGAAGCGAGAACGCTACCGCACTGGATTCTTTGGATTGTTATTAATAAGGTACTAAATTGGAAGCTTTAATGTCTATAAGGGGTGGGATGAGAAATGATAATTTACCTTTCACGACGGTTGGAACTTTAATAGTGGCAACTATTTATTTACAGCTCGTACAAAATGGGTACCTGTTTCAAAGTTTTACTAACCTTCAAAGTAGTCACCAACGTTGTGTATAACTCGTTGCCAGCGATGTGTAAGTCGTAGGATACTCTTAGCAGTGCAAGTTGTGTTGACAGTTAGAGCGGCGCTGTCTATTGCCCGACGAATTTGAAGCAGTTCTGAAACGAATACCGAAAAGTGTTTCCCCAGTTTATAAATCAAGCTGAACTTAACAACGGCTTAAGTCAGGAGAGTGCAGTAGGTGGTATAGCACTTAGCAGCCCCAGCAGTCAAACAAATGAGTAACACCTTGCACTGTACGTGCCTGACCATTGTCCTGCAAAATGATGGTCAGGTCCTGCAGAAAGTGTCATCACTTGTGCCTCTGTGCTGTTCATTTTTGGAACATACCCTACGTCCAGCTTAGAGACAGAAGTGATGACACTTTCTGCAGGACCTGACCATCATTTTGCAGGACAATAGCCAGGCACGTACAGTGCAAGCTGTTACTGGTTTGTTTGACTGTTGGGGCTACTACGTGCTATACCACCTTCTGCACTCCCCTGACTTAAGCCCTCGTGAGTGCAACTCGATTTTTAAACTGAAGGAAACCCATCACGGCATTCGCTTCAAAACTGTTACAAATTCGTCGGGAAAGAGGCAGCGCCGCTCGAAATGTCAATACAACTGGCACTGATAAGGGTATCCTGCGATTTCCACATCGCTGGCAACGGTTTATATACAATGCTCGTGAGTACCTTGAAGGTCATTAAAACTTTGGAACACGTGTCTATTTTTTACGAGCTGTAAATAAATAGTTGCCGCTATTTAAGTTCCAACCCTCGTATGTTTATTTGTGTGCAGTTTTGGTGCGGAGTGCCGAAAGAATCTCTTGCCAGCCGATGTAACGGAGCTCTATAAGAAATATCAAGCAACAAACGAGGCATCATCATTATGGATATTACCAACAGGGAGTACCACATGAGACAGCGAAAACTACAGTTTGTAATCGGAAATTTCAAACTCTTCACCGAGAAACATCTTATTTACGGATGAGGTACTGAAAGGATTATATGTGACAAATGGATCTATAGTAATTGTCTTGTCTTGACTGTGGCTTTGTCTTCGTCTTCTGATGGATATTTACGAGGTGGTGAAGTGATTAGCACACTGTACTCGCATTCGAGAGGATGACAGTTCAAATTTCCGTAGCACTTGCAAACTACATCCTGAATTATTATGTATGTAAATCTCTGTTTTCATCTATGATTGTTATCCTCTAAAGTTTTTTCTAGTACCATCGACGTTATCCCTAATAACAGATGTCCTATCATCCTGTCCTTTCGTCTTCTCAGTGTTTTCCATATATTCCCGCCCTCGACTATTCTGCAGATATAATCATCGTTCATTACCTTATCAGTCCATATAATTTTCAAAATTCTTCTACAGCATCGCATCTCAGATGCTTTCATTCTCTTCTGTTCCTGTATTCCCACAGTCCACATTTCAGTACCATACGATATTGTGCTCCAAGCGTACATTCAAAATATTTCTTCCTGAAATTAAGTCATGCATTTGATACTAGTATACTTCTGTTGGCCAGGAATGCCCTGTTTGCCAGTGCTACTCCGTCAGTCTTGGCTTATTTTGTTGCCTAAGTAGCTGAATTCCTTAACTGCATCGAATAATACTTCGTGCTCGCCAATTCTTATCTTGAGTTTCTCGCTGCTCTCATTTCTGCTACTTCTCATTGCTTTCGTCTTACTCCGATTTGTTCTCAATCCATTTCTGTACTCATTTGAATGTTCTTTCAGTTCAACAGATCCTCTAATTCTTCTTCACTTCCACTGAGGATAGCATGTCATCAGCAAATGTTATCATTGATATCCTTTCACCAATAATTTTAATCCCACTGTTGAAAGTTTCTTTTATTTTCATCGTTACTTCTTCGGCGTATAGACTGAACAGTGGGGGCGAAAGACTCCCTGCCTTATGCACTTTTTAATCCGAGCACTTTGTTCTTGGTATTCCACTATCACTCTCTCTAACTTCTTTTACATGTTGTGCACTACCAGCGTTTCCCTACAGCTCACCGTTATTTTCTCAGAATTCCGATTATCTTGCATCGTTTACGTTGTCGAACCCTTTTTCGAAATCGACGAATCCTATGAAAGTGTCTTTATTTTTCTTTAGTTTTGCTTCCATTATCAACCGCAACATCAGAACTGCCTCTCCGATGTCTTTAGCTATCCTGAAGCCAAACTGATTCTCGTATGACAGCAACTTGGATGCTTAAGCTGATTGTGCGATAATTATTGCACTTCTTCGCCCTCGAAACCTCCTAAATTGTGTGCATGAAGTTTTCCCGCAAGTCTGTTGATATATCACCAGTCTTATACATTCTATGCCAACGAGAACAGTCGTTTTGTTTCTACTATCCCCAACGATGTTAGAAACTCCGATGGAATGTCATCTGTCCATTGTGCCTTATTTGATCTCTTGTCTTCCATAGCTCATTTCAATTCTGACTCTAATACTGGATCCCCTATCTCTTCGCTATCGACTCCTGTTTTGATTTCTATCGCGTCGTCAGGTAAGCCCTCTCCCTCATAGAAGACCTCAGCGTACTCTTTAGCCCTATCTGCCATCTACTCCGTATTTAACAGTGAAATGTCCATTACCCCTTAATGTCACTTCCCTTGCTTTTAATTTCACAGAAGGTTGTTTTCAATTTTCTGTATGCCGAGTCAGTCCTTCGATTTGCTCTCAGTTCATATTGTGAAAACATTTGAGTGCTCTTTCAGTTCAACAGATCCTCTAATGCTCCTTCACTTCCACTAAGGACCTTTCATTTTCGAACTCGTCACATTTCTCACGCAGCCCTTTCGGCCTCGTTCTCTGCGCTTCCTTCTTGTTTACCTCCTAACCGACTTTTATTTCCGTATTACTGAATTTCATTGAAAATATATGAACTTACTTCTGTCGTCGGTCAGCTGAAGTATTTCTTCCGTTACCCATGGTTCTTTCGCAGTTACTTTCATTGTACCTATGGTTTTCTTTCCAAATTCTGTGACTTCTCTTTTTAGAGATGTCCATTCCTCTTCAGCTGAACTGCTTACTGAGCTACTCAGTATCGCAGTATCTATAGCCTCAGAAAACTTGACGCATATCCCTTCATTTCTTAGTATTTGATATCCCACACGTTTGCGCATTGATTCTTCCTGACTGGTCTCTAAATTTCAGTCTGCTCTTCATCATCTAACCTGTGATCGGAGTCTATATGTGCCCCCAGCACACCTTACAATCCAATATCTCATTACGGAGTCTCTGTCTTACCATGATGTAATGTAACTGAAATTTTCTCTTATCTCCGTCAAATTTTCTCCTACCTCCCGGTCTTTTCCGAGTATACTTCCTTCTCTTGTGGTTCTTGAACAGAGTATTCGCTATTACTAGCGAAGTTTATTGCGGAACTCAATTATGGTTTCTCCGGTCTCATTCCTACTATCAATTCCATATTCTCCCATAAGAATTTTTTCTTTTTCCTCCCCTACAACTGCATTCCAGTATCCCGTGACTATTAGATATTCATCTCCCTTGGCGTACTATTTTGTTGTTGCTTTAGGGTGAGATCAAACAAATCCCAATGATGAAGAGCGAAGTTTTAGACAATCTTTCGGTGAAGAAAAGGAAATCTTGGGAATCTCGGGAGTCACAGGGTTATTTGGTAACCGTGATAGCGTTACGGAGATGTTTAATAAACTCAAGTGGCAGACTCTGCAAGAGAGGCGCTCTGCATCGCGGTGTTGCTTGCTCGCCAGGTTTCGAGAGGGTGCGTTTCTGGATGAGGTATCGAATATATTGCTTCCCCCTACTTATACCTCCCGAGGAGATCACGAATGTAAAATTAGAGAGATTAGAGCGCGCACGGAGGCTTTCAGACAGTCGTTCTTCCCGCGAACCATACGCGACTGGAACAGGAAAGGGAGGTAATGACAGTGGCACGTAAAGTGCCCTCCGCCACACACCGTTGGGTGGCTTGCGGAGTATCAATGTAGATGTAGATGTAGATGTAGACATTGAGGCACTAGTGTATCCACATCTCGATCTACATATGAACTCCGCAAGCCACCACACGGTGCAAGGCGGAGGATACGTTTTATCACTCCTAGTAATTTTCTTTCCTGCTCTACTCGCACACAGATCAAGGGATAAACGGCTACACAAATTTCTCGCATGTCATCTTCGTGAAATGTACGTTGGCAGCAGTTGAATCTTTATTCACCCAGCCTCTAATACCTGGTTTTTATTCCCGTTATAGTGCCTCGTGAAAAGAGCATTGTCTTTCCTACAGGGATTCCCATCTGAGTTCACGAAGCATCTTCGTAAAAGTTGCGTGCAGATCGAACCTAGCGGTGACAAACCTACTGTCTATCGAGCGAGGTCGTGCAGCACACTTGACCTGCGTTCGGGAGAACGACGGTTGAAACCGGCGTCCGACCATCATGATTTTGGTCTTCCGTGATTGCTCTAAGTCGCTTCTGGTAAATTCCGGGATGGTTCGTCTGAAAGGGCACAGCCGATATCCTTCCCTTCCTTCCCAGCCAACCAACAAATCTACCATGAATTACATCGGTGTCTTCCTTTAATCCGAACTGTTGAGGATCCCAACCACTCGATCAGTATTCAAGAATAGATCGCACCAGCGTTCTGTATACCGTCTCTTTTACAGAAGAGCTACACTTTCCACAAAATTCTGCCAGTAAAACGAAGTCAAGCAATCGCCTTTTCTTCTACCAACCTGACGTCCTCATTTCATTTCATATCACTTTGCAACGTTTTGCTTATATTCATCCACATTAACTTACATTTTTCTATGTTTACAACAAGCTGATATTCATCACACCAACTAGAAAATCTGTCTCATTAATCTTGTATACTCCTGCAGATACTTAAAAGTGACATCTTGCCGTACGCCACGGCGTGATAAACAAACAGCCGTAACTGCTCCTCGCAGTTTCCCTCAGATGAGTGATGTATGTAGAGAATGAGATCACTCCTACCACACTTCCCTGGGAATTCCTGACGACACCCTTGTCTCTAATGAACACTTGCCGTCGAGGACAAAGCGCAGTGCTCTATTACTTAAGAAATCTTCAAGCCACTCACGTACCTGGCAACCCGTACCCCATACTCGGACTATCGTCAACAATCTGCAGTGACGCACTGTGTCTAACACTTATCGGAAATCTAGGTTCAAATGGTTCAAATGCTTCTGAGCACTATGGGACTTAACATCTGAGGCCATCAGGACATAACATTCAGCCATGGCCGACGCAGGATTCGATCCTGCGACCGTAGCGGTCACGCGGTTCCAGACTGAAGCGCCTAGAACCGCTCTGCCACAGCGGCCGGTGGAAATCTAAGAATGTCGAACCTGCGTTCTGCCCTCCACGCATGGTTTGTTAGATGTCGTGTGAGAAATGGCCAAGCTGAGTTTCGTACCTGTGATGCTTTGTACATCTGTGCTGATTTGTCGACAGAAGCCTTTCCGTTTCAAAGAAATATATTATATTATAGCTGAGAATGTATTGGAGAATTCTGTAGCAAACCGATGTTAATGAAACTGGATGATGCGGGTCGTTCTTTTACCTTTCGTATAAGGAGACTAGCGTACCACATTCGGGGCTACAGCAAAAAAAATGAAAATCAGTAATGTATCAGCTTTAAGCGTTTTGCACAACCATTTGTACGTCACCGAAGTCGTCTCCCCAAGCGATCCGTGAACTTTTGTTTATTTATTTATTTCCGTCTTTAGAACTCTTTTTGTATACTGGGCCGTGTTTTTTGTATTTTAGATTTTTGATTACAAATTTACCTCTCAGCATAGTGATAGAAATAATAATAGTATTAACATAAACGGCAATCAAATGAAAACGAGGTACTTGTAACCTTCCCGTATAAATAAAAAAGAATTAAATATTGATGTGTAACCTTCCCGAACAGAAAAAAAACTAACAAATAATTAAAGTTGGATAATTTAATTCTGACGTATGAAAACTGATAAATCTTAAGTCTAGAAAAACTGATAAATTTTGACGTAAGCTGCGCTACGCCATGGCCCTGTGAAATTCAATCTGAATCTGTCCGTGAGAAATAAAGTGAAAAATTCTTACCTCGTGATGGTGTCGCCGGATTACGCTGTCTACGAGGTGCGGCTGGAAAAAAAACCGGACTGATGCTGGAAAAAACATTTATTTACAATTATTTACAATTTCATGTTATCTCCTTCAATGTACTCTCCTCCTCGGTCTATCCACAGCTCCATAAGAATTTTCCACTGTTCATAGCAATGCTGCAGATCATTTTCGGTAAGTCCATACATTACTTCCGTCGCTTTTTCTTTTACTGTTTCAACAGTCTCAAATCTAGTTCCTTTCAAAGCTGACTTGACTTTAGGGAAAAGAAAAAAGTCACAGGGGGCCAAATCAGGTGAGTAGGGTGGATGATCTAAGATGGGAATGTTGTGTTTTGCCAAAAACGTCTTCACTGACAACGCACTGTGAGCTGGGGCATTGTCTTGGTGAGGGATCCATGACTTTTTTCTCCACAAATCGTTCCGTTTTCTCCGTACTCGCTCACGTAGGGTAGCCAGGACGCTAATGTAGTAATGCTGATTCACTGTTTGTCCCTCTGGTACCCAATCAATGTGCACAATCCCTTTGATGTCAAAAAAAACAATCATCACTGCCTTGAATTTCGATTTTGACATTCGTGCTTTTTTTTGTCGTGGAGAACCAGGAGTTTTCCAATGCATCGATTGGCGTTTAGTTTCGGGATCGTAAGTAAAAAACCACGATTCATCGCAAGTAATAACATTTTGTAAGAAGGTGGGATCACTGTCAATGTTTTCCAGGATGTCAGAACAAATCATTCTTCGGCGTTCCTTCTGTTCAATTGTGAGACACTTTGGAACCATTTTTGAACACACTTTGTTCATGTTGAAACTTTCATGAAGAATCTGCCTAACACTTTCCTTGTCAACTCCTGTTAACTCAGACACTGCTCTGATTGTTAAACGGCGATCTTGTCGAACAAGTTTACCGATTTTTCCATGTTTGCATCAGTTTTTGCTGACAATGGTCTGCCAGTGCGAGTGTCATCACTGGTGTCTTCGCGGCCATCTTTAAATCGTTTAAACCACTCAAACACTTGTGTTCGCGATAAACAATCATCGCCGTACACTTGTTGTAACATTACAAACGTTTCACTTGCAGATTTTCCTAGTTTGAAACAAAATTTGATGTTAACACGCTGTTCTTTCTGTACACTCAACATTTTCCGACGCACAGACAAAACGTCAACTACTTAAAACAGACGCTACGGGCAGACTGAGTGCAGGAGGCAGATGAAACTCGAGCAGTAGGCGGAGCGAGAGTCACGTGACAGGCCACGCGACTTTCAGCCTTATTGCATTCGTTTTATTGTTTCATCAGTACTAGTCCGGTTTTTTTCTAGCCACTCCTCGTATATATCTGCTCGTAAATGGCACAACTTAGTGCATTGCTGGACTGCCTACTAACGCTGGATGACATTTGTCTGAGATCTGAATTATTAGAAAAACTGACTTTACTTAGTGACACAACTGCACAGCTGCTCGTCTGATTACTAAAGAGCACATGACTATGATGTGACAAAAATTCCGGAATATTTTAATTTAGATAAATAGATTAGAAATACAAAGACCCAAACATTCTTTCTTTAGGATGAAACTGTAGTCATAGTGACACATAGAATTCCTTGGGGAATTATACTTTTATAGTTGACTGGTACAAACAATTATATTCTGAAAATTTTTTACGGTATTGATAAAGGTCTACAATCCATTATACGGGAAAAGTGAATATATTACAAATCTGGGTGAAATGGTGCTGACGAATCACAAAATAAAAGATTGAAACAAATTTATATTAACATCTCAGACAAGTGACTTAACTACGCACATGCCAATAAAAATAATAAAATTTACCTTACAATAGATGGTTGACTTATTCACACTGTTGATTTTTCGTTATATTAACAATTACTCTTTTGATCATCATCTCATTCCATGGTATCATTTAGCTCTGCGGCTGATCACAATTATTATTCAGTTCCATATGACAAAATTTTACTATTTGTTCTACATTGTGTCTTTAACAACTACTAACTATAAACTGCGCTGTACCTGCTGACGGACTACAACTACACTGTAGCAGCGAGTAACTGCAACTGCGGCAGACTGCTCTCACCTGCGACTCTATTGCAGCTCTCTTCTAACAGGGGCAAAGATATTTTATGCCTCAGGCAGCGCCTGTGAATTGTCGTTCTAGCAAGTGAAGTTACATTTGCTCCAGCAGGGTGGTGAAACCCTTACAAACTGTATATTACTTCAAAATTAATCTCCACAACTGTTAATACATTTATCCCACTGTGAGACAACAGGTAAATGCTTTCATGAAAACTGTTTGCGGTTGCTTACGGAATCTCTTCGCCGAAGTAAATCGATGGCCACGAATGCCTTTCATCACTGCTACAAAAATATGGAAATCGCATGTGGAGGTATCCTTACTGCACGGACTACGTGTAAGGGCTTCCCAGAGAATCTCCTGCAGAGTGCGTGAAACAACCTTGGAAACATGTGGGATAAATTTACTAACAATTGTGCGAATATTTTTAAAATAATAAAAATTTTAATTAATTTTTTCCACGTGTCCGATTTTCATTTGACTGCCCCTTACAATTGCCATACCCTGGAAAACGTATGCCGAGAAACGATGTTAGTATCTTTGTGTATTATTTTTCACCATTCATTCATTCTTATAAGTTCGTAGATTGGTTGGTTTGTCTCGGTTCCCTAATTCTTTTATAGGCGCTACCGTTAAAATATAATGTGGTCTCGTATTTCCGTATGACCACAGTAACAGGCATATTGTCTTTCTG
Organism: Schistocerca serialis cubense; assembly: GCF_023864345.2. Lineage (NCBI taxonomy): Eukaryota > Metazoa > Arthropoda > Insecta > Orthoptera > Acrididae > Schistocerca > Schistocerca serialis. Next base: position 690,495,247 of record NC_064642.1, on the reverse strand, counting down.
GTTAAAACTGTGCACGTGAACTACATATGAACTGTCTCCCGTTAGATGATGTACCACTCACTGACTACGGTTTGCATGGCCAAATTCTAGGCGTTCATGAACGCATGGGAATAATTGGTACACTCTTCGATCCGATTCACTGTTGTCCCAGTCGTTCTGACACGCGCCCACTTTCCAGTTCATCAGACGGGCATAGATTGTTACCCTTTGCTTTAGCGTACGTTGGACTCCCGTCAGATCCCCTCTACGTAACCTGTAGAAGCTCGTCAGACATATTGCCGTGATGTCTACTGGGTACATTCCAAGGATCACAAGTAAAACATCCGTTGGCTTGGTGCCAGAGGCCCCTGCGAGTCTGAGAAGAGCCTCGCAGGATTTACCCGCTCCGCGAGTACCGAATCTGTATCCCCAGACACTTACTGTGTAGCCTCCGTTGGTCGTGAAAATGGCATCGTGATCGTTACCACTGCATGCATCGGCAGCTTGTAGTTTACTGCTTAGGCGCGGGCTGTTTAGTGCAGAATGTTGCTTACTTTGTATACGACCGTCTCAATGTGTTGAGTGAAGTTAACTTTTCATCCAGTTAGAATCCAAAGCATCCCGTGACTGTTTCTGTGGTGATGGAGATTCTCCCTAATTTAAGTGCAGGAGTTCTAATACTGAAAGTTGACCTTTAAGGAGCATGTATGCGGTTTTCTGTGGAGCTATTGTGACTATGATGTCTAAGCGAAATCGCTGCTTCCGGGAGAGGACCCTAGCGCCATTTCCTGCAACTCAGCTTATGACTTCGCCAACACCAGAGTCAAGAAATCATCGGAATACGCTAACAGCCAATCGATTTGGTCATCGTCTTCCAGTTGGTACGAGAGACGTTCGATTACTAAACCCCAAATTAATGGCACACAAATAGACCCCTGTGGACAGTCTTTGGTATTTTTTGGGTTACTTCTTGTGTGCCACCTGACCATTCCATAACTGTACCTCTACAGCAGTCTATGAACTATACTGTAGACACTGAGGAACTTGTAGTTCATTCACACAGGCAAAAAAAGTGAGCTGCCATAAAGTATCAAACGCTTCCGCTATGTCAATAAATGTTTTATTTGAAGGACATATTTTTGGCAGCACTATTTACTTATCTACTTGCAATGATGCAAATTACACGACACTTTTCCATTATCAAGCGTACCTGTCAACATGGTGTAATAGGTATGACACTGTTCTTTAAGTCTATGTTACTCTATGTCTACGCATGACGCCTTATGCTTATGTAATAAAATGGAACACCTACAGCCGTCCTTACGATGTTATTTAGTGTATGGCTGCCAGTTTCGGTCCTTCTGTGTGCCATCTTTATGCCTTAAATGACGAGGATGGGCTAATTTAACGTCTGAAGATGGTGCACTGAAGCACCGAAAGTATTAGCCGTGTAATAAATAACATCGTAAGGACGGCTGTAGGTGTTCCATTTTATTACATGAGGGAACGGCGTTAAGTTCCCCAAACTTCCAACGACAGGGATGGAAATATAAAAGCCTTATGCTTCGTCTTAGCTGGTATGACGGGGTTCCTATGATACGTTGGAGCGTAAATGTCGATTGTCATTTTGTTACATTATAATGATGTTATTATATGCTTACTTTTTATTTGCGTGGTCTTATAAATTCCAGAGATAATATTTTATGATTTTTACGTAAATAACAAGTTTCTTATTGTATTATGTTTATCACAATGGTTTATATTTTTTCTTTTACAATGTCAATAAATTTTTGGAGATATTTTTCTATTTAGGAGTGTTTGTTCGTTGAGGATGTCTTCTGGGCATTTGTCTGTATGAGCGTAAATTTCCATTTCCTCCAAAGTGTTCATTGTATGTCCTTTAGGTGCTTTGGGTAGAATAATTAGGGCATATTCAAAATTTTCTGCTTTATGTTCTTGGCTTTTTATCGCTGAAATCTGTCCATTATAACTTAAAAAGATCACGCAAATAAGTAGTAAACATATAAATAACATAATATCATAACAAAAAATGGTTCAAATGGCTCTCAGCACGATGGGACTTAACATCTGGGGTCATCAGTCCCATAGACTTAGAAGTACTTAAACCTAACTAACCTAAGGACATCACATACATCCATGCCCGAGGCAGGATTCGAGCCCGCAACCGAAGTAGCAGCGCGGTTCTGGACTGAAGCGCCTAGAACCACTCGGTCACAGCGGCCGGCATAACAAAAAGAGAACTGACATTTACAGTACAAGATGACGTATGGACCAAGTCATACCAGCTAAGACGTAAGTATAAGGTGCCATTTGTAGACGTGGATTAACAAAAGCATAAGGAACAGTATGCTTACTGTTATACCATCTTCACAGGTTCACTTGTCAATGACAAAACGCCGAAACGAGCTCGTCCTTTAACTTGTTTCACTACGAGTAAATAAATACATAGTGCAGTAAAAAACTTGTAGTTTAAACGAAATATGTAGTTCTTCGATTTCATGCAAGCTGCGGGTCCACTGGGAAGGAAATTGTTCAATTAATGTTGTTGTTGCGTATTTTTTGTTACATGCGTCTACTATTTCGGTTGCCTTGTTACATCCATCTACAATACCTTTCCAAACTGGCACTTATTAAGTCGTGAAATTCCACGTGGCAGTGTATTAAGTCCCAGAGGAACCTGTCTAGAATCTTTGCAAGTGTCTTAATCAAACACATTAGGTTTATGCCTTTTGGGATTAGCCTGATCTCTATCCCGGGACTGTTTTATTCTAACAGCTTTTGCTGATATCCAGCAGGGAGACTCTCTGCCCAGTGTTCAGGGGTTGTTGTGTAGTTTGTTTGGGAGTGGCATAGTTTGTACTATCATTAGTGTGAGAACTTCAGCATGAATATTACCTGATCCTGGAGTTTATTCGTCTTTCAATTTCGCTATGGCCAGGGCTACCTTCAGCGAATGGTGTAGTTGTTAAAGAATTATAGTTTTTATTGTTTGGTCATATCTAAGTTTGCTGTGGATTTGCTTACCCTGTTGATAATCACCCGGGACGAGTTTGCAAAGCAGGTATTCTGCTGTCTCCATCTAATCGTCAACGATCCACATTTGGTTTTCATTGTGAATAAGATGACTGGATCTTTCCTTTGCTCTGTTAGTACTTTGTACGGTTTACTACACACATCCATCTGTAGCTGATTTCTCACGTAGCTTTCCCATTGCTACTCTGTGTGCTGAGTAAGCAGTTCTTGGTAGTGGGACATAGCAGTTTCTCAACGTGACAGTGGCAGTCGGTACCTTCCACGCCCGAAGTGGGGGACCTCTGATAATCTCACCTACCTCAATGTTTACATCGTTTAATGTCCGTAAGCTCAGGTGGCCATGGGATCTTTCTTAATTATGGGATGACAGTTTTATGGATACATTCGAATTGTCCGTTTTATACCATTTCCAGCGCCCTTCGATCTACACTTTCTGATATTCTGTTGAAAATAGATACTCTTACACGTAGCTTGTTTCAGTTTGCTTTGTTAAAGTTAAATCCTTCTGCTGTAATTAGGTTTTGCACTGTGTTATTTTTATCATTAACCGTGAATATGATTGTATTTTGATTGCTCGTTGTCAGTCCGCATTGGTCTGCAGCTTGAAAATTTTATTCGTAGCTCTTTTTCATAAGCACAATAACTGCCCCATGTAGACCGTTGCGACTCTGGAAACACGCTGCCTAGCTCCACAGAGCTCAATGTTCCAGTGTGTCTTGTTCACTTTTTGGCCGTTAACGAAATGTCGCTCGGTCCCGCACGCCGTTGGAAGTCTAGGCAAGCGGCGCTAGCATCAATAATACCCTCTCGTGGGGCACGTCACTACAACAACCAGGATTCTTGGCACTAGCAGCGGGAAGTACAAGTAACACTTTATTTGCGAAGGTGCCTCTTCATGACATAAGTTGTGTAGGTCACAATCACCTGTTCTGCCCATTGCCACTTTCAGATCTGTTACAAATATAAAAAACAATAATTTCTCAAACTATGTTCAATTATCTGAAGCTAAATCTTCATGGGGCCTAGTGGTAGGTAAGGAGCAACAAATAAAAAATAATCATTAGCAGCCATTGCATACGGAGCATAGGTACTATAAAGGTAGTCTGATGTAAGTATCAACGGCAGTACCGATACTCCTACGTAGGTAGGCCAGTAGAAGGCATTAATGGTAGAGTACAAGAGCTATTCGTACCGTAAATTCAATAGTTAAAATGTAGTACGTGTAAACATTAATTAAAATTATTTCATTCGGAAAAATCACCATCTGACAATGAAACATGAATTCGTATACAATATTAGAAAATAAAACCCATATGTAAAATCCACATAGAACATTTTAATGGTAATAATGGAAAGCTCCTAGCCTGGAAAAGTAAATTACGCATAAACGTGTACGTTTCAGTACAAAAATTTGAAAGTAACATCAAAACTATAAATCGAAATCTTTAAACATGGCAGAGCAATTAATCATAACTATAAGTGGAAGATAGTTAACAAGACAGTGAATATTAATTAATGTCTCGAAAGCTGTTAACACATTCGGAGTTGTTTTATCCAAACGTGTACCGAATGCGTACTTATCTCGGCTATACGTATTTTATTAAAAACGAGTCTTGAAACTCCTCGTTGTCTGACAGATGTAAAGCTTTTCACAGCCTTGGTGGCTGATCTTGTACACACCGGAATCTAAATATTTCTTGCTGCGGTGCAAACTTTGTGCGGTTACTTAGAACCTACTGTTTGAAATTCAATGGTTACTTTTGTTTTTCTGGAGCCTTGTGCAATTCTGGCAGGATCTGTACCATTGTATGAACTAGCAACAAATCTATTGCCCTCCGGCTGTGTTATTTCCTTCTTGTCATATGTTTTTGACCTTGGCGCTTTATAAAGGTTTTGTGCGTGGTGAGCAGTTTTATTGAGAGGGCAAACGGGGTTTCAAAATTTTTCCAATTTTGCATTTTAATCGGCTTTCATATGACATACAGTTCTGCTATTTCGTAAGACAGTGGCTGAGCATGGGTCGGCCTAATACCGGATGTATCGCGTCAGCCCACGTGAACATAATCCGACGGTAGTACCACATACTAGGGACGCTATGTTGAGTACCGCTGACTTAGAGACGCCCGCTGAAGCACCCTCTGCCCACCAATAGAAAGACTGAGTGGTGATCACGTGGGGCGTTCCGGACGGGTTGGTGAGAATGCGACGGTATTGAGAACGTTATCTTGCGTGACAGCTCGGTCTGCGACCGCACGTGTCCGCCAGTTTCTCCCTTTTGGGGGCGCAACGCCCGTCAATTTAACTGCGGCAGCCTCCTGTTGCCCTAGCGAGTTTATGTAATGTACAGTTGGGCGTAGGATTTTGGAGAAATAAAAACCTCACAGGCGACTGGAAACAGTCTTTCCTTTGCAAGTTTTTCTCCCAACACCACCGGTCGCCCCGCTTCCAGCTCATTTTCACATCTTGACCGAGTCCAGAACGTACAGTTTGTTACGTCACAGCCTTTATTCCATTTGTGCGGGCTACTTGTTTAATCACTTTCAATTCTTCCGCTTGCTAGTAATGGGAGAGTGTTAATTTTAGCATCCTGTTGGTAGTGGCTCTAAAGTATGTCCACTTATGCTTTTTAATGCGACAGTATTTCGTATTTGTAGTCGTGTCAGTAGCCGTTGCTATCCTAAGAATGCTAAACGTGTATCTTCCGTTTCTTATACCTAAGAATTTATACTTATTTATTCTTCCAGTTCCAACCTGAAATTAATTTTCTTCTTGCATCACACTCATTCCTCCTGATACCTCACGCATTTAACTTTCGTCATGTTTATACTGTAGGAAGAGTAGCCTCATAACCTCTGTAATAGAACATTTTCTCGGATGCGACAGGAATTTGTTTAAGAAACCTATTTCTTAAATTATTGATGAAGATCTCAGCTACAGTACCTCACAAAGTGATTCCCACTGCCAGACGACCCTTCTGACAAAAAATCGTACCGTTAAATTCAAAATAATTAAATGGCAACGCAAGTTCTAAAATTTTTGTGCGTTCGACTATTTCCCCTTGACAAATCCTCTTGTATGTCAACAAGCTCTGCTTATGATAATCAAGTATCGCATACTGGGATGGTAATACATAGATCACCAATATCAAAATAAGTCAATGTGGCTTCAACTGGGATTGGTACAACTTTAATATTCCTCACATATTCACAACTGTTTTTGTCATTCTAAGTATATGCTCTCTCATCATTTGATTGCATTCTTGGTTAGCTTCATATCTGGAACATGATATGATGTTAATAATCACCCCAACCATTTTCCTATTTTGTGTAATTCAATTTACGTACGTAGAGATGAATTCATCATTTGTAATCTATGTTCCTCTTTCTCATTCAGAAACAAGAAAACTACTGTCTTCAATTTTTTGTTTATTTCTTACTGAAATATACTCACATGATTTCTCTTGATGTCATATATCTTATCTGCAAAATATTTTTTTTAGTTCTTTTATATAGTCAGTATCGTAAATAATGACGACAGCATTCCTTTTGACACTCTCGTGACTACTGATCGTTCCATCTTTCCATCTCTAATTTATGAATTACAATTTTAAGGGCTTCTATGTGTTTAGGAAAATAACGTTTGTAAGGACCTACTTTGGGTCTGCGATTGTTATCTTTTACTGCGACGTCCATTCGTTCCAATCTATTGAGTATACCTATGTCACAAGCAACTTTTACTTCTGCGATAGTACTTTTCTATTTTTGATTGTGCCTGAGCTCAGCTTCGGGATAATGTTGAAACATAGACCCTTACTCAGAAAATGCATTTGAACATCTGTCACTTTTATGTTCATGGGACTGACTACCCTTTCGAAAAACTGGTTTGATTTTCTGCTTTCTGCCACTTTTCACATCTCAATATGTACTACAGCTGGAATCTTCCCGTGTCTTCTGACCTCATCCAAGGGTACCTCCATACATTGAGATTTTTGAACAATCTGTTGTCTGTTTGTTATTACTAAGTAAAATTTGTTGCAGAACTCAATTAGTCTTTATCCTCTTTCATTCCTTCTCCAGTCCTATACCTCTGCCTTCTATTCCTTCCACAAATAACGCCATTCAGTCCCTCATGAATATAATTTTTTCATCTCCCTTTAATACTGACTTACCTACTCATTATTGTAATAAACTTTTTGTATCATTTCATCTGCTGCTTGTGATGTCAGCATACTTACCTGAACTATTTTTATTAATGAGAACAATTCTATCATTGAACTATTCACAGAAACTCAGTCTCCGGCCTACCTTCCTACTCATATCGATTTCTACTTCTGTTTTGCCATTTCCTGCTACTGTGAATAATCTGACCAAACTGCTTAATTGCTTTCTATTTACTCCACTGATACCTTCTGTGTATAGGTCGAATTCTTGCATACCACTTTTTCAGATTTTCCAGCTTCCTTACCACGGTCAAACTTGTGACATTCCACACAGGGATTCATGGATTGTTACCCTTTCTTTGGTTATGCTATCTTTTCTCACAGTTACCTCCCCTTGGCAGTCCTCCACTGGGAACACGATTGGATGACTAATTCGGAATTTGTTTTTTCAGTCGAGTAACCATCATGACAATTTTTCAATTACAAGCCACATTTTCTGTGGATAAGCATTATGTACCTTTATTGTAATGATTTCTATTGTCTTTAGTATCCTCATACCGTTGACGGTTGCTGATTCTTCTACCTTCAGTTTCGCAGCCCAAGGGAAAAATATGGTTTTGAAACTCAGTCCCCTCCTATGCCCTCTCTGATAAGGCCATTGGTACAACGAGTTGACTCCATATGCAAGAAGTCTTCGGCCATGATTTCCGGCGATTTTTATTCAAGATTTATAGTGTGTCTGGTTTTAATCCTGGGACCGAGAACGTTTTGATTTCCAGTGAAAAACACTTCCCGTTTTCTTTTTTCTTTTATAGACCACAGAGATATTAAACGTATGTTAAGCTTCCTATTCTTGTCGACGATTGCGTCTTGGAGGCACACAGCCGGCATGTATTTCGTTGTGTGAAAGTTATTAGGCTTTCTCACAATGTGTTTTATTGACGTTGATTACTGTCTTCGTCATCTGAAATATTTGGGAAACCAATTACAAATCGGAAGCTCGCTGTCGCAGTATATTGTTCTATGTGAAATATTACTTACTACCTCATGCTGTTCTTTATTGATTTGATTATCTATAAAACATGAATGATCAATTTCTGAAAAATAATTCCACCAACAGACGTATGTGGAAAAGTAATCACACTTATACGGGTGTAGTGAAACACTAGTTCGCACATACACCCACACCCCGACTGGAGTACCAACACGTAAAATGATAATTATCTTTGCAATCAGGTGCGTGTTTGTAAGCAATAAAAATTGGACACTCTTCGTATGGAATATTTTACTCGAATTGACCTACATTAACACACCCTTAAATATTTGCTGTTCTTCTAATCAGAAATGTTCCTCTGGGGTAGATTTTTACAGTGAACATACAACTCATACTGACTTCATTTACTTTGACTATGGACATTAATTTGTAGCTGTATCACGTTAATCCCAAACAAAGGAGGGTAACAATCAACACTGCTCACTTACCACACTTACACTGAGACAGGAGATCTTTGCCACTAGGATATCTGTACTCGTGATGAGCATGCGCATGGGGCTCTTCCTCTCGTACTATTCCCCTCCGCCCTCTCACAATAACGGATACCTCATGATTTGACTGTAGTATATAGTTAGTACTTTCACCTGCGACCTGTGTTATAGTGTGGACAGTGGTGACAGTATACAAACCATTGTGAACTGAGTGACTGACGTGGGGTGGTTAAAATAAAACTGTCGTGATAATAGTGCACCTTAGCATAGGATAGGCAAACCAACCTACATCTTCATCATCTTGGGTGGATGATGTAAGTTTGGCTGCCCATCTTAAGGTGCATAAAATAGGGAAGTACAGTGATCAGCCAGAATATTATGAGCACCTACCTAATAGCCGGTATGTCCTCCTTTGGCGCGGATAACAGCGGCGACGCGTCGTGGCAAGGAACCGATGATGTCTTGGAAGGGCACTGTACGGAGTTGGCACCACACTTCACACCCAACTCACCTGATTCTCGTAAATTCAGGGGAGGGGGCGATGATCTCTAAAGCCAAATGTTTTCGATGGGATTCAGATCTAGCGAGTTGTGGGGACAGCAGATCAACTGGAACTCACCACTATGTTCCTCGAACCACTTCACTCCACTCCTGGTCTTGTGACGTGATGCATTATCTTGTTGAAAATGCCACTACTATCGTGAAACATGATTGTCATAAAGGGGTATACGTGGTCTGTAACCAGTGTACGATAGTCCTTAGCCGACACGGTGCTTTGCATGATGTCCACTGGAGACGTGGATGCCCACCTGAATGCTCCCCACAGCGTAATGGAGCCGCCGCCTGCTTGTCTCCATCGCTCTGTAAAGGTGTCAAGCAGCTGGAAGACCCCGGATTCGCACCCTCTTATGGGCATGATGAAGAAGATATCGGGATTCATCAGACCAGTCAACCTCTGCGACTGCGCCCACTGCCGATGGCCATGTGCCCATTTCAGTCGTAGTTGCCGATGTCGTGGTGTTAACATTGGCCAAAACATGGGTCATCGGTTGGGAAGCCCCATCAAATGGTTCAAATGGCTCTCACTATGCGACTTAACTTATGAGGTCATCAGTCGACTAGAACTTTGAACTTTGAACTAAGTAAAGCTAACTAACCTAAGGACATCACACACATCCATTCCCGAGGAGGGTTCGAACCTGCGACCGTAGCGGTCGCTCAGCTCCGCACTGTAGCGCCCAGAACCGCACGGCCACTCCGACCGGAGAAGACCCATCGTTACGAGTGTTTTTGCACTTTGTGTTCAAACACACTTGCTCTCTGCCCAGCATTAAAGTCTGGTGTAAGCCCGCCAAAGTTCGCCGCCTGCCCTGTTTTACCGTCTACCCAGCCTACGACGTCAGACATTTGTAATGAGGGGTGGCCGCCCAATCCCACGACATCTGTACGTGGTTTTGCCAAGTGTTACAGACACTCACCACAGCACGCTTAGAACTCCCGACAAGTCGTGCAGTTCCCGAAATGCTCGTGCCTAGAGTCCACGCCATCACAATCTGCCCTCGGTCAATCTCAGACAGATAGTGCACCATCCCCATTCTACACGCGGACACCATGCTCACTGATACTACATGGACTGTGTGTTTTTCTGACTAGCAGTCATTCCTCGCCAGGTGACGCTGCTATCGCCTGAACGGTTTTATATTGAGAGTATCTGTGTAAGCTGGGTTGCCTATCTCAAGGTAGACGAAATATTTTCCAAGCCAGTTCGATTTTGGTCACCCTGTATAATTGGCGCTTTCTGTTACGGTTAGGCATAAATTAATGCATGACTAGCCCACACAACATTCAATTCGTAGTGGGCCATATATGAATATAGGCTACATGGTTGAATATTACTCGGAACGGCACCTATATCGCTGAAGTGACGCTTAGAATGTGTTTTGACTGAAAGTAATTGCCCTTGAACTGACAAGGGAATTGTCCAGTTCGAAATGTCAGAATCAACCCCGAAGTTTTTCACACTGGAAGAATAACCGAAAGAAATGCACTGACAAAATTTTACCTGCTAAGGAGCAACGGAAGTATTCTTTAGTGTTAAATTTAATCATTTTTTCCCCGTGAAGAATCGATCATAGCAGTAGTTTGCACAGCCCATCCTGTCTACCCTGCGAGCAGGTCAATGATCAGACTATCGTGCCAGGAGAACGTAGTGTCGCCTAGTGCCGCGTGGCAGGAAGTGCAAAGTGCACACACGCGAAACTGAAGCTCTTAAACCACACAAAACTGTCTCAGGTCATTAATGTTTTGAAACACCTTCAGCTCTTATAGACAGTTAATTTGTTGCAGATGTAATTGTAATCAAGTAACTAGAAGAGGAAAGAAAATCAAGGCAGTGAACGATGTTACATTACAGAGGACTTCCATCGATCGGGGCTTCAATAATGAAATATTTTATAACAACTTTTGTAGCCATAGTATGAAGGCTTTCACGATCGGATGACATATCTTCTGGTAAACCTTCCGGGATGTAAGGTCGTGGTCCATGAAACTCTTCAGCTCCTAACGTTTCGTCCAGAGCTGCGCTGGACATCTTCAGAGGGGTGTTTCTCCTCCGGCAAGACTCACCGGAGGAGAAACACCCCTCTGAAGATGTCCAGTGCAGCTCTGGACGAAACGTTAGGAGCTGAAGAGTTTCATGGACCACGACCTTACATCCCGGAAGGTTTACCAGAAAACTTTTGTAGCGCTGTATTCAGTACAGCAATTATGTATGTTTTACTAATAATGAAACAGTTCCTTGTTTATTTCTGGCAGTTGCCACAAAACCGCGATGTGTCTATTGGCCGACGAATACAAACATCTTCTTTACACCAGGCACGCCCCATTAAAGAAAAATTAATGCGTTCTGAAACTTTAAAGCTGTTGCTAGTTTTATTTAGACAGATTTGGGATGGAGTAAGAATTAGCCGTGGCCATTCTTCTGTATAATATGCTGCACACCTTGCAGGCCTTATCACATGCGTAGCCGGCCGCGGTGGCCGAGTGGTTCTAGGCGCTCAGTCCGGAATCGTGCGACTGCTACGGTAGCAGTTTCGAATCCTGCCTCGGGCATGAATGTGTGTGATGTCCTTAGGTTAGTTAGGTTTAAGTAGTTCTAAGTTCTAGGGGACTGATGACCTCAGATGTTAAGTCCCGTAGTGCTCAGAGCCATTTGAACCATCCATCACATTCGTAAAATGTGGTGATGCTGACAAGTCACATATGACTGAAGTTTAACAATACTGCTCCGCTGATAAACCTGATATAATAAATATCCTTCAGAAATTGAAAAGTCCGACAGTTTTCAAGAAAATGCTTTACACTGACCTAAAAGTTTCTACGTCGGGAGACTGAATCACGCTAATAATTGCAAATGGAATCCGAATTATATTAAAAATCCATTTGTCGGCCTCCTAAGGACAAAGATGTCATGCCTTGCCTTGAGGTTGCTGAAGATAGATATTAAGCCGCGGAAACAATAATTCACTGATACTTGCCACTGGCAATGTCGTATGTAAATGTGTCACAGCAATCATCGACCGCACAAGTGATTCTTGTTAGTTTCACTCGAAGTGATAAAGTGCGATTTGCACACAGTTCCTATACGAAACCTTATTCTCTGGTTTTAATCACAGAGTTTTAGGGGATAACAGGAAGTTTCTTTCTATATGACATTACCCATGAATGACATGTCCTGTATACGTTTACTCGATATAAGCTTCGTAATTTTGGGCCTTTTTTGGATATAATTCCCTAAATGTATTTAAGCAGACCAAAGAAACTTGAAAATCAGTAACGTTCAACTCACTTGCAATTCAGAAGGCCCACTCTCGTAGATCTCGCTTGGTAACAGTGCACTGACTTCATAAGCAGTGCCAAATCTTTCCAATATTTTTTCTTTCACACTTTTGAGGCCTTAATTTTGGAACATATCTTATAATTCATGTAAATCTTTCTTCCATGTACGCAATTCGCATTCAGATTTTACTAAAGGAAACTGGCTTTGCACATTGCTTAACTTTAAGTGTATTTTCCTTCTTTCGTTTTAGCATGAATTTTACAGTTTTTTCTTTGTCACTGAAAGCTATTACTGCGCTTGTTTTCTTTGAGCTAGGGAGATATGGTATTGTATTTTCGTTCTGAATAAGAATCATCTTTCGAATCGTCAGTTTCCGGTTTCTTCTAATATTTCCGCAATTTGTAACGAAATGTCGACATCGTTCGAATGAATGTCCAGGAAATTAAGTAATAAATGACAAATACATACGTCTTCAAAGAAGTAGGTGATTTCAGCTGCATACCAGGTACTTCATATTTCATGTTTGCAAAGCTGAGGACATTAAATGGATTAAACATTTATGTGAAACTTTGGAACCTGCACAAAGACAGATGCTGTTAGAAAGCATGTACAACGAAAACACATAGAAAATTAATTCAGCTTTATCTTATTATTAAAAGTTAGCCATACTAAAAAGGTAACTACTCTTTATTATGAAATATGAATGAGTTTCAGATTCGAGGGAATAGCCATTCTGAACAATTCTGTCATAGAAACTATCAGCGGAAACTGAAATTCGCGTTACAAATTAAGATCGTATTGTGCCATGATATTTGTTTACCGATGCGCCATGAACCAAGTTTATGCACCTGCCGTGTTCCGCAAGCGCTGTCCGCTACAGTTATGGAAGCCACATAGCGAGCTAGGAATTTGGCAGTTTTCGACATTTTTTTAGGGTTCTGTACTTCAAACGGTGGAAAGAGAATCCTTATAGGGTCACTTTGTTGTGCATATGTTTATCTCTCAGGATGTCACTCTGTCCGACTGTCCAAAGACCTTTTTGTCAGTAAGATGTAGACATATCAAGATCAAATTCATGTTGTGTACGGAGGTTGAAAGGGCATTGTCCTATTTACCATGTCGATTTGGGCGTAAATGGCAGGCCACTGTGGCCTAGCGGTTCTAGGAGCTTCTGTCCGGAACCGCGCGCCTGCTACGGTCGCAGGTTCGAATCGTTTCTTATTGTTAGAACATTGAGTATGATTAAAGTTAACTGTAGAAATTTTATAGTGAAGGGCATGGACTTCTCTTATAGTTGAAACAAGTGTCAAGCAAGGCAACTGCACACAAGAGGGTTATTAAGAAATATATTTTTGCTAACTTGTCTAGGTGTGTGAACTTTATGAAAAGGCGTATTGCTGTTATGGCTTAATGAAGCATGGTTATAATTGGAGTCTTTCTACTCATTCATCAGTCGTTATGTTTAATTCGTCGTTTTTCACTCTTTACTTTCATTGCTGTATTTCCATACGCGCATTGCACATCGGGAGTTGTGTACTGAGGAGCATTTTGTGAAAAGTGCTAAGATACTGTTTTGTATTGCACATCGCTAGTACGGCAAATGAAATTTGACTTTTCAAGGTCTATGGTGCCTTGGCAATGTTAGAAATTGAGACTTCTAAATCACTGCAGTCAAAAGATACGGCCATCAATGATATGTGTTTCAACTCTCGCAGACTCAACTATCTAAACCTACAGGGTACTTTCCGTTGGCCAAGATTCGTGAAATTTCCAAAAAGCAAGGTCTCACAGTACAACCAAAGGAGAAAAATCCGAAAATTGTAAATTTGTAATTACATCACACGAAAAAAAAATTATTTCTGTCCATTGTTATCTGACTCTTTGTTCGTCCGTCTGTTAACACCTCTTCCTCTCGAGAACGGGGAGACGTATCAAGTTGAAATTTATGTCACATACAATTTTGGTGAGAACGTGTATAAATCTGAATGTCGTGTATTTTCGATTCTATCAGCACTGTGGTTTTGATTTTTCAAATGTGGAAAGAAGGTCAACTGCTTATTTTCGCTACCTCTAATATACTCCTGTGCAGAATCTTGAGTGTATTTTCGATTGTATCAGACGTCCGTTTTTGATTTTTCAAATGTATAAAGAAGATCGACAGATTATTTTCGCTGTTTGTAATGGGTTCCTTATACCTGACGTAAAGTTTCTTCCTTTTTGGCCAATGTAAACGCTATTACAGCTGCCGCAAGTGATTTTATATATGCCTGGGGTATCATATTCGAATGAACATTGAACTTTTAGACAACGAAAATGGGCAAAACGAAAGTAAAAACGAAAGGAAATTTGATTAGTAAAATGATATCACCCTTCATCTACATAATCTTTGTAAATATACATCGTCGTAGGAGTTGAACTATCGAACTACTCTGAAACCATAATGAACATATTATTTTCAATATATTTACGTCCTTTATCATCTAATCAGAGCATTGATATTGTAAAACAATTCAAGAACGATGTAATATGGACATGCCATCAGTCTAGATGTGAGTGTAGCATAGACACTCTAGTATAAATGACATTCAGATTTATGCACGTTTCCGGCAAAATTTCAGTGGCTGGTACTTGACAATGGCGATAAATGCCAAAACAGTCTGTCGTGAATAAAGATTAGTTGTTATAAGCAGCTATTCGAGTGCCTGTTTGTAATAATCATGTCATTATTTGACATACATTACGTTGCTGGACCTAAGGAAGAAAACGAACAGCTGATTATTATAATAATGGTAAGCTAGCCTCCTGCATGACTTTTGTCACATTTATATTCTCGAAATTAAAATTTTCTCGAAAATCGTGGATCTCTGGGCCAATATCAGTATCGATAATAGGCAAAAATAATCAAGATTCTCGATTCACGGAATGGTGGAAATTTCTATAGACATGACTAACATTCATAATTTTGATTTGCAGATCCCTGTATTGGCCGTGACTGCAGTTAAAATTGTTGGATGTGAGGTCCGCCAGTTATGCAAAACACCGTTTTTTCTCAGTATGCAAACATGTTTCTGCACCACTGTGCCATCATTAGTGGGTTTTCGTTTTTATTTATTCTGCAATGTGAACATTTTTGCTAAATAATTATAAAATTATGTGCGTTTTCAGTTCAAACAACAGGTCGTTTCATTTTGTAAATACAGTTACATTTGGTGTTCATGGATTTTTTGTATCACTTGTGTGTTAATTACTACAGGTAGCTTGTCACCTTTTTTTTTTTTTTTTTTTTGCAAGCTGTTGGAATGGTTCAAAAAAATGGCGCAAATGGCTCTGAGCACTATGGGACGTAACATCGGTGGTCATCAGTCCCCTAGAACTTAGAACTACTTAAACCTAACTAACCTAAGGACATCACACACATCCATGCCCGAGGCAGGATTCGAACCTGCGACCGTAGCAATCACGCGGTTCCGGACTGGAGCGCCTAGAACCGCTCGGCCACTGCGGCTGGCTATGACAAGCTACCTGTAGTAATTAACACACAAGTGATATAGAAAACTCATGCACACCAAATGTAAATGTATTTACAAAAAGAAACGATCTGTGGTTTTGAACTAAAGATGCACATAATTTAAAATCATTTACCAAAAATGTTCACATTGCAGAATAAATAAAAACGAAAACCCACTGATGATGGCACAGTGGTGCCGAAACATGTTTGGGTACTGAGAGAAAACGGTGTTTTGCATAACTGGCGAATATCACATCCAACAATACGTAAATAAGTTTGTAGGAGCCCTCAGTGCTCGTGTCTTACCAACACCGCCTCGGCGCTTGTAGGTGACGTCACGTCAGCTAGGCACGACGAACGCCAGGTCTGTTTCAGGCAGAAACGCCTGGGCGTGCTCATCACTATAAATCTCTTATTTTTGGACAGAATTTTTGGTATTGTTTTGGATTCTGCAGTTTTATTTAGATGAAAGATTTTCTTACTATCGTAAAGCTACAAATGAAGACCTTAGTTCTGTATTACTGAATCCTATAGAAACAAACGTAGATCAATATGAGAAGATGCTTTGCCCCGTTGCAAGCTTCCGAAATTTTACATTCAAGTAACTATATTTACTTGATCCATTTTGTTATCGAAACTTACCCCAGCCCCCTTACAATTAACTCGTTTCTTTTATTTATTTATTTGTTTTCGTTTGATATCGTCACTGGAAATGTGAACTAATTTACATGTGTAAATGTCCAACTGTTGCCAGTCATTAGATTACAGTCGTTTTCAACGAAAGGAATTCTAAACAGGAAACAAAACAGCTTCATACATCGAAAATACTGCTGAGCTTAAACTTTTTTAAACATGCACATTAGAAAAGATAAATATTTCCCTCTTGCAACTGAAAGGAGAAATTTTGTAAGATAAAAAAATTTTATTTGATAAAACAAGCATCTCTCTTTTGCCTCTTCTTCTGTCCCCCACCCCCTCCCCTAACGTGTACAATCGCAAGGTATTTCATTAACATTCAGTTCTCCTCACCCATAGTCAACCAAGATACCTGAAGAAGAGCCCCAATATGTTCACAGTTTCTTGTAAAAGCATCTCAGTACAAACGTAGCTTCCACAGATTTACAAATAAGGTAAAGAAGCACGAATTCTGTTGCTGCTGGACCATGAAGTTGTTTATGTACGTCAATCCTTAAAAGAGGTGGAAATTTAAGGCCAGGAGTACACTATTTGTTAAGAAGTGTAATGAATGGCACAATTGATTGATTGCAGAAATCTCTCAGAACAATGTGTGTTGGTCAACTGCCGCCAATAGTTTCACATTTTCCTGTGTCAGAGATGGAGGCTCCACCATTAGGGGTATGCCTGCAACAGACCTGGTGTTCGCCGTGCCTAGCTGACGTGACGTCACGAACAAGCACCGAGGCCTTCCTTTGAGTCGGTGTTGGTCTTACTCGGCCATGTCCAACGTTTTTAAAATTATTTCGGCTTGTCTTATCAGCTAAAATTTTAGACCTATTGTTCCTTCCGGTGTATTATTCTCGCGTAAAAAATTTCAGCGCAGGTTTCGACGTGCCAGATTGGTGCCTTGCGAGCCGATGTGCCGGCCGCGGTGCTGTGCGCCGTCTTCCGTTCCGCCGCCAGAGCGTCACAGTCTGTCTGTAGCAGCAGGAGCAGCGGCTGCGTCGCGTGTATCGGCGTGACGCCTGGCCTCCATTTCACGATGGGCGGTGGCGCATTATCTGCGTCGATGTCACAAAGGCCGAATTTAGCGCCTCCCCGTCCCTCAGCTGGCCTCTGCGCGAAAAGTTTCCCGCCGGCGGAATTCGTGTAATTGTGCGAGCGTCGCTTTCGGCCTGGAAATGCCCCGCGCCCGCTGAGTTAAGCAGGATTTTACGAGCCCTCATCCGCGGGATGGCGGCCTCATTTGAGATTCATTTAACGCAAGCGCCGGGGCGTGGTGTCGCGCAAAAAACCGCCGGCTGCAGCGAGCCCGCGCCACTAATACCTTCGCATAAATCGGACCGTGTTGCAGCTCGGAAGAACAGCGCTCGCCGGCGTGTGCCAGCTGCCGTAGTTCTGCACCACTCGTTTGTCTAAGGCGTATGGCGCTATATGCCACCAGTAGCTGAATTTACGTTTGAAATTTGGTGCAGACAAAAAGAGTGACCCGGAGAAAAATGCATAGTTGAATGTACGAGGTTGGAGAAAATTAGGTTTTTAGGTTTGAAGTTGTACACTCTAACAACCCTACCACAACAAAGGTCAAAAATTAATTATGATTGAAGTGTTGCTCACACTGCTAAATATTGCATTTTCGGGCAACAACAAAGTTATATTATGTGGCAGGTGTCATTAGAGCACAGTTAATAAAGTTATTTCTTGAAATAATGGATAAACTAGGCTCTAATCTTTTCCTGTTTCCCACGCTGGTCTCGTTGTGAACTCATAGCTCAATTGTCGAACATCTAGGTAGTGATGATTCCAAGCTCGGATGCAAAGAGGCCTAGGTGCTATTCCGCGATATTCAAAAGTTTTATACATGTGTTTCATAAACCATTCTTGAAGATTTAACTTTTGCAAGTTAGGACAATGGTGATGTAAAAAAGTAATCAGCACTCCGAATTTAAGTTACAATTCTTTTTTATTACTTTTGTTTGCAATATCACGTAAATCGTTCCAAAACATCACTTCACAATATAAAACATACTTGAAAATATCTTCCTCACTGTTAAAGTTCACATTTCATAAACTGACTACACTTTGCATCTTTTTAACATGACGACGAAATCTTGACTCTCTAATAACCGCTTACGCGCACAAAAATCAGAGTTACAAGTACGTCAAAGATCATAGTGACAAAAGAAAGAATACACATAAGATTGATATCACTGCAATTTATACATATCGATGTATCGAAGTACCTCTACATTAATGAAATCAAATCTGAATGTTGTCACAGAAATATGTTAACTATTTTACAGAAACACAGTAGAATACTGCTGGTATCGAGAGGTTGAGGTGAGGTGCCGTAATGGTTACGTAATTCAAGTACCATTACAACACGAACCATTACTTTCAGTGCATAGCCATGGCATCATGTGTTTTGAGATCTTGCACTGCAATTGTATGACACAGAAGCATTTATCAGTCAACGACATAAAGAGTGTAAATTAGTCTGCGATTCTGTTATGGCACTTTATTTGTAAATCTCTGTCGCGATCACATAAGTTGTAGATTGCATAATTACCGGTTTCGGCCACTGCCATTTTCAAGTTTGTTACAAATAGAAAAACATTTTAGTAACTAAGCTCAAAAAATGTGTGTGAAATCTTATGGGACTTATCTGCTAAGGCCATCAGTCCCTAAGCTTACACACTACTTAACCTAAATTATCCTGAGGACAAACACATACACCCATGCGCGAGGCCTCCGCCGGGACCAGCCGCACTAAGCTCAAACAGCTGAAGTAAAATCTACATCAGGCCTTGTGACACATAAGAAATAGAATTGATATCATGATTAAAAGTCATTCATACCAGACACACATACCATACAAATAGTCTGATATAGATATAAATGTCCCAATTTATATATCTAGGACCTAGGCAAATAGTAAGTACTGATGATGGCTTGGATACGTTGAGTCTTTATACAACAGGGTTCCTTTCCCTAAAAAAAAAGAAAAAAATATGACATATTCCTGCCGGAGGCAGTGAAAGAGATCCATTACACCCCTCTTTCATGTCCGCCCCCGGTAGCTGAGTGGTCAGCGTGACAGAATGTCAATCCTAAGGGCCCGGGTTCGATTCACGTAGATTTTCTCCTCTCAGGGACTGGGTGTTGTGTTGTCCTAATCATCATCATTTCATCCCCATCGACGCGCAAGTCGCCGAAGTGGCGTCAGATCGAAAGACTAGCACCCGGCGAACGGTCTACCCGACGGGAGGCCCTAGTCACACGACCCCTTTCATAACAATTAATTTTATATGAATGCGTGATTTCTGTTCTTTTGGACATGTCCGAAAGAACACACACTTGATATATGTGACACAAAAGAAATAAAAATCTTATCATGATAATCAGTCACTCCAAAAGAACGGTGGCCACGCTTTCATATATAACTGATTCGCCTCGATGTACAAAGATTCCACCTCCCTCAGTTCGAATGGATGCACGCGTACATCTGACCTCCTACGGGAATATATGATAATCATATGAATGCGAGGCGTCTGTTCTTTCGGACATGTATGAAACAACAGACACCGTAAATTCCTATAATTACATTATGTGATCAAAAGTATCCGGAAACCCCAAAAAACATACGTTTTTCATATTAGTGTATTGTACTGCCATCTACTGGCAGGTACTCCATATCAGCGAAACCAGTAGTCATTAGACATCATGAGAGAGCAGAATGGGGCTCACACTCCTAAACAATCCCTAGGTCCACTGTCTCCGATGTGATAGAAAAGTGGAAACGTGAAGGGACCCGGACAGCACAAAAGCGTACAGGCCGACCTCGTCTGTTGACTGACGGAGACCGCCGACTGTTGAAGAGAGTCGTAATGTGTAATAGGCAGACTTCTATCCAGACCATCACATAGGAATTCGAGACTGAATCAGGATTCACAGCAAGAACTATGATAGTTAGGCGGGAGGTGAGAAAACTTGGATTTCATGATCGAGCGGCGGCTCGTAAAGCACACATCACGCCGGTAAATGCCAAACGACGCCTCGCTTGGTGTAACGAGCCTAAACATTGGACAATCGAACCAGTGAGAAAACCTTGTGTGGTGCGACGAATCACGGTACACAATGTGGCGATCCGAAGGCAGGATGTGGGTATGGAGAATACCCGATGAACGTCATTTGCCAACGTGTGTAGTGCCAACAGTAAAATTCTGAAGCGGTGGTGTTATGGTGTGGCCGTGTTTTTCCTGGAGGGGTTTGCACCCCTTGTTGTTTTTCGTGGCACTATCTCAGCACAGGCCTACACCGATGTTTTAAGCACCTTCTTGCTTCCCACTGTTGAAGAGTAATTCAGGGATGGCGATTGCAGCTTGCAACATGATCGAGCACCTGTTCGTAATACACGGACTGTGACGAAGTGGTTACACGACAATAACATACCTGTAAGGGACTGACCTGCACAGAGTCTTCACCTGAATCCTACAGAACACCTTTAGGATGTTTTTAGGATGTTTTGGAACGCCGACTTCGTGCCAGGCCTCACCGACCGACAATGATACCTCTCCTCAGTGCAGCACTCCGTGAAGAATGTTCTGCCATTCCCCAAGACCTTCTATCAACCGACTGAGCGTTTGCCTGCAAGAGTGGAAGCTGTCATCAAGGCTAAGGATGGGCCAACGCCATATTGAATTCAAGCATTACCGATAGAGGGCACCACGAACTTTTAAGTCATTTTCAGGCAGGTGTACGGATACTTTTGATCACATAGTGTACTACGCCTAGTTGGGCAATGGATCCACCTCCTTCAGTACGAAAGCAAACAAATATGTCCGACTTCCTGTGGCAATCGCACAGTAGCCACTATGGACCAAATGGACAGGCACTGCGGATAGGTGCCGCTCCATGGGAGTGATAATCGGACATGAGGCGTGCCGAATTAGTCTGGGTAATGCGAAAACGCTGTTTTCCAGTGGCGCAGTGGTTAACGGACGTGCCTGAGTGGTAGGAGAGTCCAGGTTCGAATCCTAGTCCGGTATATATTTTCACTCGTCGGCGGTGATTCCGCGTATTGTGTCGATGTAACTGACAGGTTGATCCTCTCCCTTTCCTTTCCTTTCTTCCCCTCTCTACCTTCAACTTACATATAATCCCAAAGTAACGAGCATCGGGAACATAGACGGCGACTGCGGGTAAGTGGCGCTGGTTGGAAATGTGGATCGGCCGAAAAGCATCCCGAGATAGTCCGCGCATTTGCGATAAATACTGTGTACGGAAGGCGCAAGTAGTGAACATAACTGCGTATTAAGCGTGAGATCCCGGGTTCGAATACCAGTCTGTCAAATGTTTTCACTCGACTCTGCTTACTCCACGTCAAGCGCCGACGGAGCTGATATCAGTAGTCCCTTTGCTTTCCTTTCCTTTCTCCACCATCCACCTTTAATTTACACGGAATAATTAATTTTGCTTTGTGTTGTTATTACCACTCGCTATTTGTTTGTGATAGTAACGGGCCTACAGGAAGGAGCAGATCTACATTTACATCTATACTCTGCAAGCCACCTGACTGTGTGTGGCGGAGGGTCCCTTGAGTGCCTCTATCGGTTCTCTCATCTATTCCAGTCGCATATTGTTCGTGGAAAGAAAGATTGTTGGTATGCCACTGTATGGGCTCTAATCTCTCTGACTTTATACTCATGGTCTATTCGCGAGATATAAGTAGGAGGGAGCAATATACTGCTTGACTCCTCGGTGAAGGTATGTTCTCGAAACTTCAACAAAAGCCCGTACCGAGCTACTGAGCGTCTCTCTTGCAGAGTCTTCCACTGGAGTGTATCTATCATCTCCGTAACGCTTTCGCGATTACTAAATGATCCTGTAACGAAGCGCGCTGCTCTCCGTTGGATCTTCTCTATCTCTTCTATCAACCCTATCTGGTACGGATCCCACACTGGTGAGGAGTATTCAAGCAGTAGGCGAACAAGTGTACTTAATATACTTCCTTTGTTTTCGGACTGCATTTCCTTAGGATTCTTCCAATGAATCTCAGTCTGACATCTGGTTTATCAACGATTAATTTTATATGGTCATTCCATTTTAGATCACTCCTAATGCATACTTCCAGATAATTTATGGAATTAACTGCTTACAGTTGCTGACCTGCTATATTATAGCTAAATTATAAAGGATCTTTCTTCCTATGTAATCGCAGCACAATACACTTGTCTATATTCAGATTCAATTACCATTACCTGCACCATGCGTCAATTCGTTGCAGATCCTCCTGCATTTCAGTAGAATTATCCATTGTTAGAACCTATCGATATACTACAGCATCATCTGCAAAAAGTCTCAGTGAACTTCTGATGTTATCCACAAGGTCATTTATATATATTGTGAATAGCAACGGTCCTACGACACTCCCTTGCGGCACACCTGAAATAACTCTTACTTCGGAAGACTTCTCTCCATTGACAATGACAAACAGCAGATTCTCTCCATTTCATTATTTTTTCCTCTATCTAAAGACTATCAGCATTATTCCTGTCTTGTGTGTGACTGAGTGGAACGTATTTGTTCACAATGTAGGGATGTTTTTTTCTGCTAACTCAGTCTTTCGGGTACTAGTGTGTGGCCAGAGAGGATGGCTGTAACGGCGCGATAAAGAAAAGTGTGAAGTTATTCACGTGAGTACTAAAAGAAATTCGCTAAAGGTCGATTACGTGATGTCACACAAACCCTAAGGCTGTAAATACAACTAAATACTTAGGGATTACAATTACAAATAACATAAATTGGAACGATCACATAGATAACGTTATGGGTAGAGGAAACCAACAACTGCGATTCACTGGAAGAACACAAAACAGTGCAGCAGGTCTACTAAAGAGATTGCTTACACCCCGCTTGTCCGCCCTATTCTGTAATATTGCTGTGCGGTATGGAATCCGCATCGGGTGGGACTTATGGATGACATCGAAAAAGTTCAAAGAAGGGCAGCTCGTTTTGTACTACTGCGAAATAGGGGAGATAGAGACACAGACATGATACGTGAATTGGAGTGGCAATCATCAAAACACAGGCGTTTTTCTTTGCGACGGGATCCTCTCATGAAATTTTAGTCACCAGTTCTCTCCTCCGATTGCGAAAACATTCTGTTGGCACCCACCTACACAGGGAGAAATTATCATCAAGATAAAATAAGAGAAATCAGGGATTGCACAGAAAAATTTAAGTGCTCTTTTTTCTCGCGCGCCGTCCGGGAGTGGAACGGTAGAGAGGCAGCTTGAAGGTGGTTCATTGAATCCTCTGCCAGACACTTTACTGTCAATAGCAGAGTAGTCGCGTAGATGTAGGTGATAGGTGTTGTGGCCAATACTTGTTTCGTTACGTTGTTGAGGGTGCGACAAGCCTCTCTGTGTGGTCGTTTCCCCACCACGGCTTTGTACATGGAGGTAACGGTGGAGGGTTTGAAAGGCAATGTCGTGGCTGGTTCTAGGTAACATGAATTTGTTTGAAATTCGCTCCTTGATGACTACAAAGAAGGCATTTGAATGTTCTTTAGGTGTGCTGATATTCTGTTTAACAGTTAACCATTCCATCGCAGGTTAAATAAAGTTTTCAATGTGGACATGCGCGTGATTTTGTAACTAAACGCATTCTTGCAATTTTCGTGGGGATGCTTTGTGTTCAGGTCAGCGGGTCATCTGCTTTCTATTACACGAAGGAACCTCACTTTTGTTTGAAGTTTATCACAGTAAATTCACTATCATCTTTGAAAAGTAGATCAGTGAAAGTAATTGCGTTTAACGCAACATTGAAATTTTAATATTTTGTGAGACTAAGAGAGTTATGCAGTTGTGTGATTGGTTCAGTTATTTAATCTGAGTGTAATTTTCAAATTATAGTACAGTTTTGTGTTGAAATATTTGGTCTTCCATTGTCCGTTGTTTGTTCGTGACCGACCACCCGTCTTTCAGACACACTGAGGGCCCATATATTTTTATTTATTCAATAAAGTACAACATCTAAAGGCTGTTTATCTTCAGATCATACGGATACTGTGATCCATTTGCCGTACGCGGGGAGTTAGTTTTATTTCACGTTCGTTCGTGTCCGGCGACGTGTATTTCAGATACCCCATAGACCCCTGTGGTATACAGAATAAGTATAGCTGTATTTCTAAAGTCTTTTCGCTATCAGTACCTACACTTAATTTAGCTAAATTAGGCATTTCTTGGTTTGAACAGTCATTTTCACGGATCACTGAGTGTCTTTCTAGCGGACCCAGTTTACCTCTCTATCGACGTCGTAGTGTGGCATGCTTTAGAATTCTGTCAGAAAAACCTTTTGGGTGTAGCCTGTTGGATTTACGTACGAGTGACCAGTGTTCTGTTGTGCGCCGTCACAAAGCACTAACACGAATCTCCCCTGCGTCCATTAATGCATATGTTACTCGCAACGAACTTGCATATAAAGGTAAGTGCAATGCCTTTGTGTGATTACAAGAGAGTTCTTATCGTCATTAGTGCAGCTTCATTTATTCTTTGTGTGTGTAAATTTCCAGTGAGACTCGCCTTTTGTCACTTAACGAACTCCAAATGGAAGTTCTTAGTAATATATTACACACCCCCTACCGACTCACTATCCCAGTTTGTCAGTATGAATTATTAAAAAAGTTATTTGGACTAGACGTGACACAGTAAAGTTAAGCTTGCTCCTGACTCCAATAGACATGTTGTAAGTGGACTATCAATGGTTACTTTAGAGTATTAATCAATTCGTTATCCATTGCTATCCAATAAATCAAACTATTCACCTTTTTAACGTAATTAGGGTGTCTTTATTCTTCTTCCCCGTCGCTGGTTACTTGCGAAGTTATACGAATCCCAAAGTAAAACATGATCATATTGTCAAGGTGACAGTTCACTTGTGGCTCCACACAAGATTCAAGATTAATTGATTAATGGTATTTTTTGTTTCAACCTTCACATTTAGTGAAGCGGAAAAATGCTCCTGTATGAGCACAAAAAAGACGAATATGTTTCTCTCTAAAGGCTTCTGACAGAAAAATGGGGAATTAGCTGCCTCAATACTCATTCCGCCTTCTTTACCAAAAATTTTGCTGTGCAAAGATATTTGCGCTCTTATAAAATAGAACTTCCTAAATCCTTTAGTCCAGGCTCATTTGTAGGTATGTCTTCATACACAGCACCCCCCTCTCCCTGTTACTGTCTCTCATTGACTCCTTTTTCTCCCAATGATTTCCAGTATTCAATTGCGACGAGTCTCCTCCCTCTATGCCCTGTCTCTTTTTGCCTTTTGTCTTTCTATCCCATTGCTATTGCCTCTACGATACAGTGACGGCACTAAAATTCTGGTGGCTCTAAGTTATTTCTATCCCTACACCCATTTGTTTAAAACTTCGGTCTAAAAAACGCCCTCGTCCAGACCTGTTTGTTAAACTTCGCCGGTCTGGGAGGGTCCAGACCCACAAGTCTATGTATGGTGCCCACTCATAGGTATTTTTCATTTCCACTGTCTCTTCGAGCCACTTCTCTTTCTATTTTACTGCTGCTGTCTCTCACTGACCATTGCTATTTCCTCTCTCTTTCACTATCAGTGCTATTGGATTCATCCATCTACACTTCTGCTTCACTGTCTCTTTCTCTCTCCCATCGTCACTGTCTCCTCTATCTTTCTCCCCCACTGGCACCGTCTCCTTTCTGTTCCACCGTCACTGCCTATCTCCTACTCTCTTCCTGCACAAGAAGCATGAACATGTTCGCATGGAATAAATTTTGGTGAGGAAGGCGGAAGTAGGATTGAAGGAGCTGGTCCCCATTTTTCTGCTCGAGTATGCCAAAGAGGGTTATATCTGCGTTTCTTGTGCAATGACATGCACATTTTTCCGGTGGTTCCCTCCATTTCCTTGTTGCAGTATGGTGTGCTGCTAATAGAAAACAACAGTTAACATCTCACAGTTCATTTATACACACTATGTGATCAAAAGTATCCGGTCAACCCCAAAAACATATTTTTTCCATATTAGGTACATTGTGCTGTCACCTATTGCCAGGTACTCCGTATCAGTGACTTGAATAGTCATTAGACACCGTGAGAGAGCAGAATGGGGCGCTCCGCGTAACTCACAGACTTCAAACATGGTCAGGTGATTGGGTGTCACTTGTGTCATATGTCTGTACGCGAGACTTCCACGCTCCTAGACATCCCTTGGTCCTCCGTTTACGATGTAATAGTGAAGTGGAAACGTGAAAGGACACGTATAGCACAAACGCGTACGGGCCGACCTCGACTGTTAATTGACAGAGATCACCGACTGTTGAAAACGCTCGTAATGTGTAATAGGCAGACATCTATCCACACCATCACACAGGAATTCAAAGCTGCATCAGGATCCACTGCAAATAACTATGACAGTTAGGCGCGAGGAGAGAAAACTTGGATTTCATGACCGAGCGGCTACTCATAAACCACACATCAAGCCGGTAAATGCCAAAGGACGCCTTTCTCTTGGTGTAAGGAGCGTGAACATAGGACGATTATACAGTGGAAAAACGTTGTGTGGAGTGACGAATCACGGTACACAATGTGGCGATCCCATGGCAGGATGTGGGTATGTCGAATGCTTGGTGAACGTCATCTACCAGTGTATGTAGAGCCAACAGTAAAATTCGGAGGCGGTGGTGTTATTGTGTGGCCGTGTTTTTCTTGGAGAGGGCTTGCACCCCTTGTTGTTTTGCATGGCACTATCACAGCACAGGCCTACCCTCGTTTTTTGAGCACCTTGCTTCCCAGTGTTGAAGAGAAACTCGGGGATGGCGACTACATATTTCATAATGCACGGCCTGTGGCGGAGTGGTTACACGACAAAAACATCCCTGTAATGGGCTGGGCTAACCTCTTCATCTCAGAGTAACACTTGCAACTTAAATCCTCAATTATTTGCTGTATGTATTCCAATCTTTGTCGTCCTCTACAGTTTTTGCTCTCTACAGCTCTCTGTAATAGCATGGAAGTCATTCCCTCATGTCTTAATAGATGTCTTATCATACTGTCCCTTCTCATTATCAGTGTTTTCCACGTATTCGTTTCCTCTCCGATTCTGCGTAGAACCTCCTCATTCCTTAGCTTATCAGTCCACTTAATTTTCAAAATTCGTCTGTAGCACCACATCTCAAATGCTTCGATTCTCTTCTGTCCCCGTTTTCCCACAGTCCATGTTTCACTACCGTACACTGTACTCAAGACGAACATTCTCAGAAATTTCTTCCTCAAATTAAGGCCGGTATTTGATATTAGTAGACTTCTCTTGGCCAGGAATGTCTTTTATGCCATAGCTATTCTGATTTTGATGTCCTCCTTGCTCCGTCCGTCATTGGTTATTTTACTGACTAGGTGGCACAAATCCTGAACTTCATGTACTTCGTGACCATCAATCCTGATGTTAAGTTTCTCGCTGTTCTCATTTCTACTACTTCTCATTACATTCGTCTTCCTTCGATCTACTCTCAGTCCATACTGTGTACTCATTAGACCATTCCGTTCTGAAGATCATTTAAATCTTCTTCACTTTCACTTAGGATACCAATGTCATCAGCGTATCGTATCATTGATATCCTTTCACCTTGAATTTTAATTCCACACCTGAACCTCTCTTTTATCTCCATCATTGCTTCCTCGATGTACAGATTAAACAGTAGGGGTGAAAGGCTACATCCTTGTCTTACTTCCTTTTTAATACGAGCACTTCGTTCTTGGTCGTCTACCCTTATTATTCCCTCTCTCCCTATAGATTACCCCTACTTTTTTTCAGAATTTCGAACATCTTGCACCATTGTACACTGTCGAACGCTTTATCCAGGTCGACAAAACCTATGGACGTTCCTTGACTTTTCTTTCTTCTTGCTTCCATTACTAGCCGCAACCTCAGAATTGCCTCTCTCGTGTCTTACTTTTCCTAAAGCCAAACTGATCGTCATCTAGTGGATCCTCAATTTTCTTTTCCATTCTTCTGTATAGTATTCTGGTAAGCAACTTGGATTCGCGAGTTGTTAAGCTGATTGTGCTATAATTCCAGCACTTGTCAGCTCTTTCCGTCTTCGGAATTCTGTAGATGATGCTTTTCCGAAAGTCGGATGGCATGTCGCCAGACTCATACATTCTTCACAACAACGTGAATAATCGTTTTGTTGCTACTTCCCCCAATGATTTTAGGAATTCTGATGGAATGTTATCTATCCCTTCTGCCTTAGTTGGCCTTAAGTTCTCCAAAGCTCTTTTAAATTCTGTTCCTAATAGTGGATCCCTTATCTCTTCCAAATCGACTCCTGTTTCTTCCTCTATCACATCAGACAAATCTTCCCCTCGAAGAGGCTTTCAGTGTATTCTTTCCACCTATCAACTCTCTCCTCTGCACTTAACAGTGGAATTCCCTTGCACTCTTAATATTACCGCTCTTGCTTTCAATGTCACCGAATGTTTTTTGACTTTCCTGTAAGCTGAGTCTGTCCTTCCGACAATCATTTCTTTTTCGATGTCTTCACATTCTTCCTGCAGCCATTTCTTGTTAGCTTCCCTGCATTTCCTATTTATTTCATTCCTCAGCGACTTGTATTTCTGTGTTCCTGAGTTTCCCGGATCATTCTTGTACTTTCTTCTTTCATCAATCAGCTGAAGTATTTCTTCTGTTACCCATAGTTTCTTCGCAGTTACCTTCTTTGTGCTATGTTTTCCTTCCCAACTTACATGATAGCCCTTTTTAGGAATGTCCATTCTTCTTCAACTGTACTGCCTACCGAGCTATTCCTTATTTCTATATCTACAGCCTTAGAGAACTTCAAGTGTATCTCATCATTCCTTAGTATTTCCGTATCCCACTTCTTTGCCTATTGATTCTTCCTGACTCGCTTTAACTTCAGCCTACTCTTCGTCACTACTCTACTGATCTGAGGTTATATCTCCTCCTGGGTACTCTTTAGAATCCAGTATCTCATTCCGAAATCTATGTCTGACCATGATGTAATCTAACTGAAATCTTCCAGTATCACCCGGCCTTTTCCACGTATACCTCCTCCTCTTGTGATTCTTGAACAAGGTATTCGCAATCACTAGCTGAAATTTGTTACAGAGCTCAATTAGTCTACCTCCTTTCACATTTCTTGTCCCAAGCCCGTATTCTCTTGTAACCTTTTCTTCTACACCTTCCCCTACAACTGCAATTATATAGAACACATTTGGAATGTTTTGGAACGCCGACTTCGTGCCAGGCCTCACCGACGGACATCGATACCTCTTCTCAGTGCAGGACTTCGTGAAGAATGGACTGGCATTCCTCAAGCAACCTTCCAGATCCTGACTGAACGTATGCCTGCAAGAGTGCAAGCTGTCATACTGAATTCCAGCATTATCGATGCAGTGCAGCACAAACTTGTAAGTCATTTTCAGCAAGGTGTCCAGATACTTCTGATGACATAGCGTATCTTCAACAACTTGTACACTCTGATACAAATACACTTGAAATAAGTATGCACAATATAAATCGTTGCTTCACATTTTTTGAATACTGTGCTCATTGATCGGAATTCATCGAAAACACGCTATTTATGACTTTTAGCTTAAAATAATATAAATGTTATTAAAAGTATTTCTTGAATTTCTGGTTTTTCAGTTTGTCAATCGTTTTAGTTCTTTTCAGGCATGTTATAATAGATTTTAGAAAAATGTTTGTATAGGACTGAAGTGCCCGTTATACATAGACAGGTCGTCATAAAGTTTTATTGGTGAAATACTGACTAAAAACATTAGTTTAGGACCTCAGATCCATTGCCATGACCATAAAACCCTTCCCATATTTTCACTACATTAATTAAAACTACTTTTACGCTCACAAGTCAGACGTTATATTACGTGCATATTTTAAGTGCAAAAGTGTCGTAACTCTGAATCTTTGGATCTTCTTAAAGGATACAGATATCGAAAAAAAGTTTTGATGTTCCCCGAGAATATCATCTTAAAAAGTTATGATGAAAATTTCGACGATCTGCATGAACATAAATTATAGAAGAGGCCATCCTCACAACTGGTACTTTTCGTACACAGAAATCATGGCTTATCGGTTTGTTTCTCAGTAATAGCACATGAACTAATGGTGTTTCTACAAGCCTAAGTTCCAGCATAAATCTCACATGATGCCAAAGAACCAACCGATATGCTCAATTTACCCGGTCTGGGGGAAAATTTTTGACTCTGTACTGTAGAACAGATACAGTACAGAAGTTTTTGCCAGACCAAGAGCTATCCAAAACACGTTGCACCCTCTCTGTGACCAACAGAAACCGAGATATGACACCTTGAATAATCAGATTTTCGCGCACAGCTTTCCGAAACGTATTGGCACCGTGCATTGCCGTGCACGGAGCGATTGCTTTATTAAGATACAAGTTCTTATTGCTAGGGAATGGTAGTTATGATCATTAGGCCCCGTCACCAGCTAATAGCCATACTCAGGGTATTTTGTAGATTACAGGAGTACTGGCCAAAATTGGAAGGAAAGGTCCTATATTCATATGTGTGGAAACCAATACCTGCTGAGATATGGATCGGGTTGTCCTACCACACGTTGAAGCAGACACTGTATACAGAACTGCATATGTTACGGCGCATCCTGATGTATCCGTCTGTCCTTCTTCACAGTGAATCATTCTCTCGCTAAAATACGCCTGGCTCCTTTCGGATTGTGTCGATGCAGTGGTTACACAGTCCTGCAACGCATACACAATGTCTATGGGCTAGGCAAACACTAACGCCTATGGATGTCTGCACAGCCAGAAATGCTAGTTCAGATCCAGCGAACGGGGAGTCCATGCTACAGGATATCCTCGGCCAATATACCGCTTACGAAACACTACGTTGTGGAACTGTAGCACGATCTGTAGAGCATTTCATGTTGCCCATCGAGCATAAAAAATAGTCGATCTTGTATTCGGTGATATTCCACTATGAGCACATGTGGGTAGGTCGAAATCCTCGAGCATTGATTTGCAGTAATGCAAGGCTAACTTTCTCTAATAGTGCTAGTAATTCATCTGCGGAAAACGGTGACACACAGCGCATATTAATCTGTTGAGCAAAGTGTGTGGCACTACGAGTCTGTCACCGACAGTTACTACCCAGACATTGATACTGAGGCGATCCTGATCGTCACCTCCATGACTGCTCGACAATTTGCATCTGCCAGCAGGTGCATATTGTCGTACACCAACGAACACTATATGCTGCTCCTCACAAGTAAAGCGACCGGTACTTCAACGGGTATTGGTTCAAATGGTTCAAATGGCTCTGAGCACTATGGGACTCAACTGCTGAGGTCATTAGTCCCCTAGAACTTAGAACTACTTAAACCTAACTAACCTAAGGACATCACACACATCCATGCCCGAGGCAGGATTCGAACCTGCGACCGTAGCGGTCTTGCGGTTCCAGACTGCAGCGCCTTTAACCGCACGGCCACTTCGGCCGGCTGGGTATTGGTTCCAGGGAACATAATTATGGGAAATTTTCTTCTAATATTGACCATCCCTGCCTTCTGTAGGAATATGTCTCACATTTTTTTTAGACTCTGTATGACAGTGTCATGTGAAATATGTGAACAACAGTATGCAATAGCTACTTTATTTCCAAATTAATATCCCAGGCCTAATTTGCATTGTGCCGATTTTCGGTACGATTGTGTTCCGGCCTCGAGTGTTAAGGTCGATATTAGCTTCGCCAGAGATACTGGGGCGCCGAGTTGGTGGCGAGTGGCCCTCTGGCGATGAGGAGAGGAGGGTTAGAGAATGCCGACCGAGATGATCAGAACGGCAGAGTGTTGGGATCCACGTGGTCAGAATTGTGCGTTAATAATTTTGGCACTCTGTGGTAATGAACTAACGGTGAAACCGAGACGCTTGGGAATTTAACACTACTGTGGAACGATAAGCCGTGGGCTCTGCAATTGTATGGACGCAATTTACGTCGAGTTGTGGCCGATGTTGTTTGTGTGTGTTTTGCCACGGCAGATAAACAAGACAGCGTGGGCCCAACCTAACACGCTGTTCTGTAGCATGTTCGCCCAAAATAAGGATGTCATGATGTTGGAGAAGAAAGCAGTGGAATACGGTACGCGTATTGATTTTTAGTGCCTTCGGCGGTGTTAGTTTACTTAACTGTGTGGAGACTGAGCAGTAACTGTCACTTTTCAACGGAATTAACTATTGTGCAAATGTGTGGCCAGTACCGGATGGGCGTTGTCATAAAGTTTCTATATTTCTTATCTGTGAACATGATTTTCTGTTTCAAGATTACTCATTGGACAGATTGGAAATTGTCAGTTCTGCGCTGTACCTCAGCGGGTTATAAATACTGGAATTTGACAAATATGCTAGCTGTGAATGTTGGATATGTTTTTATATCTGCGTGTTAAATGAAAGTGAAGTTTGAAGTTTGTAAGGTATCTTTTTACCACGATTCTATAAGTTTTATTTGGAAGTAATTTTGTTTGCTACTGTTATTGGTTGAGAGTTTATTGCCCGATTAATCAAAGGAACAATTATTTAAACAGCCTTTCTATGAAGTGTCGTAAGACTTGTTTTTCATTGTACTATTATTAATAAATTACGTAAATCAGTAATGTTGTGTAAGTAGTTATTGAAGGCACCTATCTCCTTTAGCCAATCAACCATGGCCAGTTGGGAACGGGCATTCATGTAACATTGGGGGACTAGAGGCTATTTGTTAAGTTATTGCAACGCTAATCCTGCCAGGAGCTTTTTTTTCCAAGGGCTTGTCATTAAGTAACGTGTGACTGGTTACGAGAAATAAACAAATGCTTGTTGCTTCACAGGGCTTGCGTGGTTCGAAAAGAAAACTTTTAAGGTCTCGATGCGTCAGTCAGTTCTCTCTTGCGTTCATCGGTGTGTATGCAGCAAGTAATTGAAGTGTATGGTGTTAACACAGTACCCACCAGTTTCGGGATATGTTCTAGCATTCGCTTCCTGCAAGAAGAAGCAGTTGCTGTCAGCGAGATTCACTGTCAACTGTATGGGGATCGACTTATGAGTGATTGTGTGGTGAGGCAGTGGTGCTGCAATAGCATGCAGAAATGTGTGCATGATGAAACTGGTCGATGGAGACGTTGAGGTGTGAGTGATGAACTTGTATAACACGTTGACGAAAGAATCAGTTTTAATTAGTGTAACGATTTGCAGAAGGACATACAGACGATTGATGGTTGGTGCAAGGGACAGGAGGCTGAACCTGAACATAAATAAAGGTAACACACTACGTGAGCATGAGAAAAGAAATTCATTATTCTACAGCTACGCTATTGATGACAATTTGCTGGAAACGGTAAATATATAGAAGTATCTATCCGGAATGACATTAAGCGGAATGACCACATAAAACAAATAGTAGGAAAAGCAGATGAGAGACTGAGATTCATAAAAAGAATCTTAAAGAAATGTAGTTGATCCACTAAAGCAGTGGCTTACAAGGTTATTCTTGAGTCCTGTTTCTCAATTTTGGACACTTACCACTTAGGACTGTTAGAGGAGATACAGAAGATCTAACAAAGAGCGGCGCGTTTCGTCACTGGATAGTTTAGTCGGCGCGGGAAGGTAACAGAAATATTGAATAAATTTCATTGGCAGATGCTGAAAGAGAAGCGTTGTGCATCACACAAACGTTCACCATTTAAATTTCGAGAGAGAAGGGTACTTTCTGGGAAGGACCGGACAAGATATTACTCCCTACCGCATACGGCTCGCGAAATGACTTTCTCTCGCGCGATGGAACGTGATGGAGGCGGAGAGGGAGGGGAAATCCGTTATCAGTGCCTGAAGTACACTCCAACACACACTA
Source organism: Schistocerca serialis cubense (assembly GCF_023864345.2). Lineage (NCBI taxonomy): Eukaryota > Metazoa > Arthropoda > Insecta > Orthoptera > Acrididae > Schistocerca > Schistocerca serialis. Next base: position 690,460,615 of record NC_064642.1, on the reverse strand, counting down.
TATGTTGGCTTCCCGAGTATTGATGTAGTTGTAGACACGTGTGAGAATAGTGTGACATCACAGGTTTATTGTGAGACTCTTACAAAGTTCCGAAGGTCAATTCAAAACAAATGGCGCTGGATGATTATGAAAGGAACCATTTTCCTTCACGACAAAGTGCGACGGCCTATTGCGAGTAGAACGAAGGAAAAATTTATTCTTTTAGGCTAGGAGATGTTTCATCGTAACTATAGCATGGATTTATCAACAGTCGAGTTTCCTCTCTTGTCTAAAACAAAAAGCTATCTACTCAGCATCTGACGACCAACGAAGAACTCAAGGATACTATCAGCATATGGACTGTAGCGGCATCATCATTTAGGACAGGGAAAGTTAGTTTTGTGCGAATTCGGAGCATGAGTTATAGCCAGGTGGGGGCCGGATTGCAGTACGTTACGCAGACCAGCAATTGCGGAGGCAAGTAGAGGCTACAGGAGAGTAGAACTGCCTGAGAGGATCCACACAGCAGTTTTCATGGCGCAAGTCACAGGCAGAAGGGGGCCACGGGCCAATCTAAGTGTTACACGTACGTGACACAAACAGGCACGCTTGGCAAAACAGAGGCGCAGAGCCAAGTATACATAGGTGTTGTCTTCTAATGAGAGTCATCCAAGTGTGGCAGGCCTCCTGGACGGCGGCGCGTGCCACACCACCGGGCTACATGCAACAACAGATGGTACACCAGCGTCCCAGTCCATGGCGGGTTGTTGGTTCGACCCCCTGAGGCCGACGCAGGGTCCACAGCCAGCCAGTGGCGGGCCACTCTTTGGCTCACTACCGCCGGCAGTCTTCCTGGCTCCCGACAAATGCCTCAGACTACAGAGGTGAGGGCCGCAGATACGGACGCCGGATAGTGGGTGCTTGTTGGTAACCAGGATCTCAACCATTCCGGCGAGAAGAAGGACGCAGCAAGTCAACTGACGACGCCGCACTCCACTGGCGTACAAGACCGACTCGACACAGCGTGTTGCACTGGGACGCTGGGTTCAAAATGGTTCAAATGGCTGTGAGCACTATGCTACTTAACTTCTGTAGTCATCAGTCGCCTAGAACTTAGAACTAATTAAACCTAACTAACCTAAGGACATCACACACATCCATGCCCGAGGCAGGATTCGAACCTGCGACCGTAGCGGTCACCCGGTTCCACACTGTAGCGCCTAGAACCGCACGGCCACTCCGGCCGGCGGGACGCTGGGGCAGTAGCCTCAGCATTGCAGGACCCTGTGACCGAGCTGAATGAAGCACTGTAGTGGAAGCGAATAAATTATTTGGAAAGTTCTCGCCGAGTTTTAATACGGCACCTCCTGGCAGCCATCCACTGTATTTGGTGTCAATACGGCACATTTGGCGTCTGATACCACAACAGGACGAAGGATCAGATGGCACTATTCTTTGATGAGGGGTAAAGAAAATGGCACCAGCCAACGTACGACAAATGTTTGAGTTTGGGTGGCGGCTATATGGAGATGTAAAGATGTAAATACTTGCCAGAAAAAAAGTACACGCTCTTAGAAGTTTCCAGTTCACTCAAGATTTATTGTTGCAACAGTGCATATGGAGTACATGAAATGATTACATTTACAGATCACTAGCACAAGCGGTTCTGAGACGCCAGGTATCGGCCTGTACTGAAACATCCATATTAGTAAGCGATGTAGCCTCCAAGGGAGGCCTTGTAGGGACTGAATGGCGTTCAGTCAATGGCGAATTCTGTCCTGGGATACCTTATGCCAGGCCTTGTCCACCTGTTCAGGTGGTTCTGTTGGAGATTTTTGTTGACGAGTCGCAATAGTCACTTCTCGTCCCATCGTATTCCACACCATTGGAGACAGATCCGGAGATCGTGATGGCCAGGGTCGCTGCTAAAGGTCTCACAGAGCACGCTGAGTTTCACGAACAGCGTGTGGTCGAGCTTTATACTGTTGGAACAACGAGTCACCTTCCTGTTGCAAGAACGGTAACATACGTAAGAACAGCAACATAGCGAGCGCTGGTTAGCGTCTCTCCCAGAAACACCAAACGTGAATGAAAGTTATAGCTTATCACACTCCAGACCATAAGGTCTGGGGCGCGGCCAGTGTGTCTTGATAATAATTGGCAGCCAATACAGTACAATCGCAATAAAGTCACGAGATGTTCAATTGAAATTTTTTTTTGTATATTTATAGGCACAATCACATGTTTATGACACAGTCATAACCGGTTTCGGCCATACAAATGGCCATCTTCAGATGCTAAAGGCGGCATGCACTGAACACAGGTTAACGCGTTGTCAAAAAGAATCAGTCACGCACTCCATAGACAAAACGTCGTTTTCTCCATGTTCTATTGACTCTTTTACTAGAACATGTTACGCGTTTCGGGATTACACCCATCTTCAGGGATCACAAACTTAAACTCCTTCCTAACGAACCAGGCGTGCACGCTTGACAACTCAAAGGAAGTGTTCAATACCATATGACTATAACTGCGACACAAGCAGTGTGTCTTGGACGAATCCACTGTGTAAGACAGCGCTTGCAAATGATCATCAATCGACTAGACGGAATTTGCTTTCATCGCTGAAGACCACAGCGCGTCATTCCAACTTCCAAGTGATCCTCTGATCGCACTAGTCGAGCCATGCACGTTGATGCTGTGGCGTGAGTGGAAGACGAGCTGGGTGTGTGCCTGTCCTTAGTCGCACTGCTGGTGACCAGTTAGAAACAGTATTGTCTTGACACGTATTGGCTCACAAGCCCTCTCATCCGTGCCGTGATAGCTGTATAATCTGCCGCTGCTGCCTTTACAAAATGGCGAACCTGGCGCGTGGATGTCCAGAACCTCATCTGCACTGATACCAGCTTCGTTGCACAACTGACGCAGCACGTCCACCTTGTGTGGCAATTCTCCAAGGACCATCCCGCCACTTGAAAGGTCACAATTTGATGCCCTTCAAATAGCTCAGTTGGCTGTAGGAAGCACGACTGAGTCTCCGTTGCAGGGTTTCCCGCTTGCTTCACACGTTTGCAGCCTTCTGGCTGTCAGCATTCCGTATTAAAGACACACGTGGAACTCTTGTAGCTATGCCACTACGCTATCCATTGGAGAACATCTTTGAAACTATTATCAGTCCATCTACTATCCCCGTGGTGGCATATGCCGTCATCGGATCAAAACCGACTTCGTCTTTCCATGTGTACAATATCTGTCCTGAGACTGTGTACATCTTTTTCTGCGTATTTTTTTCCATTTTTAATAGGTGATTGGTGGGTGATGTACACTACTGGCCATTAAAATTGCTACATCAAGAAGAAATGCAGATGATAAACGTGTATTCATTGGACAGACATATTATACTAGAACTTCCATGTGATTACATTTTCACGCAATTTGGGTGCATAGGTCCTGAGAAATCAGTACCCAGAACAACCACCTCTGGCCGTAATAACGGCCTCGATACGCCTGGGCATTGAGTCAAACAGATCTTGGATGGCGTGTACAGGTACAGCTGCCCATGCAGCCTCAACACGATACCACAGTACATCAAGAGTAGTGACTGGCTTATTGTGACGAGCCAGTTTCTGGGCCACCATTGCCCAGACGTTTTCAATTGGTGAGACATCTGGAGAATGTACTGGCCAGGGCAGCAGTCGAACATTTTCTGTATCCAGAAAGGTCCATACAGGACCTGCAACATGCCATCGTGTATTATCCTGCTGAAATGGTTTTCGCAGCGATCCAATGAAAGGTAGAGCCACGGGTCGTAACACATCTGAAATGTAACATCCACTGCTCAAAGTGCCGTCGATGCGAACAACGGGTGATAGAGACGTGTAACCGATGGCACCCCATACCAGCACGCTGGGTGATACGCCAGTATGGCGATGACGAATACACGCTTCCAATGTGCGTTCACCGCAATGTCGCCGAACACGGATGCGACCATCATGATGCTGTAAACAGAACGTGGATTCATCAGAAAAAACGACGTTTTGCCATTCGTGCACCCAGCTTCGTCGTTGAGTACACCATCGCAGGCCCTCCTGTCTGTGATGCAGTGTCAAGGGTAACCGCAGCCATGTTCTCCGAGCTGATCGACCATGCTGCTGCAAACGTCGTCGAACTGTTCGGGCAGATGGTTGTCGTCTTGCAAACGTCCCCAACTGTTGACTCAAGGATCGAGACGTGGCTGCACGATCCGTTACAGGCACGCGGATAAGATGCCTGTCATCTCGACTGCTGGTGATACGAGGCCGTTGGGATCCACCACGTCGTTCCGTATTACCCTCCTGAACCCACCGATTCCATATTCTGCTAACAGTCAGTGGATCTCGACCAACGTCAGCAGCAATGTCGCGACACGATAAACCACAATCGCGATAGGCTACAATCCGACCTTTATCAAAGTCGGAAACGTGATGGTACGCATTTCTCCTCCTCACACGAGGCATCACAACAACGTTTCACCAGGCAACGCCGGTTAGCTGCTGTTTGTGTATGAGAAATCGGTTGGAAACTTTCCTCATGCCAGCACGTTGTAGGTGTCGCCACCGGCACCAACCTTGTGTGAATGATCTGAAAAGGTAATCATGTGGATATGACAGCATCTTCTTCCTGTCGGTTAAATTTCGCGTCTGTAGCACGTCATCTTCGTGGTGTAGCAATTTTAATGGCCAGTAGTGTAGGTGACGGGTGATTAATGTATGAATAGCCCTCTTATCAGTGCGTACTTCGACAATCGCCTATAATCGTGTTGAAACTGGCCAGGGACATCAGAACGTCTCGTTTTTCTTTTGTTTCGATGAAGGTCGTCCGGCAGTCCTCTAACGACTACCAGGAGCTTGACAGTGAAGCCAGCGCCCCTAATGAGAATTCCACGCGCATCACAGTAGGCTGGAGTGTTGTTTGGGCCGAACACTCTCTTCTCTCCTGTGTCGGAGTCCGTACACAGGGTGCAGCCTTCTCTAACAAACCCTCCAGCTGTGTGTAATTGCAGCCACTGTCCCTTCGCCGGCGCGCCACTATCGGGCTGATTAATTCCTTTGCGTCTGCGGCTCTTCTCTTGGCGCAGCAAACGGCAGACCTCTCCCGGTGGCCTGCTTTCCTTCGCCTGCTGTACCCACAGCCAGGCAGCTTCCGCTAATTATAATAACAATTATTGCCGTACCTAGCGCAGCAGAATCCTCCGGGCGGACGGCGCAGCGCCGGCCGTAATGCGGCAGCGCACCGGTACGGCGATAAATAATTTGGAAATGCAACAGGGACAAAACCATGCGTGCCTCGCCCATTCCCCTCTCCTTCCCACGCCCCTCCCCCGCACTGTGTCTCCGTCTCTTTACCTCTACCTGCCCCCCTCACGAGCTGGCGCATCCGCCAGCTTATTTCGCGTAAGTGCTTCCTGCTTAATGGAAATGTCGGAGTTTCGGACCGAGTTGGGAGATAAAAGCCGTGTTTACGGTTGCTCGATTCCCCGTTCTCCACGAGCTTTTCCCAGAGCCTTATTCCGCATCCGTCCCCCCCACCTACCCCACCATCTCCACCTCGTGATTTTATCTACATCTAATGTCGTCGCCCGTCTACTCTCTGCTGTATACAAGTGCATTAAAAAGGACGCTAATCTATAAATCCTGCTGTATCGCATTAAACAGCAAACCCGTTTCCTACGTCACCGGGCACAATGGAATCGCTCGCCGGTTGCCAATCGAAACACACAGGAGCGAATGTTTCCAGGCATGCAGAAGAGCTCCATGAAATGGTGGAGACCGAAAGTACTACAAAAAGTATGGGATGAAAGAGAAAGTCAGTAAAAAGAGAATAATAACACTAGGAAAGGAATTAGCTTATGTGAAATATTTTAAGCACCTAGGAATAAGAACAAAAAACAATTGCAGGTGCAACACAAGAGAAGTTCTCTAAGAAGAAAACGACCATGCATTGAAGCGGAAATAGGATTAAACAAAATACCAATGAAATGTTTCCTCTTGATTATACAGGTGTATGGTGTCGAAACTTCGACCATAGGGAGGGACAAAAGGGTTACCTCCAACAGTGAACACAGCGCAGAGTGGAAGAAATACAATGGGTACAAAGGGATTCAAGCAAGTAGTTGTTGAGAGTGGAATAAGCAACGCAACTTCCAGATATATTCGAACGTAGAGAAATATTAATCTGATGGAATTACATTTTCGTGGAGGCTTAGTGACTCTCACCTCTATCTTCGATAAGGATAGAAGCTCAGGAAATGAACTGAAATTTGTGGCAAGGCTTAGACTTGAACCCAGGCCTCCTACTTACAAGGCTGATACGTTGTCCACTACACCTCCCTGGCACTGTGACTAACAGCGGTACACCAACTATCTTACTTGAGTGCGCACCTTAAATGGCATGAGTTTTAAACTGAAATTTGTGTTAGGCAGGGCATCGGACTAGGGTAGTCCATACAACCGTGTTAACAACAATGCCAGGGTGGTGTAGTGGATAACACATATGGCTAGCAACTAAGAGACCTGGGTTCATGTCTGAGAATTGCCACAAATTTTAATTCATTTCTTCAGCTTCTATCCTTATCGACGATAAAGGTGAGACCCCATATGCATCCAGGACTATCTAGTTCAGTAGGATCAGTAGATCACCTACACCTGAGGTAAAGGCAGGATTTTCCAATTACATACAAAGCTGGGATGCTGATCCAGTATTGGAAGGCCTCGGAAATACAGACGAGTTAAGAAAGGGAAAAAGGACTGTAGTTGAAGTTTGTGTTAGGGAGGACAATGGGCTAGGGTACTCCGTATAGCAGTTCTATCCACAATATCAGGTTGGCGTAGTAGATAACATGCCTGCTTAGTAAGCAGCACACGCAAGTTAAAATCCTGGCCTTGGCACATGTTTCAGTTCATTGTTTCAGCTTTCTTCCTCATTGTAGAAAAATATATACGTTTGGGGACCGTGGCAGTGGAATTAGATAACCGCAGACACGATGTAGAGCTCTGATACCCACTACTCGTCCTGGGAGCATTTCCTTGAAACGGCAGCGCGCAGGAACAAATATTGCATCGCAGCAAACACCTGTGGCCGTCCACGCATTATTAGCGAGGTTTTAACTCAGATGAACTCTGTATACCCTTCAAATGATTTTTTTTTTCTTTTTTAGGGACGATTACATCAGAATGCAACTGGATTCGTGTCTACGCATGGGTGCACGGCTCCATGTTGCACACATATATCCACTCTGTTATTCCCTAAATAAAACATGTGCCACCACACCACAGGCAAATATTGAGAATAAAGAGAATTTAAAAACCGACTTGGAAAGATGTACACTAATAATTCTAGGACTGAAGGGGACTTAGTTCCTAGACGACTTGCATAAAATAATTTTTATTTACATTGATCGTTAGTAATAATTCAAACTACTTGTTTCGATTGATAACCCACCCTTTTCAGATCTAGAAAGGACAGGAAATATTTCGTACACACAATCAAAAAATATAAAGAATATAAAAAATTTGAAGTGAATATAACATAAAAATATGCTTCTAACTGGTAAACGTCCTGGGCAGTGTACATGCACACCTGCTACGTCAGTCTAACCGTGTACGTGTCTTTATTTTTTCTTTAAAACGAGGGAACCACACATCCACACTCAAAAAACAAATGTCACAAAATGTGCAAAATACAGGACAAAAAGTTTGATATCTCATTCGTCAAAAATAGTACTAAGCACAGTGAACTGACGATTGTAATCAAACGTTGTAAGAGAACTGGACTAAGAACAGTTCGGTTCCAGGAAGGGTAGGGGTACAAGAGATACAATTGGACCATTACAAACAACTGGGGAAAGTTGACTACAAAAATGCAGGGAAAAATGCGCAGCTTTTGTAGACTTGGAACAAAGATTTGATTAGAATAATAATAATTTCATGTGGTTCAATGGCTGGATGCAGTTCTTTCTATTTGACTACACTTGGGTGATTTCCGTGTCCTTAATCTACCCCGTGTTATCCAGCCAGGAAGGAAACGTACAGTTTAACGTAGAATCTAAACTATGTGTCTCTTCTGACGAATCTCACAACACTGACATGCGAAGGCCCGGTTAATAACAGGCTGAAAAACCCGTGCTCCAATTACATCGCAGTTACCAGACAGGCACTTTATCAGTAGACCACCTGGCCCGACAGCGCTTGATGTAGTTCAGTGAATTAAGCACTGAGATGTCTTGAAGGAGAATGGAAGCAATAGGAGTGTGACAACAAGAAGAACGATATATAATATTATAATACTGAGTGAAGAACAGAAGAGATTTAACTATATGTTTAAAGAACTAAACACCTGCCACAGTGAATGTGGAATGAAGATAAATGTGAAGAAGACTAAGGCAATTATTCTTACCAGGCAATCAAGGGAGCCAAAAGTGAACATGTTTAATGAATTATTGGTAGAAATTAATAACCCCAGATACTCAATGCAAAATTATCAGTAACATGACATGTTATAAGGAATAAGTATAGCTACTGTAAAAGAATTTTTTCACAGAAGCAGTATTTTCTTTGGCCTAATAAATAAACAGCGAATAGAAAGTTTAATGGAGTCGTTTGAAACGCTTATTGTCATGCCTGTTGAAGAAACATGGTAACTGAGGCGCAGAGGAAAAAAATGCATGGAGGTCTTTGAAATGTGGCTCTGGAAAACAAAGGAAGATGTGAGATGAACAAAAAAAATATCGATTAAAACTGTGTTACAAAGAAAAGACAAATAATGCACACAGTTAGGAGGAAAAACAGAAACTGGCTGGGGCGCTGGATGAGAAGAGACGGCACAACAAATTATGCACTGGAGGGCATGGTGAGTGAGAGGAGACCAGACATAGAAGACACCAGTTGACAACAAGAAGATAAATGTATCATACACAGACACAGAATGTACGTTGTAAAACCAGGAAGAGTGTACAATGCTGAACTTCCAGTGGTGGACCTTGCAATATTCCAATTGTGTTACTACTAATTGCTGGCTGCAGTAGAAGCGTCGTCCACATACAGAATGATTTTAGAAAACAGTTCCTCTTCACGTATGGAATCTAAGACCCTTATAAATGCAGCTACAGAAATTTTAAGCCAATTTTATCGACCAATAGTCAGTAATCAGGTTCAAATTGGTTAACTTAATAGCACCCTCAAATTTCTGCAATAATTCCTTTAAAGTTTCTGCGCTGTCTTTGTCGGATTCTATTACCTTATTTAGTACCCTAGCGTCCAATGTAATAATAGTAAACCATCTTTTTTGGGTAATGTCTGAAAACTGGTTGGTAGGTACTCAGAGAGCACACAGGATAAGGTTACGACTGTGGATCAGGCCGTAAACAGTTACTATGAGTTGCACAATCAAACACACAACTTTATTTCTCCAAGAACCACTTATTTACACATTGCTTTAAAAGATCTCAATTATACAATACGGCTGAAGGCCTAGTCAAAGAATACTTGAGATGATTTCTGGGCTGAAGGCCCAAAAACACACCAAAAACAAGATCGGCTGAAGGCCTGGCTTAGAAAACTAAAGCAATTAAAAACAGAAGGTAAAAAATTTATTTTGAAAAAAAAAACATTATATTGAAAACAATTAGCGGCTGAAGGCCTACACTACACGTCTGAAGGACAACTATAATAAAACACATTAATAAACAATTTTTTCTAGCCAATAAATTTCTTTTGAAACTTACAACAGAATGGCTGAAAGCCTGATTAAAGAAATATTAACTTATTGTACGGCTGAAGGCCACAAACAAATTTGAAAAAACGGCTGAAAGCCTGAACAACAAGTCAGACAAACAATTTAAAATAAACCATTTCCTTCCTATAAAAAAATTTTCCTTTAAAAAATACACACAGCTGAAGGCCTTATTAAAAGGGTTTCACGCAAATCCTCGGCTGAAGGCCACATATAACACAGCGAACAACTAACGGCTTAGGGCATGGATTACAAACAATTTCAGATAGAACAAATTTTAAGAAAAAAAATGTTAAAATAAAATCTGTCTTCAAAATTTTAATTTAACACAGCTGAAGGCCTTTATGCAAAATTAAAAAAAAAAAAAAAAAAAACAGAATTAATAAACGGAAGAAGGCCTCGCACAATACTTCAAGCTAAAATGAAAATCACAATCTAAAACAAACAGAACAAGTGGTGCTCAGAAGTGTTCCAAGGGTCGGCCTTATATGGTAGCTCAGACGTAAGGTTGAAGTTAAATAATCGGATGGCAACCCAAACTAAGGACGGCCGAAGGACTGATCAACAATTTAACCAATTCCTTTCCGTCCGACCAATGGCACAATGATGGAAAATATCGGCAGAGCTCGAGGATACAAACAGCACTATGTCTTCAGAAATTGGCGACTAAGAACAGCCAAGGGAACAACAACCACTCTGAGCAAAATATGAAGCAAACAACTTAAAAGGGTGTCGAACTACGCACCGTGCCGGACAGCATCAAGAAGATGAGGAAAGGCACACTGCCAGAAAACTACGCTAACGACCAGTGCAGGTAACTGGTGCGTTAACGGCCACAGGACAGAAAATACTGCTGGTGCACTTCACTGGCAAGTAACAGTCAATTTAATAATTAATCACAATATAGGAAGACGGCTGCAAGATTTCGATGACTCCGACACATCATACATTGCTGCTAGCCTGAACGGCCCAGGGAGCAACAACCTGCAAAACAATGAGGGAAATTTTATAATAGTTGAGGTTTCATGACATGTTAAGTGATCACTCAACTTCGGCATCCAGGTTCGGTGGGCAACGAACTTTGTCGCTCTCGCAGCTAGCGCCTCACGATCCAACAAGCGCGTGCTCGCCGGCAGTGGTCCCGGCCTGGCCGCACGCCATGGAGACTTCATCGCTGCTCCATCCCAACCGAGGGACTACCACACACACCACCACCACCCGGAAATACTAGCGGTCACACCAAATATAGTACGATAATACTAGTATCCATAAGCGCTGCTGCTGTTACTCAAGGATCAAGGCAACAACTTCGTTGCACCAGTTAGTAAGGAAGAAACAAGACGCCATTCGATGTGAAAAAATGCCAAAGAACAAACGGCATGAACAAGTGTCGCACTCGGCACAATATAAACAAGTGGGTTCTGATAATGACTGGAAATCTCCTTATAATCCGTGAAGACAATATCCTCTGTAGTTCTTCATCTGTGGTCTCCTTCTTTGATGGTGGTATTACATGTAGTCTCAGCTTAAAATATTGATGTGGCTTCACTTTAAATTCCTAAGTGTCTACCTTCATTACTCCTGGTCTACCAGAAAATACTTGTATTTTAACAACACATTTCCATTTCTCTTTTCTCGTATGTATGAATAAAGCCAATATTCTTTATTTCATTCATTATTCCGTTTGCTATCCCTGGACAAACCTGACCCTGATTCTGATTCCATTTTCTCTGTGGATTACCTTCCTCTCTACCTACTTCTCGTTGCAACACTCATGCATTATTTTTGGGTAGTACAAATTCTGCACTTTCGCTTTGAGACTAACCATGTTACCAACTTTAATTTCTAAGTATCATTTACCGTTAGAGTCATACTACCCTTTCCTATATGAATAATCGACATGTGGTGTATCAACAAAACTGTCCTTGTTATTAATAAAATACAAATATTTACTATCTGTTTCATTTTCTTCAAAATGAACTTCTCTAACATCCCCAGGAATTTCCCTTATTAACCTATTCATAGTCCATGTTCAGTCACTTATCTGAACTTGTGCTTGAATCTCATGCATATTCATTTCTGGTTTTTCCTTTCTTTGTCTACCCTTCCCTGGTTTCTTCCTGTCTTGTCACCATTATTTTGTTCTTTATATTGCGTGATGTGATTCCTATTACCTCCTCGGTTCCAGCCTCCTCCACCACACCTGTTGAGCCCATTTCCATGCCTCTCATCGTCTGTTCCATTCCGATTTCTGTTAAATTTTCTCTGCTCATTATGGTTTCTGTTTTCTTACATCCAATTACCACTTTCTCTCGATCTCCAATTTATTCCTCTCCAGCCATTACTGGATGTTTCCTCCCCATGAAGTAATATCTACTTTCACTTGTAACACATCCTACTTTCCTCCCCTAGTCCCATTTTTCTGGCCTATACCTTGTAAAATATCTACTCTTCTCTTTTCTGTGTCCATATTAATTTTTCCTGAACACTCACTGGTAGTTTGATCAATTCCAAGCAATAAGATCTTCTTCAGTATGTGTGTTATCTAAATGCACGTCTTTATTGTGAAACGTTGAAAAGAATCTCTAACTATCATACATACTGCCTAAGAAATTTCTCCCCTGGAAGATGCCGTTTCTAACATTTCATTCTGTTAGACAAGTACTTGTCTAAGAATTTTTTTTGAATTAATTCGTAATACGTTTGACATGACTCATCACCTGTCATTCCCCATGAAAAAATATCTTCTTTCATTCTACTTGTATCACATCACATCCTATCTTCCTCTTCTAGTCCCATTTTTCTGCTAATAGACCTTGGAAGTGTTTCACAAAAGCTTTCGGATGAAACTTCCCTTTCCCTTTAAATCATGTAAAATATAAACATTTAAATAATGATCTTCATTCGTATTGTTTCCACTATTACTTATAGCTAATTTCTTTTCAACCCTTTAAGCAGAGGTATCAGTGCCTCTGTTAGTAAAATCACTTACCTCTTTCTGAATACTCGTTACATTTGTGTATATCTGTTTACTATTTGCTTCTACTGCAGATATTTTCTCTGTTTCATCCACTTTTTGATTTACATTGGAGATTTCCGCACTACAGTTTTCAGTCTTCTTACCGAAATTGCGATCCAAAAATTTAACATGCAGTTGAAATTCGTCAATAAATTTAGTGTGATTTACCATTTGTTTCCCAACGATGGTCTTTTTTCCAAATTGTGAGCTACTGCCTACAGTTCCTTGAGTAAATTCTGAATTTTTTTATCTTTCACTTTCAAATTTTGGTTAGTATCCCTAATATATTTATCCAAACCATCAGTTGTGTTCTTGTAAATATCTTTCATAATTTTTATCAACTGTTCTTTAGTGTCTCTAGCACTCTCCTCTGTTGACTTATTAGTTACTTCGTGTTTTTAGTTATTTTCTTCTAGTTTGTTGTTAGTTTCCCTGGCAATTTCTTTTGTTTTGTTGTTAGTCCTTTCCAGTTTTTGGTTTAGCTGTTTAGCTTCCTTGCAGTTTCGTTTAGTTTAAGGATCATAACTGAAAACATGGCTTGCATGTATTTATTAATAACAATAACTTGATTCACGCAGGAATAAATGTACTTTTTCTACAAATCTCTTTGCTGATGTCATGCGATTTCCGCATCAGCACCTTATCCCACTGGCTCTGAAAGCGCCAGTTTGGCAACCAGTCTGCTAGCCAGTGTGGGAACCTACTGCTCGTTCCTTACTCCTCAATACTACAACGCTGATACATTCACTTCAAGCAAGTGAAATAGCAAACCTGGAAATAAAGTAAAATGTGCTCTAATCTGGAAATAAGGGAAACTTTACAACTTGTACAGTGGGCAGACACATCATCATCATCATCATCAACATCATCAACACCCATCCACAAGTGGGCGTTAAGGATAAAATAGTTATATGGTGGGAAATATCGCATTGTAAAGCTACGTCCATTGCAGAAGAATGGAACAGTGAGAAGCCAAATGAAGGCGGAGAAAAGAATCAAATTAGATATAACTGAAAAGTAAGAAACAAATATCATAGGAAGTATATAGGATACAAGATACAACAGTTGTAGTAGGATAACACATGTATGCATCACTGAGGACGTGGTACCTGTCGTAATGATTTATCCATGGTATGTCCAGTTTAAAAAGAACTGTTCTGTGTATGTGTTGAATTGTACGAGCAGGAAACTTTTACGCTTTTTCTATGTCTAAAAATGAATGTTTAACAATTGAAACAGGTAATCTGAAGTATAGCCTGCCATTACAACAAATAATGTGCTCTACAAACTGACCATGTCATGATTTATAATAACTGATTACTGTATTTAAATATAATATCCTGAAGAGAGAAGCCATCGCACAAATGGTAACATAGCAGAAATTCAGTTCGAGAATTAATCTACGTTATAAGTCTTCTTCGTATTTTCTGGCCTTATTCCGTATCTTCGCAGGGTTGGCAAGTTAATCTGGATTTGTCAATATTAGTGGCAGAAGGCAGCAAGCAGCAAGCCCTTTCCGTCACATACCCTGTACCCACAACCCTTCTCTGGCCTCTCCCCACAGCCCCCACCCCCACCTCACGTGTGAGACAGAAAGTATGTACTCATCCTGTCTACGTCTCTTGTTTTTGAAATGCCTGAGCTAGCAGGACAGAACGGATTAGGTTGTGGCTCTGAGCACTATGGGACTTAACTTCTGAGGTCATCAGTCCACTAGAACTTAGAACTACTTAAATCTAACCAACCTAAGGACATCACACACATCCATGCCCGAGGCAGGATTCGAACATGCGACCATAGCGGTCGCGCGGTTCCAGATTGTAGCGCCTAGAACCGCTCGGCCACTGCGGCCGACGATTAGGTTGTGGAAATGGGCCAAAATAGGTTGCTGTCAGCTGCACTCAACATACAAATTTTATTTGTGCACACACAATATTACATAAGGATGCAAAACACTCTAAGTTTTAATCGACCTCCCTTAACTAACTTTAGATCGGCTGAAGGCCACACTCAAAATCCAAGATGTAGAAGTAACTCTTGCCCATTGGCCACGACGTCTTCGTACAAGAAGGACTGAGCAACGTGCAGCAAGATGACCCAGTGACGAGGCCCAGAAACGGTCGTAAGACCAAACACACATCGCCCAAAGAGGCGACCATGAACGACCGACCAACGGTCGATCTCGCTGCCATCTCCGTCCGTCGGACAGTTCATCCTGGGTCGCGTGCTGTCAGCAAGTAGTGACTGTCCGCGCCTCCCTACCTCTCCGTCCCCGACTGCTGCAACGTCCCGACTGCACTTCTGCCACGTTGCAACTCCAGCCGCTCCAGGTCCGTTCTCTCTCCACGACACACCACGACCGGTAAGTAATAGCCGTCCAGCAAAGATAATACGGCTGGGCTAATATCGATACGCGCTGCTGCTACCACTCACGGGCAGGCAAGACAGTAATTCAGTGACACCAGTAATTGAAATTAAAATGACGAGGCGGTGGTACGGTAAAAACAAGATGTTCAATAATAGATGGCACGAACATGAGCCACGCTTGGCTCACTCTTATTATCCTAAGTGAAAATGTGAGAACGTTTACGCAGTGCTTGCTAATCGTATTGCTGGGTGGCGGGAAATGAGTACCAGCCCAGTCGGATGTTGGAAACCGTTTAAAAATTACCACACGGCTTGCCAAAACACGCGCCCTCAGCGATAGAGTAAGACTACACTAAGCGGAACTGCACTGCAACAGAGCAGCGCGGCACTATGCGGATGTACTTTCCCTGAGATGACAGAAGTCATGGGATACCTCCTAACATCGTGTCGGTCCTCCTTTTGATCGAAGTAATGCAGCAACTCGAAATGAAATTGACTGAATAAGTCATTGGAAGCACAGTGCAGAAATAATCAGCCATGCTGCCTCTATAGCCGACCATAATTGCGAAACTGTTGCTGGTGCAGGATTTTGTACACGAATTGACCTGTGTACTGTGTCCAACAAATATTCGATGGGATTCATGTCCGGCGATCTGGGTGGCCATATCATGCCATTGGATTGTCCTCCACGACGTTCTTCAAACCAGCGGCGAACAACCTCGGCCCAGTGGCATGTCGCATTGTTATCCATAAAAATATCACTCTGGTTTGGGAACATGAAGTCCATAAATGGTTGCAAATGGCCTCCAAATAGCAGAACATAATCATTTCCAGTCAATTATCGGTTCATATTAACCAGAGGACACTGTCTTACACAGTCCACCCCATTATGAGGGCAATACCAGAATACACAGTGCATTGTTGACAACTTAGCTCCATGGCTTCCTGATCTCTGCGCCACACTCGAACCCTACTATCAGCTCTTACCAACTGAAATCAGGACTCACCTGATCAATTTACGCCTTTCCAGTTGTGAGCAATAGGATCACGAGTCCAGGAGAAGCGCTAAAGGCGATGTCGTGCTGTTTGCAAAGGCACAAGCGTCAGCGTCTGCTGCCATAGTCCATTAACGCAAAATTTCGCCGCACTGTCCTAACGGATATGTTCGTTGTACATCCCAAATTGATTTCTGCTGTTATTTGAAGCAGTGCTCCTCGTCTGTTAGCACTGACAACTCTGTGCAAACACCGCTGCTCTCAGTCGTGTAGTGAAGGCCATCGGCTACTGCCTTGTCTGTAGTGAGAGGTAATGCCTGAAGTTTGGCATTCTCTGCACGTACTTGACAATGCCGATCTCCGCATATTGTATTCTCTAACGATTCCTGAAATGTAGTTTCCTATGCATCTAGCTCTATGTATCATTCCGCGTACAAAGTCCAGTAATTAAATCGTGCAGCCATAATCACGTCGGAAACCATTTCACATGGATCACCTGTGTACGAATGACAGCTCTGCCAGTACACTGCCCGTTTTTACCTGGTGTAGGAGATGCTACCGCCATCTGTGTATATGTATATGGCTATCCCATGACTCATGTCACCTCAGTGCAGTATAACGTATTTAAACTGCAGCTGCACGATCGTACATCGTTTGTATGTAAGTCGTTCGGAACGTGCAAAATGGATTGAAGTGACTTGGATGTGATAATAATTTCTTTGTTATGTGAGGAAGAAGGTTATAATTTATATATGTGAATGTTGGTGACATTGGAAAGAAAGGCGATGCTGAGATCTTTCCTATGTCGGATTTAGCAACAAAACTGGAAACAAACGCCTTTAATATACCAGGCCCAGTGACTTACCAGGTACGAGATTTCGACTGCGTCTCGTGGTTGCTGGAGACCGAGGTCTTCCATTGACTGAGACCTTATCCTGGTACCCAATTAAATGATCCATCGAAAAACGATCGATAGCCCTTGGCACAGCAACGATTTGTGTTCCTACTGGAAGAATGGGTGTACTGCAGCTATCCTACATTACAGACATATTAAAGCCTGATGATTTTCATAACACGCTTTTGGAATAACGTACAAGAATTTAGTATTTACTGTCGCAAGATCTATCTCGGTCCGCACCACGTAGACGGAGTTATTCTTTCGATTTCTTTCTTGCACTATTTCCTCAGATACAACTCAGTGTTGAATGACGATGAAGATACCGAAGAGACACAGTTACAAGACCTTCCTCATATGGAAGGCAATTTCGTAAATAATGCTATCCAGATACGGAATAGATTGAAAGATTATTTCAATCGCCCCAAAGCTAATTTTGGCTGGCAAAAAGCAGATTGCTTCGAATAGAAAATGAACAGCAAATTTAATAATTAATAAAAGTAAGTAGTCATAAAAAATGAAATACCTGATAGTCCGTTTCACAAAATAACAGAAAAATGTAATTTGTAGGTATCTGTACGCTATGTTTGATAGAAAAGTAAATGGATTGCAGCAAGAAAGAAAAAATATTAATTTCACTTTTCCTTTACTCCAATTTCCTTGGCAGTTTCTTTCCAAGTTGTTTTTCTGGTACTATTCATTCTCATCCTGTTCATTTTGAAGGTCATATGACTCAGGATATTCAGTTATAGATGGTGAGTCACTAACTATAGGCACGTATAATGATTCCGAAAATATGATAGGAGCTGAAAAGTTTGTCGGACAACGGAGGCCATAATATGACTTTTTTTGTGGGGTCGCGTCAGAGATATGAAGGTCAACTTCTTTTTTTTTAAATGGGATAAATGGGATGCTATAGTCTGGTACCTGTTGTCTGATAGCGGCAATCGTGACGAATCCAGTGATGTGTAATACTAACGTCTTCGAAGGTCAGCGAAGGTCAGAGAGGTGGCATGAACATCCATTACAGAAGCTGTTCGAAGTGATGACCATTGGAACCAATGCAGAACTGCAATCTTCTCATCATGGATTGAGTGGTATTCCATATCACTACCGCACTTATCGAAGCACATGCTCTGACAATTGTCTCTCATATATCGTACAAATAGTAAATATTCGCTGAATGCGGCGTACCCATCTAACGTGCCATTGACATGTAAACATCATCTCGGAATGCAACACTAATATGAACGGTAAGACTAGTATCGTCGAATCAGGTGAATGTGAAGGTTGTATTCCTTCGAAAAACAAGTCGATATGCTTCTCATTTATGGAGAATGCCAACGAAATTCAGTGAGAGCTAGAGACTTACGCGCTGAAATATATCCTCAACGTATTCACCCTACATGTGGTACATTTAAATATGTGTATGATAAATTGAGAATAACTGGATCTTTAACCCATCGGTAAAGGAAAGTTACTAACGAGAAAACGGCAATTGGTACTCTTGCCATTGTGGCTCGAGATCCTTGTATTATTTCAAATGTTCAAATGGCTCAAAGCACTATGGGACTTAACATCTGAGGTCATCAGTCCCCTATACTTAGAAATACTTAAACCTAACCAACCTAAGGACATGACATACATCCATGCCCGAGGCAGTATTCAAATCTGCGGCCGTAGCAGCAGCGCGGTTCCGGACTGAAGTGCCTAGAACCGCTCGGTCACATAGCCGGCCTTTGTGATAGTTCGCGTCGAATCGTAAGGGAATCATCATGAGCCAGAGTAGTGTTGTTTGTGTTTGCATCGCCATAAATATCATCCTTACCATATCAGTCTCCACCAAGAATTAACTGGTAAGGATTGTGTGCATCGCACTGAATTCTGCCAATGCGCTCAACTTCAGATTCAGGGGGATGATACATTTATTAACCTGATTTTATTTACTTGCTAGGCTACATTCATGAACCATGGTACGACGGAAAATATGTTGGCCTCTGGATATTTCCTTGTGGGGATTCATATAAGACATTGTTTATAAAGCCGTTCCAACTACACCTGAAGATATTGGAGAGAAGAATGTCAGAGCATGTGCTTCGATAAGTGCCGATGTGATAAGGCATACCACTCAATCCATGATAAGAAGATTGCAGCATTGCATTGACACCAATAGTCATCACTTCGAACACCTTCTGTAAAAAGACGTTCATGCCACCTTTGCGACCTTCGTTGACCTTCATATACCTTACTGTTACACATCATTGGATTTGTCTGACTAGCCGCTATCAGAAAGTAGGTACGAACTATAGCATCCCATTTAAAAAAAGACAAAGTTGACCTTCATATCACTGAAGTGACCCCACCTAGCAACAATACAGAGTTAAAGATTATTTACCCCATTCCCTTAAATGGCACAAAATGCATATATTGTATTATACACTCCTGGAAATTGAAATAAGAACACCGTGAATTCATTGTCCCAGGAAGGGGAAACTTTATTGACACATTCCTGGGGTCAGATACATCACATGATCACACTGACAGAACCACAGGCACATAGACACAGGCAACAGAGCATGCACAATGTCGGCACTAGTACAGTGTATATCCACCTTTCGCAGCAATGCAGGCTGCTATTCTCCCATGGAGACGATCGTAGAGATGCTGGATGTAGTCCTGTGGAACGGCTTGCCATGCCATTTCCACCTGGCGCCTCAGTTGGACCAGCGTTCGTGCTGGACGTGCAGACCGCGTGAGACGACGCTTCATCCAGTCCCAAACATGCTCAATGGGGGACAGATCCGGAGATTTTGCTGGCCAGGGTAGTTGACTTACACCTTCTAGAGCACGTTGGGTGGCACGGGATACATGCGGACGAGCATTGTCCTGTTGGAACAGCAAGTTCCCTTGCCGGTCTAGGAATGGTAGAACGATGGGTTCGATGACGGTTTGGATGTACCGTGCACTATTCAGTGTCCCCTCGACGATCACCAGTGGTGTACGGCCAGTGTAGGAGATCGCTCCCCACACCATGATGCCGGGTGTTAGCCCTGTGTGCCTCGGACGTATGCAGTCCTGATTGTGGCGCTCACCTGCACGGCGCCAAACACGCATACGGCCATCATTGGCACCAAGGCAGAAGCGACTCTCATCGCTGAAGACGACACATCTCCATTCGTCCCTCCATTCACGCCTGTCGCGACACCACTGGAGGCGGGCTGCACGATGTTGGGGCGTGAGCGGAAGACGGCCTAACGGTGTGCGGGACCGTAGCCCAGCTTCATGGAGACGGTTGCGAATGGTCCTCGCCGATACCCCAGAAGCATCAGTGTCCCTAATTTGCTGGGAAGTGGCGGTGCGGTCCCCTACGGCACTGCGTAGGATCCTACGGTCTTGGCGTGCATCCGTGCGTCGCTGCGGTCCGGTCCCAGGTCGACGGGCACGTGCACCTTCCGCCGACCACTGGCGACAACATCGATGTACTGTGGAGACCTCACGCCCCACGTGTTGAGCAATTCGGCGGTACGTCCACCCGGCCTCCCGCATGCCCACTATACGCCCTCGCTCAAAGTCCGTCAACTGCACATACGGTTCACGTCCACGCTGTCGCGGCATGCTACCAGTGTTAAAGACTGCGATGGAGCTCCGTATGCCACGGCAAACTGGCTGACACTGACGGCGGCGGTGCACAAATGCTGCGCAGCTAGCACCATTCGACGGCCAACACCGCGGTTCCTGGTGTGTCCGCTGTGCCGTGCGTGTGATCATTGCTTGTACAGCCCTCTCGCAGTGTCCGGAGCAAGTATGGTGGGTCTGACACACCGGTGTCAATGTGTTCTTTTTTCCATTTCCAGGAGTGTAGATTTAGTCATTCCCATTCAAGAATTCATCTATAGTATAGAAGGAGTTGTCAAGGAGATATGACTTCAATTTATTTTTGAAGCTATTACTGCTGTCTCTCAGGCATTTTATTTCATCTGGTAAATTGCCAAACATTTTTATAGCAGCATATTTTACCCCTTTCTGGGCCAAAGATAGGTTGAGTAAAGGACAGTGTCTTTCTTTTTTCTGGTATTATAACCATGAATGTTACTGTTGATTTTAAACTGGTCCATGTTGTTGAGAACAAATTTCATTAGTGAGTAAATGTACTGTGAGGCTGTTGTAATAATTCCCAGTCTTTTAAAAAAAATGCGTACACGATGTGCGACTAAGAACCCCACACATTATTCCAACCATTTTCTTTCTAGCAGTGAATACTTTTTGTCTAAATGTTGAGTTACCACAAAATATTATTCCGTATGACAACAGAGAGTGAAAGTATGTTAGCTTACTAATTTCTATATCCTCAAAATTGGCAATTATTCTGATTGCGAAAGTTGCTGAACCTAGTCGCTTTAGGAGATCCAAAATATGAATTTTCCAATTAAGATTCTCATCTATATGTACACCCAAAAACTTAGTATGCTTCTACCCTGTCTACTGACTTCTATTGATGTGTTATATTTATTGAAGGATCTGTACTTTTTGCAGCAGAAAATTGAATATACCGTGTTTTTATTCTTGGTGGCAATAGTCAGTGTCTCACCCAGCATATACAATTAACTATTCCTCGTCTTACGCCATTTTGCTAAACTAACTTTCGTCTCGCGCCTCAAAAGAGTTATGGTTAGAAATATGTGCACTGTCGCGACAGTAGCCATACCGCAGCAGCAACAACTGAACTACGTAAAGCCGCACGGCGCTTCCAAATTGGACACTTGCTGAACTTTACCTCTCGGTGTTCCGCCGCACACTTCTGCTGCCGAGTAGTGCTTTCTGTCTCATATAATTTCATATAAACAGTATTTGGCGGCGACGTGTAGCGCTACTCTCCTGCAGTACAGTTCCACTCAGAGCGGTCTTACCTTTAACCCGCCAAACGGATTCCATATGGGGCTGGAAGGCTGGCCCTAATTCCGCAAGTAGTGTGGCAACACGCGCTGATTCCCAGGTGGGTTACCAAGTTTATAAATGAAAATTAATATCCATGTTGGTTATTGCGGTCTTCACTGCCCATCGTATGTTGTCCACTCAGCAGTGAATAAAGCAGGTAACTACTTAACTAATTACTAAGTGGCTTCCAGCATTACGTAAGCATCTGAATTTGACTTCACTTCAGGTGAAGCCTCTGAATTTGACTCTACTTCTACATCCGGGACTTGCGAATTGATATTGATGTTTAGTTAAAGGAAGTAGCTTAAAGCTTTACCTACGTGGCGGGGGGAAATACTATTTGCAAAAAAAAAAAAAAAAAAAAAAAAAAAAAAAAAAAAAACTTGATTCGTCGTGGAAATCACTCAGTCTTTCAACCTTTCATATGTAATGTCGTATTACATTCAACAACATTGTGATTACTTTCCGGTTACAGAACAGCTAAAGAAATCGACTGTCGTATTTTTACTGAAATCCCAGTTAAACAGAGCTGTGATAGTCGTTCTCGGTTTTTGCATCTGTCACCCACCCCCCACGATTCGACTGTAACCACTGAACCATACTATTTAGTTCTAATAAGTAGACGAAGCGCACAAACCAACATGCGTGTGCTCGAGAAGAAGGCAGTTCATGTGCCTTCTCATCTATCTTGATTCATTAATCTTACTAGCATATTAGGTCTTCGGCGGAAAATATCCGTACCCTTAGTTACTGAGCTACTCATGACAACTTTACCGATTGAGTGATCCAAGGAGACTGATTTACGTTTTCCTACGTTATTCCAAATAATTGCGTGAGAAAGTAGGGACATTTTGTTCAGAAATACTGGTAAATCACGGGGAGCCCAAGATTAGGATGTATAGTCGGGGATCTGATCCCGAGACTTCACCAACGACAGTGCAATGGCAGATTCCGTACATCATTGTACCACAACTAAATAAACAACTTGTTCTTCAACTCTTCGGTGGTAACAAGACGTTAAACCCTAACTGTATTCCGATTGGAAACAAATAATTAATTATATTAGAATTCGATGAAACTGTAGTTAAGAAATTGGGGGTTTCGTGTTAAGCAGTATATTTCACAGAAATATGTTCGTTTCGTATTAAGGCTACATCTGCCTGTGCATGACAGTGCGTGGTGCCACTATGTCCACAAAGTCGCGTGCTAAAATGCGATTTTTCAGGTGACCATATCTCGGGTTCTGTTCATTCCAGAGATAAAAGGTTAAGTGTTTTCGATAGTCCACCACATAGCAACAATTTGTCTGCCTATTGGAAGAAAGGACATACTGCACATATCCTACATTACAATGTCAAAATTTAACTCTTTGAAGTCTGGTGGTACAATTTGTGTACCACCTTATGTTGCACCGAGGTTGTACGGTGGTACATTATTTGTACCACCAATTTGGATGCGTAGAACAGCACATTCTAATGGTAGATTACTTGAACTACTAGCAGGGCATGTTCTTTGTAGTTCTTAGATGTATGCACCAGATGGCAGTTATTACTGGGTTCTTGTAGCAGCACCAGTACTTCATATTTTTACATCAAGTGCGCTCAAGTACACTGTAGAGACATTGTTTGTGCAACATTGTTATTTGTTACCTGCTAACGGAAGTTTCCAACAAAATTTCTATTAGAATACGTAAGTACATTTGTTTATTGTAGGTTTTTGTGTTGATCCGACTATTTCCATGAGAAATTATTAAAATGTAGCTAATTATTCATCGGTTCAAAATATGTACCGCTGTACCACAACAGTCAATCTACTTCAAACATAGGTAAATCTTACTCTTTACTTTTCAGTAATAATGAGGGGTCAGAGAAAGCTGACTGAGTCTGAAATTTTGAAAGACCTTGAAGAAGATATTCCATCTGACATATCATTTGATAGTGAGGACAGTGATGACACCAATGACAATTCTCATTGTCTGGAACCAACTACATCAAAAACTATTCTGTTTGATTCTGATACGTCAAGTGATGCTGAGGATGAGTGCCCAGCTACCGTTTCAGTGATTAGGTCACCAGAGACTTAGCTAACTCAAACCGTCACAGTGCATCAGACTCCACCTGAGATTGCTGATCATCAGTCGAAGCCTGAACATAAGTGGAGCAAAACTGAACGCCTTGCTGATGCCCCTGCATTTACTTCCCAGTGTTTTTATTGTGAAGTTAGGCACACCATCGCCATATCAGTTATTTGGAGTTCTGCTTTCAGATGATATTATGGATTTATTTTTGTTTCTGACGAACTTATATGCGCAACAGTCGTCTCTGTCTGCTGGTAAACCTTATGTGCCAGCATCCATGGAAAAATTAAAAACTTTCTTAGGGATAAATATCTTGATGGGCATAAAACTACTTCCTAGTTACAGAGACTACTGGAGTTCAGGTGCCGATCTCCATGATAGTTATGTGAGTCAGCTGATGTCAAGGAGGCGCTTCGAATGGTTTCTCACCAACTTACATTTGAATGAAAATAGTAAAATAATAATAAAATGTCACAACGAGAGGACACCAACTGTGGTAAACTTTATAAGTTGCGTCCTTTCCTAGAAAGAATTTCACACAACTTTCAGAAAGCACATAATCCAAATGAATGTATGGCAGTGGACGAATCTATGATTAAATTTAAAGGAAGATCTTCTATAAAACAGAACTTGCCAAATAAGCCTGTCAAGAGAGGCTACAAAGTGTGGGTACTAGCAGACAAATCTGGCTATGCATCGAAATTGGATATTTACACAGGAAAGAAAGATAATGCTGTGGAAAAGAAATTGGGAGAAAGAGTTGTGAAAGACCTCACTGAAAATATTAAAGGTAAGGCTCACAGAGTTTACTTTAATAATTACTTCAGTAGCCCAGATCTCCTTCGAGATTTGAAAGAAAACAAAATATATGTTTGTGGTACAGTGCATCCAAGTAGAAAATCTTTACCTACGCTGAAAAGTGTCAAGGAAATTAAAAGGGGTGACTATGATTGGGCTACTAGCAATACAGACCTTAGTGCGATGAAGTGGAAAGATGAGATCCATCCATCTGCTTTCAAATTTCCATGATCCAACTGAAACAACAGAGGTCACAAGAAAGGAAAAAGATGGAAATGAAATAAAAGTTTCTTGCCCCATTGCTCTCTCCGATTACAATGCCAACATGAATTGTGTAGATCAATCTGACCTGCTGAAGGGCGTATATGAAACTAATAGAAAGAGCAGAAAGTGGTGGCACACAATATTTTGGTACTTTATTCATGCCACCGTGATGAATGCTTTCATTATCCATAAAGAAATGCAGTTGCCTAAGATGACTCAGAAGTACTTCAGAAGAGGAATTGCAAGGGATTTAGTGGCACCTGCCTTGGCAGCTTCAAGAGGTAAAAAGCGAAGTCTGAGCAGCCATCTCCAGTTCAACAAGAAGAAACTCAACGTTCTGAAATCTGTGCGT
Organism: Schistocerca serialis cubense; assembly: GCF_023864345.2. NCBI lineage: Eukaryota > Metazoa > Arthropoda > Insecta > Orthoptera > Acrididae > Schistocerca > Schistocerca serialis. The sequence continues at coordinate 690,435,166 of NC_064642.1, read as the reverse complement.
CTTGAAAGTTCATCTCGTCAGCCAGAAAGATCTACAAGGAGGAGATGTTCAGCATATAGTTCCAAGAAACAACAAATTCGCACCGACTGGATGTGTAGTGTGTGTAAGGTTCCTCTATGCTTAGGGAAAACAAAGACATGCTTCCAAGAGTATCATGCATCTTGATGCGCGATGGTACAAAAAATGAACCACCTCCCTTGTGACCAACAATGATTATAAAAATTGAATTTTTGGCGAAGAGTTCTCGGGCTTCCAGCCGGGTGGCGGTGTCTTCAAACTGCGACGTTTCGACGAGTGACATACTCATCATCTTCTGGCGAAGTGCCGAGACTTTGCGGATGCCGGTCCCTTTATACCTGCGGTGTGCCCCCCACCACCTGGCCGCGGGAGGCTGGGTCCAGAGGAGCCGGCGGGCGGGATGGAGGGGGAAGCGGGTGCGCCGTTCGTGTTTCCGCCAGAGCATTCTGATCGCGTCTCGTGAGCTGGACGGTTCTTGTTGCGTTCCTGGCGTATTGCGGCTAATGTTAATTTTTGTGTACTACGGTAATAATATTGTTTATTCTATTATAAATATGTTGCTTGCATGAATTTTTGACAATAAAAGTAAGTCGTGTACTTCTAGAGCTGTTTTTTGGTCAAATCAGTTGTACGTGAAAGAGTCCATCACGCACTTCCGGCAGCCGAGGAAAATCGGGTGTTTCTTTTGCACTATATGCGGCCAAGAGTAGGCATCAGGTGGCTTATTAAAGCACTGTTTATGCATAAGTGGTTCCCAAGATTGTTGGGTACCAGACGTACCAGTTGCGGCGATGGCATTCCTATAATATCTATTCATGGCAAATCGTCGAAGGTTTTATGTTCTTAAGACGATGTTCTCGAGGGCGTTAGAAACTTCTTTCGTTATCATTATCCGTCACCCTGATCGAGAGGACCAAAGTTACCGTACTTATGCATGTAATATTCGGTCTGAGGAACAGTGTAGTTTTAACTGACATAGTGAACACATGGCAAGGGTTCTGGGAGTGAACACATGGTAAGGGTTCTCGGTTATCACAACAGTTCTGAGGTCACCAAATTATGCGTTAAGTTCCCTTTTTTTCATCAATAAAACTTTACGACGCTGTGTCTCTGTATAATGGGCACTTTACGCCTACACAGGCTGCCTTCATATGGAAATTATTCTACGGTGCCACCTGGCGACATAAACACCTTACAAAAAATTAGTTTGTCATACAAAATTCTTTGGACTTGAAAATTAAACACCACATTTTTTACTATTTTAGGTGTAGCATAAATATATTTCATGGATTTTATGCAAAGTAATGCAAAGTGAACATCCATCCAACGGCAGACGATTATGTGTTAACCTTACATTATGCCTACTTATTTGTCGTTTACATGTGTCGAAGTCTGTAAATGTATCTCTACAAGTGTCAAAACTTCACTGACCTTAAGCAGGACACCTTATTGTAACAGAGAAAAGAAGGCAATAAGCTGAAAAACACTCCTGTCGGAGCACAAAAAAGGCGACTAATCTCACCTTAAAAGACTCTGACATCAAAGTGGGGAACCAACTGCCTTCATCCTCATTTCGCCTCCCTCACCAAAATGTTTAGCATGTGAATATATACGTGCTTTCCTTTGATTATGTATCAGAGAGACATTGGCGGTAGAAGAGAGAGGAGACAGTGGCGGTGGGCGAGAAAGCAATAGAGGACAGTGATAATGGGAGGGAAAAGGCGGTAGTGGAAGAGAAAGGGAGATGTATGAAAACAACAGCAGTGGGATCCAAAGAGAGAGGAGAGAGACAGTAACAGTGAAAGAGAAAGCGAGGTGGGTGGAGATAGTGGCAGTGGGAGCAAAAGAGAGAGGAGACAGCGAAAATGAAAATGAGAGATGAGCAGAGACCATACGAGGATTCAGGGTCTGCCCCACATCATCGCCCTCTGCCCCTCCCCCTCTTGCAACAAACTGTGATACGTATCACGACAAAATATGCCAGTTTTCCGGCATCTCCTATATCCTCAGGCCCATCTAGGGGCAAAATCCCAAGAAAGTTATCCCAGTGACATGTGTGGAGAGAAGACAGTGGTGGTTGAAAAGAAAGACAGCAGCCTCTATGGGAGAAAGAAAGAGACAGTGACATTGGCAGAGAAAAAGAATGGGAATAGGATAATTGATGACAGTGGGAGAGACAGCGAAGGTGTCAGAGAAAGATACAGTGATACAAGAGAAATGGGAGAAAGATAATGGCTGGCAGTAGGAAAGAGAGACAGTGAAAGTGTCTGAGAAAGAGTGGTATGAGAGAAACAGGGGGAGATAGTGACAGTAGGAGAGACAGACAGAAGAAAACACCAGCAGAAGAAAATGGAGACTATTTTTAATACGGGCAGAGTCCCTTCACGCCCATGCCGGCATGAAGGCCAACACAAAAGGTCTACTGCCATCTCTGCATAAGGGTTAGTTTTCACTAAGTGGGGTCTCGCAGGATGTGGGTACTGTGAGGTCTGCGTACATCTGGTAATGATTAACCATTAATACGCGCGCATCTGGAGAAAGATTGGATCGAAAGTTGAAGGAAGGGCAGCGGTTTGGAGGATAGAGAAAAACGTGGCAAGGCAAGAGGCAAGGGAAAAATACCTCTGCGATAGTTGGGTCGGGTTGTAAGAGCAGTAGCGGTTTTCTTGCTGCCTGTGACAGATCATGCAACAGCTTCGTTAGTAGTGAGTATCATGCAGGCGGACACCTTTGACGTTGTGGAGCTGTATTACTCGGCGCCTGCAGCTGGGTACCAATGTTGGCTTCTCGGTTGGCATCACAATTCACTGTCCGATAGGTCATACATCGGATTCACAGTGCAGGGTAGTGTTGGCTGTTTGTTTGTGTGGCAATGTGCGAGCTTGTCGGTTTCCCTGCTGTAGCTGATTGGCTGTGATAGCAGGTGGCAAATCCAGTCAGTGTTGCTGATCTGCAGGGGCTTGCCGATGTTGTCGCTTGTGAGGGTATGTTAGCTCGTCATAGGTCTTTATGCCCTAGCTAGCAGTGTCTTTGGACGTTTATGCTTTAACCTATGATTTCGATCAAAGTTTCCAAGAGTAAGGATGAAAGGTTGTTAGAGTGTTTCGAGTTCCTGTATATTCATGTGGCGAGGTTTTTGAGGATCTCAATACGGTATTCATTGTGAAGAACCACGTTCCGGGTGTAGCGTGAAGCGCTGGTAATGGTGCTTATGACTTTGTATAATCTGCAGGCGGCGCAGGCGTGTGGGAGCTGCGTATTCCCACACGGAAGCTGCGTACGTCATCAGAGGTCTAATCAGTGTCATGTACACTCCTGGAAATGGAAAAAAGAACACATTGACACCGGTGTGTCAGACCCACCATACTTGCTCCGGACACTGCGAGAGGGCTGTACAAGCAATGATCACACGCACGGCACAGCGGACACACCAGGAACCGCGGTGTTGGCCGTCGAATGGCGCTAGCTGCGCAGCATTTGTGCACCGCCGCCGTCAGTGTCAGCCAGTTTGCCGTGGCATACGGAGCTCCATCGCAGTCTTTAACACTGGTAGCATGCCGCGACAGCGTGGACGTGAACCGTATGTGCAGTTGACGGACTTTGAGCGAGGGCGTATAGTGGGCATGTGGGAGGCCGGGTGGACGTACCGCCGAATTGCTCAACACGTGGGGCGTGAGGTCTCCACAGTACATCGATGTTGTCGCCAGTGGTCAGCGGAAGGTGCACGTGCCCGTCGACCTGGGACCGGACTGCAGCGACGCACGGATGCACGCCAAGACCGTAGGATCCTACGCAGTGCCGTAGGGGAACGCACCGCCACTTCCCAGCAAATTAGGGACACTGTTGCTCCTGGGGTATCGGCGAGGACCATTCGCAACCGTCTCCATGAAGCTGGGCTACGGTCCCGCACACCGTTAGGCCGTCTTCCGCTCACGCCCCAACATCGTGCAACCCGCCTCCAGTGGTGTCGCGACAGGCGTGAATGGAGGGACGAATGGAGACGTGTCGTCTTCAGCGATGAGAGTCGCTTCTGCCTTGGTGCCAATGATGGTCGTATGCGTGTTTGGCGCCGTGCAGGTGAGCGCCACAATCAGGACTGCATACGACCGAGGCACACAGGGCCAACACCCGGCATCATGGTGTGGGGAGCGATCTCCTACACTGGCCGTACACCACTGGTGATCGTCGAGGGGACACTGAATAGTGCACGGTACATCCAAACCGTCATCGAACCCATCGTTCTACCATTCCTAGACCGGCAAGGGAACTTGCTGTTCCAACAGGACAATGCACGTCCGCATGTATCCCGTACCATCCAACGTGCTCTAGAAGGTGTAAGTCAAATACCCTGGCCAGCAAGATCTCCGGATCTGTCCCCCATTGAGCATGTTTGGGACTGGATGAAGCGTCGTCTCACGCGGTCTGCACGTCCAGCACGAACGCTGGTCCAACTGAGGCGCCAGGTGGAAATGGCATGGCAAGCCGTTCCACAGGACTACATCCAGCATCTCTACGATCGTCTCCATGGGAGAATAGCGGCCTGCATTGCTGCGAAAGGTGGATATACACTGTACTAGTGCCGACATTGTGCATGCTCAGTTGCCTATGTCTATGTGCCTGTGGTTCTGTCAGTGTGTTCATGTGATGTATTTGACCCCAGGAATGTGTCAATAAAGTTTCCCCTTCCTGGGACAATGAATTCATGGTGTTCTTATTTCAATTTCCAGGAGTGTATATGGCCCTCGACACGCTCTTATTTAATGTAATTCCCCTGTTGAGCATTGGGTAGATTTGTTTGAACCTCACGTGCGCTCTGTTGGCAACGTATTCTATGTGGTCCCCCCATGTAAATTTCCAGTCCAGCCAGACACCGAGGTATCTGATGTTCTCTCAGAAATTTATTGAGCGTGCATGTTGTGTTACCAGTCAGTGTTGATGTTTGCGCAGTAGCTTCGGTCTGCGAATGAACAGAACTGCTTCGCACATGTCGACGTTTACTGGTATACGCTATCGTTCCAACCACGGCTCGGAACTTCTGAGTGCCGTTTGTAATCGTGAATTTATGTTCGATGGTTTCCAGTCTTGCACAAGGATGACTGTGTCATCCGCGTAGATGGCTAATGTCGTGTTCATTTACTGTTTATTTTTTATTTTACACGCCTAGTCCTGTTAGACAAAATTGAGGAGCAAATCTCTAAGGTCATGGAGCGTGTCAGTACATGAATTTTCAGCATAAAAGTAATAACAAATAAAATAAAATGTTTATGAGCCCAAAACCTGACAGGCCGTAAGTTTATGTAAATGCAGTCGACAGTATAATACAGGAATAAACTTAATTTTTCAACGAATTCCTTGACAGAATAGAAGGATTGACCCATGAGCAAAGTCTTCACCTCCGATTTGAAAGCGCGTGCGTTACACCTAAGACCTTTGAATTCCTGTGGTAGCTTATTGAAAGGAGTTGCAATAGTATACTGCACACCTCTCTGCAAAGGAGTTTAGGAAGTGCGATCCAAATGCAGATTGGATTTCTGCCTAGTACTAAGTGAGTGAAAGCTGCTAATTCATGGGAATAAATTGATGTTGTTAAGAAGAAACCAGATGGCAGTTGTAAGAGTCGAGGGACACGAATGGGAAGCAGTTGTTGGGAAGGGAGTGATACAGGGTTGCACCCTCTCCCCGATGTTATTCAATCTGTATATTGAGCAAGCAGTGAAGGAAACAAAAGAAAAATTCGGAGTAGGTATTAAAATCCATGGAGAAGAAATAAAAACTTTGAGGTTTGCTGATGACATTGTAATTCTGTCAGAGACAGCAAAGGACTTGGAAGAGCAGTTGAACGGAATGGACAGCGTCTTGAAAGGAGGGTATAAGATGAACATCAACAAAAGCAAAACGAGGATAATGGAATGTAGTCGAATTAAGTCTGATGATGCTGAGGAAATTAGATTAGGAAATGAGATTCTTAAAGTAGTAAAGGAGTTTTGCTATTTGGGGAGCAAAATAACTGATGATGGTCGACGTAGGGAGCATATAAAATGTAGACTGGCAATGGCGAGGAAAGCGTTTCTGAAGAAGAGAAATTTGTTAACATCGAGTATAGATTTAAGTGTCAGGAAGTCGTTTCTGAAAGTATTTGTATGGAGTGTAGCCATGTATGGAAGTGAAACATGGACGATAAATAGTTTGGACAAGAAGAGAATAGAAGCTTTTGAAATGTAGTGCTACAGAAGAATGCTGAAGATTAGATGGGTAGATCACATAACTAATGAGGTGGTATTGAATAGGATTAGGGAGAAGAGAAATTTGTGGCGCAACTTGACTAGAAGAAGGGATCGGTTGGTAGGACATGTTCTGAGGCATCAAGGGATCACCAATTTAGCATTGGAGGGCAGCGTGGAGGGTAAAAATCATAGAGGGAGACCAAGAGATGAATACAGTAAGCAGATTCAGAAGGATGTAGGTTGCAGTAGTTACTGGGAGATGAAGAAGCTTGCACAGGATAGAGTAGCATGGAGAGCTGCATCAAACCAGTTTCAGGACTGAAGACCACAACAACAACAACAACAAGAAACGACAGCAAAAAGTATAAGTATTGAGAAGCCAATGTCAGAAGACCCAGGGCTCGACAAGAGGTTCGCGAACCTACATCCCTTATTGCCAGAACCGCCTGGTTCTGAGCCAAAAATATCCTTTGAGAATGGGAAGAGTTACCCCAAAATATAACACCATACGTCATAGGCGAATGAAAATAAGCACTGTAGACTACTATTCGTGTCGAACTATCACTTACTTCAGATACAGTTCGAATAGTAAAAATGGCAGTATTAATTCATTGAACAAGATCCTGAATGTGGGCTTTGCACGACAGTTTACTGTCTATCTGAACACCTAGAAATTTGAACTGTTCAGTTTCACTAATCATATGCCCATTCCGTGAAATTAAAATGTAGGGTTTTGTTGAATTGTGTGTTAGAAACTGTAAAAACTCATACTTACTATGATTTAGCGTTAGTTTATTTTCTACAAGCCATGACCTTATGTCATGAACTGTACTACTTGAAACAGTGCCAACGTTGCACACAACATCCTTTATTTCAAAGCTAGGTTCATCAGCAAACACAAGTATTTTAGAATCACCCTTAATACTAGAGAGAATACCATTTATAGAAATAAGGAACAGGAGGGCCTCAGCACTGATCCCTGGGGCACCAACTATTTGCCTGTGCCCCGTTCAGACCCCACGTCATAGGCATTCTCAACGTTGTAGATAATGACCTTTCGCTGAGTCTTGCTAAGGTAATAGATGAAGCGACTATGAACCATTTCCAGTATTCCATAATGGTCGAACTTCTGGACCAATATTTTGTGATGAACAAAAATGCCTTAGTTACATCAAAAAATATGCCTACCGTCTAAAACCTTTTTTTTAATCCATCCAGTACTCACAGAGAAAGGAGAATACAGCACTTTCATTTGTTAAACGACTTCTAAAGCTGAACTGTACATTTGATAGCAAATTGTGTGATATAAAATGATCAATTATCCTTACATTCACAGCCTTTTCAATAACTTTAGCAAACACTGATGGCATAGAAATAGGTCTATAATGGTCTACATTATCCCTTAATCCCTTATTATAAAGCGGCTTTCCTACCAAGTACTTTAATCTTTCAGGAAACTGACCATCAGCCGGCCGTAGTTGTGTGCGGCTCTAGGCGCTTGAGTCTGGAACCACGGGACCGCTACGGTCGCAGGTTCGAATCCTGCCTCGGGAATGGATGTGTGTGCTGTCCTTAGGTTTAAGTAGTTCCAGGGGACTGATGACCTGAGAAGTTAAGTCCCATAGTGCTCAGAGCCATTTGAACGAAACTGACCATTCTTAAAGGAAAATTTACAAATATGGCTCAGTACAGGCTAATATGTGCAGCACAATACTTTAATATTCTGCTGGGCACTCCATCATACCCATAAGAGCCGTTAGTCTTCAGTGATTTAATTAGAGACTCAATCTCTCCAGCGTCAGTATCATAGAAGAGTACTTCAGACATCAAGTCATTTTCCAAGACAGTTATATGATTTCCTGTAGACACTAATTTTCATTTAATTCACCAGCATTGCTTAGAAAGTGATTGTTTGCGTTTCTGGAAAGTCGTTAATGTAGAGGCTGAACAAGATGAACCCCCGAATGCTTTCCTGGGGTACTTCAGCTTGAATACCGTCTTATGTCGATTACTTGTAACATTTCGTGAGATATGAGTGTATGAGACGCACGACTCCGTCCGGAAAACCAGAATCGCTTAGTCTGCGTATAAGGTCGTTGTGCCAGAGAATGTCGCAAGCATTTTCGATGTCCAGGGAAACGGCCCCTGCGGCTTTATTCATGTTGTAGAGTGTGTTATATGTTTTCCTACCTGGAGGAGTTGTTGCACTGTTAAGTGCTGATTTCTAAAGTAGAAATGTTCCGATCTTGTGATGTCATTGACACAGTGAGACACTGAGAGAGAGATATGTATAGGCAGTGGGAGTGACCGGGAGACGCAGCAGGTGAGAGAAGCTGAGAATGAAGACTTCACTGCAAAGACAGACTGCATAAAAATGTAGAACTGTGTTAAATGAGCGCGAATATGTATATATGCGAAAGTTTTTGATGAAGTCGTAATGAGGAGTGAGACAGTTGGTTCCCGGTTTTTCTGTCAGTCTTTTTAGCAGTAGAATTTTTAAGCTGTTTTGTAAATGTTTGTCAAAACACTATATTTCATCATTACGTACATGTTAATTAATTTCTCCTTACAATTTATACCTCCTCAAATATGCTTAGAGACTGAAGATTTTTTATTCCTTATCATTATAACATCCCCCTCCCCCTCAGAGGTGAATGGGGGGGGGGGGCATATTTAGCGGTAGCATGTTCGTTCTTTAGTGCGGGAGTTTCAAAGTATATGACATGGACTGTAAAACATTAAAAAGTCATTAAACTACACAAGCCTCATAAATTAAAACGCAGAAGATGGTGAGTCGTTGTCAGGATAAAAGTTATGTTTTATTCTGATTATTGGCAATGTTATGACGGTGGCACACATAACTATCAGGGAGCTAGGATGTATAAGAAATGGGGGTTTGTTAATTTTAAGGATGAAATGAGAAGTATGTGACATGAAGTATGTAGGAGAGTGTGTGAGATAGAATGTGCAGCAGGAATGAAGAGTTTCCAAAGATTAGGAGAGGAGTTGGGAGTAGAAGAGCAAGTGAACTTGTTGGGGAAAAGAGGAGTCCATTACATCTGGAGAGAACAATAGATATCTAGGCAGATCTTATGATCAAGTAGCGGCAGGTGATTGAAGTATCGCTGATATGGGAGTTGGAGAGGGTGTAGATATAAGGTCAGGTGCATGTGCTGGTATAAATGCAGCAGAGTACGAGGACCGGAAGCGTCTCTGAAGCAATTAGACTATAAAACTAGCCCTTGAAAGTCTCTTAGGGTTTGCTGCCAGATCCTAAAATCAACTTGACTCGATATTTCGGCGATCCAACTGTTCGCCATCTTCCGGAAAATGCTGCTTCTGCTGATGAGTACCGCTGAGAACTGACGCCAAGTTTTTTTTTTCTTTATTGTTATTTTTAAACCTGTTACAGCAGGCCATCAGCGGCATAGTACGCCACTCTTTGGCCACAGAGAATACAAAACATACAAATGAAGATAATTAGAGAAAAAATACAGTGGATATATAAACGGAGACACATACTTTCAAAAAAACATGGAGCCATTCACAGGTGTAGAGTCCATGATAAAATTTGTTCAGACACTTGGACACACACAGAGACGAAAATTGTCACACGCGAATGCAGGAGCACAAAACGAATAACACTGAAACACTTGAGCACAAACAACGGCACACACACAAACACGAGTGCGATGATCTCTGGCGCGCAAATGTTCACTGAGTGTGTACGAGTCCGGGGACCTGCCAAGAGAGGAGGAGGGGGATGGGAGAGGGAGAGTGGAGAGAATAGATGCCAAGGGCAGGGGAGATAGGAGGGAGGAAGGGAGGGGGAAGGGGGAAGGGGGTAGGGGAAGCCCGGGTGAAGAGGTATGGAGGAAGGGGGGATGGAGGGAAAAGGAGGGAGAAGGGAGGAAGGGGAGGGAGGGTCCCCAAAGGGAAAAACACTGGAAGGGGGAGGGGAGAATCAAAGTTGGTAGGAGGGGTAGATGGAGGGGAGGAGGGCATAATCAGGGAGGGGGAACTGGCGGAAGCCACCTTGGGAGAGGGTAAGGAGGGTGGGACGTGCGAATACAGGCGCGGCAGTGGGCGGGGGTGGGAGAAGATGGATGAGACAAGCAGGTGAGGAGGATCGAGTTTATGGGAGGTGTAGAGGATCCGTATCTGTTCGGGGAAAAGGAGGAGGTGGGGGAACGGAATTAGGTCGTACAGGATTGCAAATCGACGTCCTATATAGGCCACCGTTAAGTACACGGCTCATGCGCCGCCCATCACGGTTTCTGCCTTCCATATCCGTGAATCATACACCACGTTCAAATCCTGTATAGAGGTAACATTACAAGACAGGTGTATACTGTATGCACAATTTCCTGTGTAATAGTGTTATACACCGCTTTTCCCTTAGGAGGGCTAGTTGTTGTGATTAAGTAGGCTTTCCCGGTGTAACAAGTCTTGAAAGTCTCTTAGGGTTTGCTGCCGGATCCTAAAAACAACTTGACTCGATATTTCGGCGATCCAACTATTCGCCATCATCAGGAAAATGCTGCTTCTGCTGATGAGTCCCGCTGACAACTGACGCCAGGTTACAAATCGACGTCCTATACAGGCCACCGTTATGTACACGGCGCATGCGCCGCCCATCACGGTTTCTGCCTTCCAAAACAGGGAGGTGGCGCCGCCCTTAGTGGAACACTGCTGGCAACGATATATCGCAATCAAGACCGCACCGAAGAACGTTCAGTTTATAAGTTTATAAGCAGCCCATTTTCCACATTACTTAATTACATTTTTCATAACTTTGTTTCGTAGCTGCCATATATATATGGACCTATATAGGGTCCTTTCCTGATTTTGATTATTCTGAGTAAACCTGTTATAAAAACATTTGAAGTGCTTCATTCAGTATCTATAAATATAAGGACTAATTTCCACCTTTGAATAAATGTCTGAAATAGTTGTTGTGAACTAACATTTAAAGTGCAGCTAGAAGTACTGAAGTGAAATTTTGCTTAAGTACTGAAGTAGATGTTTTTAGGCACACTTAACGATTTTAATATATATACCAGTTCTCCAAATCCCGAAACTTCATACCTAAGTGACACATTCGTTAAAAACCAGTACTTCAGAACCTGAAACTTGAAACTTGACAGGCATTCGTATAGATATAACAATATTACATACAACATACAGATTTGCCATCATTAATAGTTTTTGGAGTTTTTACACTTTAAAGTTAGATATTTTCTAGCTACATACTTGTTTACATCAACAACGTTTCCGACTCCTATTTGTTTTTGGATTTAGGATAAACCAGTAAACACGCATTTTGGGGTGTTATCCTTGAATGTCATTTCATTAATCCTTAGTAAAATATTATTTTTCACATATCTCTTTACATAAGTTATAAATATTCACTAGCAAAGGCCTCTAACATCACATACAACACATTTTTCATATCCTCTTTGCATATTATAGTTGTATTGCGACAAATTTTAAAGGGAAAGTATTTTTATAAATTAGATGACTGGTTTAATAATAGTGTTAGAAGATAGTTGATTAGTGGCATGTTTGCAGGAAGTGTAGCTGAGAGAAAAGATGTTCAGTGTGAAAGCAGAGTGGTGGGAGTAAGAAATCGATACAGGATTCCATCTGCCGAATGTAGGCAAATGCACTAAACAAGAGGATGATGATGATGTTTGGTTTGCGGGTTGCTCAGCTGCTTGGTCATAAGCGTCCATACAAAGTCACATTTTTTTACACAGTCCAATTACTTCACACAGTCTAATCTAGCAACTGTGAAAAATGATGATGAAATGATGAGGACAACACAAACACCCAGTCCCTGGGCAAAGTAAATCCCCAATCCGGCCAGGAAACGATCACGGGACTCTGTGATCCAGAGGCAGCAATGCTGGCAACTAGACCACGAGCTGCGGACTAAACAAGAGAAGTGAATGGCGCTCGAGAATTTAGAGAGAGAGGGTGTGTTGATGTTGCGGGACTCCAGGTGGCTTCTCCACATAGGAGGACACGGTGGAAGAAAGTTTTGTAGTTCTGGAGGCTGGTGGAGGGATGTAATCATCACGTCCGGCCCGTTAATAATTCTGAATAAATGAGTCTTTGTCGATAATTATAACGAGATGGAGTTTTATGCATATTTGTGTCACCCCTTAGAAAATTTACTTAGCGAGCAATGGACCGTAAATAACTTGTATGGTGACTTCTGTGAGTACATCGAGTACATTTCCTGTGTTCTTAATCTGGTGCCCTAAAGATTCTTACACCCAATAATAGCATCACAATTAAGCCTTGGCTGTGCATTATACATCATCCTTATCACACAGAGAAATTGATTAAAAAATGGTTCAAATGGCTCTGAGCACATTATGGGACTTATCTTCTGAGGTCATCAGTCTACTAGAACTAACTTAAGGATGTCACACGTATATCCACGCCCGAGGCAGGATTCGAACCTGTGACTAGGGGTCGCGCGGTTCCAGACTGAAGGGCCTAGAACCGCTCGGCCAACGCGGCCGGCGAAATTGATTTACTTATGTAGTTTTAACAGGGCAATACCTATCACTTTTGTTTCTTTCTCACTGCCGTTAGGCTACGCCCGATAGATTCTGACAGAACATATCACTACCAGACCTAAACATACCGATCACAGGCAAAGACTTTAAAGTGGTACACACACCCCCAGTCATTACTCCAAATTCTTATAATTACACTGTTCAACAAAATGCTCAATATTTGTTTTTATGCCGAGCGATTCAAAACTTCCAAAACCTTCTTATACCTTAAATCCAGCCACTCCCACAACAAAAGACTTTTCATATCGACCCACGAGTCCAATGTTCGTCTTCAACTAAGATCCTGAATCTACTCTCACTAACTGAGAGCATGAACACCTTTAACGACACCAATATATCTCCAACATAGCATGATTCTAAGGTGTTAATTATCACGGAAGTTCCTCAACCGAGCCTACGATAATGAAAATTTTTTTAATAACCGCTGACATCATTATCTAGGACAGTTCCGCTTGAGACACGCTAGCATGAGGACGTGATGTGTACGTCGTAAAACTGCTGGATCTTTCGTTATTGGACTGGTTATTGATAAACCATGGAAAGAGAACTGAATTTCATAACCACTAAGGAACTGTAAGTACCGTTTCTGTTTCCAGTGCAGATGCTGACCGTAAAATTGTTCATCCCTTTAACCTCACGCATGAGAAAGAAAACTGCTATCTGAAAATTTTACTAACGAAGTGTGGTGAAGTTAAAACTTTAGACATGAACGCTGATCCAGTCAACGTAAGTATTTTAGAAGCAAGCGGTCTATGGAATTGATGACAGAAGTCAATAACCGTTCACGTATCACTGTTGCAGGATTCAAGGTGCAGGTTTCACACACGGCCCATCTTTTAGCTGCTTTGTATGTAACGAAAGCCGTCGCAATCGTCAAAGCTGTCCAAAACGGGTTTTCGTTCTGCATAACTATTTGCAGCGATCGCAAGAAATCAACCTTAGCGGAGATGTTAAATGAAAATCAAGTATCTGACGACGGTCAGCTAAGTCCAGTCGAAATCGCCCTGAAAAAAAAATGTTCACATGTGTGTGAAATCTTATGGGACTTAACTAATAAGGTCACCAGTCCCGAAGCTCACACACTACTTAACCCAAATTATCCTAAGGACAGACACACACACTCATGCCCGATGGAGGACTCGAACCTCCACCGGGACCTGCCGCACAGTCCAGGACTGCAGCGCCTAAGACCGCTAGGCTAATCCCGCGCGGCAATCGCCCAGAAATTGGGCACAACACGTGATTAAGAATACCCGCTGCTAGTAAGCGAGCCCGCTAGTAAGCGAGCCCGACTAAGAGTGTTGCCCCAGTGACAGCGAATAAGAGAAGATGTACGTAGAAAGGCAACAACTGCAATAACGGCATTACCGAAAAGGGATAATTGTTTGTAAAGGACATTCGTAAAACTACGTGTAACGCTTTAAGACAACAAAGATGCAAGTGATCCCATAAGACATGATTTAAATGAGTTACCAGAACGACAACAAGAAGACGTGCTGTTTGTTTCCGCAGGAATTACCCGCCACCAGGTATGGAAACAAACAGAACCAAGACACGGGAGTCAGAAAAACATACAAGTGAAGGAAACTAGCGACAGTAAACAAATATGCTCGTAGAAGCCTGACGCTGTAAACACTTTGAGACGAGCAGCCGTTGTACACTAACAAGAGTAAAAGTCATAATATGAACATAGACCAGTTGAAGGAAAAGTCACTTGAGATATACGCACGTAAAGTGAAGTAAGAGACGTAGGACAGGAACAGGACACATATTACGTCCTCTCACCAAATTCAGGTGTAGAGTCAGGCAGCCTTAGTAAACGTAGTAGTACAAGACTACAACACAATACAAACGTCACCGAGAAAAGTAATCTGAATACAACACCCGAAGCAAAAGACAGTGAAAGGGATGAACCGACACTCCGAAAGACGCTAAACTGGATTGGTGCGATGACTTAAAATGATCCACAGAATTTAAACAAAATTAAGTCAGTTAAGTCAGGTCAACTACTCATCGTACACAATTGTTCCCCTGAACATTAATAGTTGCAAAGCAGTAATTCATTTGCAAGTTTGACACAGATTTTATCTTCTTGGAAGATTTTTGAACACTCGTGAACTTCGCACTCGGAGGGAACGTAGGCACTATCATCCTTGTGAGTGCAGGCATCGCAGTCAGACGTGTTGAGGAATTCGACTCTGGGAGAGGGATCGTGTGTAAAATTAACGATGTCGCACTTCTAAATATTAACGCCCCGTCCAGCAGTAGTAAAAAGGCGAGACTTGCTATCTTTTTTAAAAAAATGAAATAATCTATCTTCCCAGAAGAAACACGCCTGACCTACTTGTAAGAGGCGTGTTTCGTTGTGTACTTTACACTAAAGACCAGTGACCGATCTGGAATTATTACAAGGAATTACATGACCATGTGAAAAACTTGCGGCTGAATGATGGACTGGAATATCTCACAAAATGGTTCAAATGGCTCTGAGCACTATGGGACTTAACTTCTGAGGTCATCAGTCCCCTAGAACTTAGAACTACTTAAACCTAACTAACCTAAGAACATCACGCACATCCATGCCCGAGGCAGGATTCGAACCTGCGACCGTAGCGGTCGCGTGGTTCCAGACTGTAGCGCTTAGAACCACTTGGCCACTCCGGTCGGCGAATATCCAACACTATATTTTCTTGACTTTTACGTCGTACAGCTGAACTGACACAGTGTCCATAATAAAGAACATTCGTCATTGAGTGCTGAATATAGATGTCATTGCCGCTTCCTTCCCGGATCACTGTGTATCATTTGTGCCGTCAAACCTAGGCAAACACCCCATAACAAGTTGCAGAGGCCTGTGGACGTTAAATGTCTCCAACCTACGTGGGGAAGACTTATGTGAGGCTGTCAGAACAACACGGACCAACTGCCTTCGTTTATTACCAAATTTCAAGTCAGTGCCCAATTCATGGAATAGGAAAAGAGCCATACTGATATCTGTATTGTCAAAATATTGCTGCTTAGTCGGCATTAACATCTACAGCAGGAAGCTGCCGGTGCTATGTTCCTATGGGGCCAAACTGCTGAGGTCATTGGTTCCTGCAGCAAGCAGCCAAGAGCAATATGAGCATGAGAAAAAGACCGAATGATCAACGAAGGCTTAACATTCCACGAGTCAGGTCCTGGAATGTCAGAATTCTGAATATGTTAGGGAAGCTAACAAATCTGGAAATAGAAATACAAAGACTCGATCTAGATACAGTGTGAAGTGAAATGGAAGTAAGATAAGGACTTCTGGTCGGCGAGCTGCAGAACATGGAATCATCGGAGAGCCGAGTAACGTTCCTTAGGAATAGAAAAGTAGGCCGGAAAGTGGGTTACTCTGTACAGTTTAGTGATAGGATTATTCTCAGTAGAATCGACCCCAACGCCAACAATTATAATTCAAACAAAGTTGCTGAAGTCACAAGTTGAAAACGTAAAGATGAAGTATATGAGGGCTCTAGAAAGGGAACCTAGGATTTAACAGGAGATGATAATCTAATAATTATGGGAATTAAAATGCTGTCGTAGGTTACAGAAATTAAACCAATATTACGGGAGAATATGCGCTCGGTAGTATGAATGAGAGAGGATGCAAGCTAATGCAGTGCATTGCGCCACCTCGCTCGGCATCACTGCGTAGGATAGTCACAGAATAACGACAGATAAAAATAGGTAAAAGAGGTTAACTGCAAAGAAACCTTATTTAGTGCAAGAAATACTTCAATAGTTCGAAGAAAGAATGAAGTACTTAAAGGGCCAGGAAAAGACAGAGAACACAGCAATATAAGCCACTGGAGAATGAAAAAATAGGCAATCCAGTAAAGTTAAAGCAAAATGTCTGCAAGAAAAATGTGAAATGATTTGAAAGGAAATAGTTGGTGGAGAGACTGATTCAGCTTATAGAAAAGTCGGAAAGACCTTCGGCGAAATTAAACGAAAAAGTGCCAACATTAATGGTATATAACTTTTCTGTTGTTAAATGTCGACGAGAGACCGGATAGAGGGAAGGAATACACTCAAGATCTCCAACGGAAGAAAGAATCTTTCTGCTAACGCAATACAAGTAGAATTCGGAGTCCATTTAGAAGACGTATGATATCCAATATTACAGACAGGGCTTTGGGATACTGCGATCAAATAAGGCAAAAGATATGGATAACATTTATTCGGAAATTCTACGATTGTTTGTGGGAAACAGCAATTATGAGGCTGTTTAAGTTTGTATGCAGAATCTATGAGACCGATAACATCAGACCATTGGGTAACTATCATCCACACGTCATCCAGGTATGATTACAAACAGAGCAAAAGCAGATAAGTACTACAATTTCCGTACACTGATCATCTCATGGATCCAAGTAGTTGACGAGAATAATACACAGAACAATTGGGAAAAATTTGGTAATGTATAAGGTGTTGACTGGTTTATCTTCAGGAAAGATAAATCCACAACAGAGCTGGTTCTGACGTTGCGTCTGATAACGGAAACAAGATTTAAGAAACATAAAGTCACTTTTATAGTATATCTCGACTTACAAAAACACTTGGAGAGTATACAATGGTGCAAAATGTTTTAAATTCTTTGAAAAATAGGAATAAACTAGTGGGAGATAGGTAATACAAAGTATGTATAAGAGTCGCCATGGTATAATAAGAATGAAAGACCAAGAAAGATGAGTCCAGAATAGAAAGAGTATAAGACAGGTATGTAGTTTTTCTCCCCAGCCACTTAATTCCTACAGTGAAGAAGCAATGATGGAAATCAAAGATAACCTCAGCAGAGAGATTAAATTTCAGGGTGAAAGAATATCAGTTGTAAGATTCGCTAATGACATTTCTGTCGTCAGTCGAAGCGAGGAAAAATTACAGTACATACGGAATGGAATGAGTAGTCTTCTGAGCGCAGAATTTGTACCAAGATTAAAACAAAGAAGGACGAAAGTAATAAGGAGTAGCACAAATGAGATGAGAACTTAACAACAAAATTTTGAAATACGAAGACGCAATGAAGGAATTCTGCAACGTTGGAAATATTGTAATGTAAACCGGACAGCGCGAGGATGATATAAAAAGCAGAGTAGACAGACGAAGACGGCATTCCTAGCTAAAAAGATTTACTAGTATCAAACATTGCCCTCATTTTGAGAAATAAGATTTTGAGAATGCAAGTCCGGAGCACGTCAGTTAATTAAAGGGAGTAATGGGCGGTGGGAAAACTAGAAAGGAAGAGGATCGGAGCGATTAAGCTGCGGTTCTGAAGAAGGATACTGAAAATTATATGAACTCGTAAGACAAGAAATGAGGTTCTACTCTGAACTGACAAGGAAAGAAAGACGTGGGAACAACTGAGAAGAGCTAGAGACACATCCGCACGACATGTGTTAAGACATCAGAGAATAACATTCTCAGTAAGAGAGCGAGCTGTAAGTGGTAAATACTGAAGGGCGACACAAAGCCTGAAACATATCCAATAAGTAATTGAGGATGTTTTATGGGGTACCTGAAATGAAGAGGATGGCACATAGGGGGAAGTCTCTGTGGCTGCATCATCTGTCAGATGACTGAAGATCCAAGAAGACGCAAAATAAAAACGATTCTTTAAACCAAGTAAAAGCCATTGACTGTGTACAACGTTCTCACCTCATGTACAAACTACAAAGTAATTCACCTCCAATCAATTATATCCCTCTATTCATCTCCCTTCAGTCTCGTCAACCTTAATTTGTTACTTTCAAATTGTAAGTAGGCTGTTTAGGTATTCTTATTGGTAACGCCACGTAGCGCTCTGTATGAAAATCACTGGCTGTGCTGTGTGCAGTCTGTGGCTAGTTTGCATTGTTGTCTGCCATTGTAGTGTTGGGCAGCTGGATGTGAACAGCGCATAGCGTTGCGCAGTTGGAGGTGAGCCGCCAGCAGTGGTGGATGTGGGGAGAGAAATGGCGGAGTTTTGATATTTGTAAGAATGGCTGTTATGAACTCCTATATATATTATGACTTTTGATGACTATTAAGGTAAATACATTGTTTGTTCTCTATAAAAATCTTTCATTTACTAACTATGCCTATCAGTAGTTAGTGCCTTCAGTAGTTAGAATCTTTTATTTAGTTGGCAGTAGTGGCGCTCGCTATATTGCAGTAGTTCGAGTAACCAAGATTATTGTGAGGTAAGTGATTTGTGAAACGTATAGGTTAATGTTAGTCAGGGCCATTCTTTTGTAGGGATTATTGAAAGTCAGATTGCGTTGCGCTAAAAATATTGTGTGACAGTTTAAGCACAGGCATGTATAATTGTTCTAAGGGGACGTTTCAAAATCAAATGCCTATACCCTATAGATACGCTATGTTGACATCATGAATCCTTCATTGCGCAGCCGACATACCCAACCTGCTCCCTACACAGTCCATCAACTCATTAAGTCGATGACGACACCATCCTTGTCTTACAGTCAAATCTCCAACCATCCCAAATACTTCTTCAACTCTGACATAAAAACAATTTACTGTCTCGCCGTACCTATGATACCTAATAACAAAATCCTCAATACCCCAGCCGGTAATAATAGGACAAACAATTTGCGTACCAACGTTCCACATCACCCAGCCGTATCTAATGAATACAACACCCGAAGAAAAATGCAGTGAAAGTCAAGAACCCGACACTCCAAAAAACATTAAAATGAAGCTTCACAATGACTTAAAAGATCTTACAGACTGTAAAACAATATTAAGTCAATTAAGTCAAGTCAGTGTCGCTAGCATTCATATTTTTTGCCATGAACATTAATAGCTGCACTGCAGTAGTTCATTTATAAGCCCTGAACGTTAATAGCTGCACTACAGCAATCTCTTTTGTATGTTTGATGCAGAACTAATGTTCTTACAGGAGTACAAAAATTAAGTGTACCTGGTTTGGAACAATTGTAAACTTCGCACTCGGAGGAAAATACAGGCACTGCCATCCTTGTGAGTGAACATATCCCAGTCAGACATATAGAGGAATTCGAATCCTGGATAGGGATCGTGTGCAAAATTTACGATGTCGCACTTCTAAATATTAACGCTCCGTCAGGCAATAGTAAATAGGTGAGACTTGCTGTTTTAAAGATGAATTAATCTATCTTCCCAGAAGAAACCTTATAAAAGGCAACTTTCATTCTGTAGTTTAAGGTAAAGACCGGCAACCGAACTATAATTACTATAAAGAGTTACACGACCGTATGAAAAACTTGTGGCTGAAGGATGGATGGGTACGTGCCACACTTGACTAATATATTTTCTTGACTTTTACTTCGGACAGCTGAACTGACGCAGTGCACGCAACAATAAATAAGTGCTTAGTACAGATATCATACCCACTTCATTCCCGTATCATCTGTATCGTCAAACCTAGACAAACAGCTCGCAACAAGGTGTAGAGGCCTACGGATGTTAAACATCTCCAGCCTATACGACGAAGACGTACGTGACGCTGTCACAACAAGACGGATCAACTGCCTACGTTTACTCAACAATTTCATGTCAGTAGCTAATTGATGGTTTGGACTTTCTAACAACGCTTAAGAAAATGCTCAGTAACTTAGGGAAGACATAAAACAGATGAAATGAAGAAAACCGTGGTATTATATTTCACCATCCTTAGAAAACTGTACGATAAACCCAATTTTACAAGTGAACTCAAGCAACAGATCATAAAAGTTAAACTTATTACCATTAAAAGATAATAGTTACATGGTCCGAAAATCAAATCCAAACGAAGGTCAATACTAGAAGCTGAGACAGAGTTCCTGTATCTCGTCATAAAACAGCAAACCAACCACAGACGCAAACTTCTCGATGAATTGCAACGGAGAATTGAAATACACACACTCACCAAAACGAGATGGTGAATGAAATACACAGATTTTACGAGAAACTCTACTCTGTTAGTCCTGCCAATGAGGATTTGGTAGCTGAAACAATACAATCGCTACATACAGAAATCACTGAAGGCGATAATAGACAATTTTGAGTTGATTTTAGTGTGGTTGAAGCGTTAAATCATCAGTCAACAAAGTTCCTTGACTAGACTGAATTCCCGAAAAACTTTACCATAAATTCTGGGACATCATCTGGATTGCTTTCCCTGAAATTTCAAATGAAGAACATAGAGACACGACTGTGACCAATGAAATGAAAAGGGCATAATTGTTCTCGTACCAAAGGAAATAGAACTGAAAAATTAAAAATCTGCGGCCTATTAAACACCTAATAACATCTGGATAACGCCGTTGCTTAAAAACGTGGTCAAAAACGATAGATTTACATACCTGGAAGGAATGTTGTGTCGTTATTAGAGACGTCCTGTCAGTATCCTCTATGACTAAAATAAAATTCTACGAGTTAAAAGATATTTGAAAATTTAATCTCTAAACCCATTTCATAGAATCTAGCAACTTAAGGTGTTACCACCTAACAACATGATATTTACAGTATAAATGAGAAAAGACGGGAAAAACTGACAACATACACTTTCCATTCACATGAATGTCAACACCTGTCAAAAACCTGAATAACCACCATATGAAGCGCGCACCGCTGCGAGACTTGCAGGTATACAGGGTAGTCGGAAATTCCAGTTATAGACGTCTAAGACTTGTTGAGGGGAGTGAGTACATCGTATTTTGAATAGGAACCCATGTCCGAAACGTCATCCAACGACACTAACGAGCGTCAAAGTTATAGGCGCGTGCATTTGTAAATGTACGTATACACGGGGTGATTCCGTGATGATGTTACAGACTTTCTAGGATGATGGAGAACGATAAATGTATTAATTTGAAGTAAGGACCCCTGTACCGGAAACAAACGAGTCGAAAGTTAAAAACGAAAAGCGTTCTGATACCTCTGACAGTTGAATACATGTACCGGTTCTTGTGTTGCGAAGAGTGTAGGGCTGGTAACTATCAGTGGTGGTAGTGTGGACAAAGACTAGCAAAAATGTCCAATAAACGTGGGCTCTATAGTGTGTATCGTAACAGTTATGAACACTTGCTCAGTAGAAGAGGTGTTTTTCACATTAGCGAAGATGAACGAATGGTGATAGCTCCTCACGTATGCAATTTAGAGCTCACGTTTACTGGACATTTTTTTCTCTTTTTTGTCCACACCACCACCACTGAAAGTTACCAGCCCTTCACTCTTCGCAACACAAGAACTGGTACATGTATTCAACTGACAGAAGTATTAGAGCGTTTTTCGTTTCTAACATTCGACTCATTCGTTTCCGGTACAGGGATCCTTACTTCAAATTAATACATTTATCGTTCTCCATCATCGTAGAAAGTGTGTAACATCATCACAGAATCACCCCGTGTATACGTACATTTACAGACGCCCGTGCCTATAACTTTGACGCTCTGTAGTCTCTTTGGATGACGTTTCCGGACATGGGCCCCTAAGCAAAATACAATGTACTCACTCCCCTCAACATGTCCTAGAAATCTGTAACGGGAATTTCCTACCACGCTGTACAGTCGGTTAGGCTCTGGAAGGTACTGACAGGAATGTGGAGCCATGCTGACTACAGTACCCTGGCCAGCTGTGCTAAGTTTCTCGGCTTAGGAACAGTTCAAGCGAAGTGGTTCCACAGATTCTCGATTGGGTTTAATCCCGGGGAATTTGGTAGCGAGAAGGGTATAGTAAACTCATCCTGGCGTTCTTTGAACCTTGCACACAAAATGCGGGCTGTGTGACTAGTTACACTGTACTGCTGGTAGATGCCATCGTGCCGATGGAGCATAAAATGTGACTCATCTGAAAATGACAATTCCAGCCACTGAGTGGACGTCCAGTTGTGGTATTGGCACCCAAATTCCAGTATTCGTCACTAATAAACAGCAGATGACCCGGGTGCATGAATCAGGCGCCTGCTCGGTGGGGGGAGGGGAGAGGGGCTATGCAGCAATGCAGCAATGTTCGCTGAAAATTTGTCGAGGAGACACTGCCGGTGGCCCCTTGAATAGTCAGTTGCTCAACGGCTGCATGGCCATTCACCCATACACACCTGCGCAGCCTTCGGCTCTCGTTTCGGATAGCCCTATTTTGCCATCCGCGGTATACTTTAACAACAGCTACACCTGAACAGCATATAGACTTAGCCGGTTTCGGAAATGCTTCCACCTTTGGCCCGAAAGCCAATGATCATGGTGTTTCGAACATCAGATTAATTACTGTGTTTCGGCATTACAACAAAATCTGCATTGTTCTCCACGTCCCCCCCCCCCCCCCCCCGACATGTTTTGCATACACTGCACCGCCAGTGATGCCGCCTGCCGTCCTTGAGTGGTTATTGCACGTTGATCGAACATGAGTGGTGGTGACATTAATGTGAAAATACAGTGTTGCACAGGGCTATCACCAATACAGTAGAAACAAACGAAGAGCTGCACAGAATAGGATAAATCCCCCCTACTTTCATCCCTTCTTTGCCATTTCATTTGATTTGGTCATTTACACAAATGGAGATTTATCAGCAATAGACTTTGCACTATTGATAAGAAGCTCCGAGACTGACTATACGACAGACACCAAACATTAACCACCCACTCCCCAAAAAAAGCCACTAAAATAACGCTATCAGTCGTGATGACAGTTTTATTAACTTCATTACGGACATGAGAATGGCGTACTGGAAAACAAAAAGGGTCAGAAATTTTTTAAAAAAGTTTGGTAACATGCTAGAAGCAATATCTGAAAAATTAGGAGTAGGATAAGCCGTAGGAGCATGGAAAAAATACAGGGAAGGGAATAATTTAAAAGAAGCGATTTAAATTTGCAAACAGAAAATATTGAGGTGCAAGAAAGTTGCTTGATAATTATTACTTTTTTACCTTAAATTATTACATTGTGAAAATTTTAACAAATGAAGGCATAAAAAGTTTGTTTGTGTAGCCATCCTCCGCAGCAAGCCGATAAATACTTGTTTTGCAAATCAAACTGCGTTTTCCTGCTGCTAGATTTGTTTATTTATCTCATACGCGTTTCGCCTTCTCCTGTTCTAAGCCATCATCAGGGGGATCTACAATGATACAGTTTTGTTAGTTATAGATTACCAAACAGTTCACTTCGCGATTTTTTGTAAAAATGTAACTACTTACGATTTGTTGATCTGAGTTTCCTCACATCTGGTCTGGAGGTCGCTCTACCACTTTTATCACTGTTCTATATTCACATCTTTGTGTTTTTGCAATCCACACACTGTTCACCATGTTTCTCACTCTTTTTTGTGGTGGACTATCGTTCTCTTGTCCCTCGATACAACTATATCGTCGTACATTTCTTTTCACAGCGTAAATATTGCGACTCCATTACGTGTTTCATCGTCTTTGGTATGTTTACCTATTTGTTGCCAACCTAACGAAGTACATGTTCGTTACTACTGTTTATGATGCTTATACCGCGTGTGTGGGTATGAGTGAGAGAGAGAGAGAGGGGGGGGGGGGGGGGGAAGGAGCCGATTTTTTTTCCCGTTTCAATATTCTGGGGAGAGGTCATGGATGAGTGAGTGTGAAGACGGTGGGTTCTATTATCATTACATTGGACAGTATTATTATATTTATCCTTTTTGCGAACATTATTCTATTATTTTATCTATTAGTGTAAATAATGAACTGCTTGGCGTGTGTAGTTGGTCATTCAACAGGATTTTCCCCTGTACTTTGGTTTTACGTATGTGGTAATTTTCTTGCACATACATAGGGCAAACAGGAAGAACATTTTATGTCAGATACAAGGAACACATGAGAGCACGGAAATATGGGACAAACCACACCACATTTGCAGAACACCTAAGAGAAAATGACCACAAACCAACCACTAGAGAAGATGACATGAGAATAATTAGAATCAACAATATAAAGCACCTTCTGACCATGCAAGAGAATTACCATATACATAAAACCAAAGCAGAGGGGAAAACTCTGTTGAATGACCAAGTACACATGCCAAGCAATTCATTATTTACACTAATAGATAAAATAATAGAATAATGTTCGCAAAAAGGATAAATATAATAATAATGTCCAATGTAATAATAATAGAACCCACCGTCTTCACACTCACTCATCCATGACGGGATAATTGGCAACCGTATCTTGGGACCAGTAATCCTTCCACGTCGCGTAACAGGCCGGAACTACCGGCGTTTCTTGCGTGTGATTGTCCTCCCCCGCTGGAACGAGTGCCATTGATGTTTCGAAGGGTTATGTGGCTGCTACATGATGGATCTCCACCCCAGTTCTTCGTTAACGTCCGGACTCTTCTCAATCGTGTCTTCACTGGTCGATGGATCGGACGAGCGTGTACAGTTGCGTGGTCTGCTCGTTAACCTGATCTTAACCGGTGAGATTTCTGGTTATGGGACCATCTCAATAGTACCGCGTATGCAGAAGCCATTCTAGATGTGGAGACACTGGAGCAGGGTGTTCATGCTGCCTTTGACACTGTTCGGATGCAGCCTGGCCGATGTAAACGTGTGAGACAGAAAATGCTACAGCGCGTAGATGCATGCGTTGAGGCACATGAAACCCGTTTAGAACACATACTGTAACTGTGGCTGCATGGTACAGCGCGTATTAGTCAGCAGTCTCTGTTAAAACGTGTGATTTCCGGACGTAAGTTCATTAGATCTTGCTTGTTCCGTTTCTTCACAGCGATCAATCCCTAGAGTCTTTACACGGTGTAAAAAATCACCCTGTATTTCCGAAAGGCGTTATTTTACTAATGTTATAACCGGATCCAAAATGAAACTTCCTGGCAGATTAAAACTGTGTGCCGGACCGTGACTCGAACTCACAGGAGAACTACTGTAAGGTAGGAGGCAAGGTACCGGCAGAGGGGAAGCTGTGAGGACGGGGCGTGAGTCGTTGTTGAGTAGCTCAGATGGTAGAGCACATGACCGCGAAAGGCAAAGTTCCCGAGTACGAGTCTCGGTCCAGCACACAGTTTTAATCTGCCAGGAAGTTTCATATCGCCGCACACGCCGCCGCAGAGTGAAAGTCTCATTCTGGAAAGGATCTAGTATCACTGCCACCTGTTCAGTACATAGCGTCATTAAGGAATAGTGAACTGCAGCACGCACTGTAAGCTGCACAAGAAACTGTGAAGTAGCCTCTATCGGCACGGCCTCCTTGATTGTTGTTGTTGGTACATCTGGAGGGCTCTTAATATCGCTTTCGTCAACGCCCATACACTGACTGTGAGGCGAATGGGGCTATAGCACACAAAATGAGGATAGCCTAAAATGCAACATAAGACCACATACGCACATGTAACCCCCTTGACAAACTTAACTAATCACGTCAGAAATGAACACCACGATCCACAGCAAAGTCAGTATTGACTCAGAGCCATTCAGTGCTTGTGTGTGGACCTGTGGATCTCACACGGACGTACCGGCATTCCATTCCAGGAGACACCGTAGAGGACGAGGCCCGCGCAATGAAGACAGCTGGGTGAGTATTCTCGAGACGTCTCTCGGCGCGCGAGAACGAAATTGCCACAGCCGATATTAAATTCCCGGCCACAAACGAGAGGCGGTCGTCACGTGCGGCCAGCTGGAGGCAGGAGGCGATCGCTCGCCGGGCGACTGATGGCCCCACAGCCGCAGCCGCGTCGCGCGCCAGGCGCCAGGCGCCCAATATAAACCGCACCGTGCTGAGGAGTTCCACGCGGCTCCGTGCTGGGGCTGGCGCTCCTGTCCAATTTCGCCACGAGAGTCTGAACTGCGGTCAGCAGCATGTGCCACTGCCTTTCACGTGTAGCTCCTTATGTTTAGCACCGTTTACGTTTGCAGCACAGCGCTGAGAAAGGAAGTCTGTGGGAAATTTTCACAGAGTTTGGAACTACATAGAATAAAACCAGCATAAATTCTGCAAGTGTTGACTGGTAGACTCCAGTGCGTTTCTTCGATTTTCTACACAATTATAGTGTTTTACTATCCGCACCCACATCTGTAATCAGCAAATGACATGAGGATGTGTGGTGGATAGTACTTCTGGTAATACTAACTGATCACCCCTTCTCTGTTTCATTTGTGAATAGCGTGTGAGAAGTAGGCCTCTGTATTGGGTCTAAGTTCTCGCCTTTTCTCGTTGTGGTCATTTTGCGAGACGTATCTAGGAGGAAGTAATATGTTGTGCGACTCTCCCTGGAAAGTACGTGCAGCTGATCCCAGTGGAGGTTTGAGTCCTCCCTCGGGCATGGGTATGTGTGTAGCCTCGGTTTTCTTTTCATTCGATTTACGGGTGTGAATAGGTTACTGGTGTGACTAGGTTGCTGGTTTCGTTGCCCGTGAGTGGCAGCAGCAGCGCTTATCGGTAAGGGCACTGTCGTGCCAGAGCGACCGCTGGCATTTCCAGGTCATCGTGTGTCTGGAGTTCAGTTGGGAGCTCGGTAGGAAAGCAGCAGTCGGGCCGGAGCACCAGTGAGGTGCGGATAGCCAGTGCTCGCCGACTGCTGGCGACACACATGAACTGTCCGACGGAAGGAGACTGGTTCGGGACGACCGTTGTTGTAGTTCGGTTGGTCGTCTCATCTAGTGACGTCTGTTGGGTCTTTTGACCGATTCAGGGCCTCGTCACTTCGTCATCGTGCCGGACGTGGGTTGGTTCTTTCCTTGTGCAGAGACGTCGTGGTCAATGGGCAAGTGTTACCTGTGCATGGTAGGGTCCGCGCCAGTGTGGGCGGGTCGTCGTGTCTCCGAATTCCGAACGGACATGGAGTCGAGTCGGGTTGGAGCTGCAGGCAGTTTCGGACAACCAAGACACACCCGACCGTTGCCGACACACGTAACTGGAGCGGGAACGACCTCGGTTGGTCGTTCGGACGGCCGTCTCATCGGACGGTGTGTATTTGGTCGCCGACCGCTTATGGAAACTCTGTGTGTCGAATTGATTCGTCCTTGTTGTCCAACAAAGAATGCTTTTACGATTGTTCGAGTTCTTGTGCAAGTGTGTTACGTAGAACCGTATATAGTTTCTGTGATTTCGACTGAGAAGATAAATGCTGTCTGCGTACTGGAGTATTCAGTCGGTCGGTTGAAATAGAGCAGCGAGAGTGTCGGGTGAAGGGGAGTTGATTAGGCTGTTTGTTGGTTCTTCGTGTGGTCACCCGATTGTTTAGTGTTACACTTGGCTGCCTGTCTCACCTAAACTGTTGTTAGAGTTTCCTTCCCAGGCCGACCCTTGGAACACTTCTGAGCACCACTATCTGTTGTTTGTGATTGTCATTTTATTTGGTCGCAGGTACTGTGCCAGGCCTTCAGCCGTTTTTATGTTTAGTATATGGCCTTCAGTGGAACTCTATAACAACTTTAAGACTAGGCCTTCAGCCGTGTTTCATTTAGCCGGAATTTGTAAATTCTTGGCTTTCAAAGAAATTGATTTGAAATATTATTTCGGCCTTTAGCCTTAGAATATATAGTAATGTCCTTAAGTAAGGCATTCAGCCGTTCCTCTAAATCCTGATGATTTAAAGGCAATCATTTAAACTTATTCTGGAGAAGTTTCGTTGGTCCACAGCCGTGATTTGATGTTTGTTGTTTTAAAGAGAAAACTGTGCATTGGTTTGAGGAATAAAGTTATTTGTGTTCTTGAATATATAACCGTAATTGACCTTGGCCCCTTTCCACAACCTGACCCGCTCTGTCCTGCGAAACGAGGATTTCAGTACTCCCCGAAATTGCAATTGTAAACCTCTCCGTGAAGCACGAGGTCTCTTTGTAGCGTCTGCCGCTGGAGTTTCTTGAGCATTCCTGTGACACTTTCGCGTCGAGTAGACAGTCCCATGACGAAACGTGCTGCTATTCGATGGATCTTCTCCATCTCCTCTTTAGGTCGTATCATGTAGGGGTTCCAGATTGATAAACGACGCCAGTACTGCAGAATCGATCGAACAAGAGCCTTGTGGATGAATTACATTTCCTTAAGATTCTCCCTGTGAATCTCAGCGTAGCATCTGGTTTTCCTTCTACACTGTTTCGTGGTCAGTCGGCTGAAGGTTGCTCCAGATGCTTACTCCCACATGTCTTACGGTAGACAATGTTTCCACCAATTTGTTAGCAACAATGCTCTTCCACATTAGTGAATTTATTTTCCTATGTATCCGCAATATGTTACATTTACTTACATTTACTTACTGCCAGAGCCTGCACGATTCGTGAATCCTCTGCAGGTCAAATGGTTCTATGCGACTTATCTTCTGAGGTCATCAGTCGCCTAGAACTTAGAACTAATTAATCCTAACTAACCTAAGGACATCACACACATCCATGCCCGAGGCAGGATTCGAACCTGCGACCGGAGCGGTCGCTCGGTTCCAGACTGTAGTGACAAGAACCGCACGGCCACTCCGGCCGGCCTCTGCAGGTCATTCTGCAAATCAGTACTGTCTTCTGGCGTTGCTACTTTCTTAAGCGCGTCATGAATTATCAGTCTTAAAGAGGTTCCGACGCTTTCTGCTAGATCATGTACATACGTTGTAGACATTCCTCGGAGTACTCCAGAAATTACCTTAACAACTGACGATTTTGTTTCGTTAGGGATGACGTGTTGAGTTCTATCTTCTGCAAAGAAGTCTTTAATCGAGTCGCAAATCTGGTCCGATACTAAGTAAGCTCGAATTTTTTCCACGAAAAGGCAGTGCGAGATGGTGTCAAACGCTTTGCTGTAGTCAAGGAACAGGGAATCAACCTGAGGGCCGTTGTCTGCAGCGCTGTGCTTGTCGTGGAGGAACGAAGTGAGCCGGGTTTGGCAAGATCTCTGTTCGCACGATGCATGTTGATTTTTAAAGAGGAGATGTTAGTTCTACAAAACCGTCATAATACATTGACATAAAACATGTTCCATAATTCGCAACAGATTGACGTCAACGCCATAAGCCTATAATTATGACCATCTCTGCTACGACCTTTCTTTAAAAACTGTAATTATCTGTGCTTTTTCCCGGTTACCAGGCTCTAGCGAACTACGATAAAGTGCTGGTAGAAGGGGAACAGTTTTCTTCCATTACCTCTGCAGAGTTGTACAGGTATCTCATCTCGTCCTTAAGTGTTTGCACTACAAAGCGATTGTAGTTGTTTTACTGTTCAGCGATCAGTTATCTCAATATCTGTCATTTCGAAGTTCGCAAGATAATTAAAAGAAGGGACTGTATTACGATCTTCTGTTGTGAAACCATTGCGGAAGACTGAATTCTGTATTTCCGTTATCTATCTTCTGTTTCGGTGCCATTATGGTCACTGAATGAATAGATGATTTCGATCCGCTTACTAATTTTACATTAGATCAACACCTCCTAGAGTCTTTACTCACATTCACTTTTCTTTCACAGTCATTGAACGCTCCTCCTATTCTTCTATTTACAATTGCCGCTTTATTCAGCTTGCGTTTTTCAGCTAGGCTTTGACTTCTCTTGAACAGGGGAAGAAGATCTCTTTGTTTACGTAGCAGTTTTGTAACAAGACTGTTAAACGACTGTGAGTCTTTCCCATCCATGAAGAGATTGCTGAGAACATAATTGTGTAAGGGATATTGACTGATGGTTTTGAACTGTTTCCATCCGTGCACCGGATTTCGTCCTCAGAACGGAATCTTTGGTGTTGACTATTCAGATATTCCGCAACTTGTATCAATTAACTCTTGAGCAAAAATATTTTCGTACCTTTCTTAACGTACTTCCAAAGACCCGAAGTCATAATTGCTATGAGATTCTAAAGAGCAGTGTTGGCTCAGGGCTGTTTGTTACTAAGAGGTCTAAGACGTTACCTCACGAGTTGGTTCTCCATCTCCTCGAAGTAATTTTCTGATAAGATATTCAGAATAATGTCAAATGAATCACCGTCTCTGCCACCAGTTTTCATAGTATGACTCTCCCAATGTATACCTGGCAAGTTGAAGTCATCCACTATTACAACAGCGTTATCAGGAAACTTAGTCACGAAATTCTGCAAGTTCTCTAGGATGCACGTGATGTATAGAAGCATCCGATTACCATCTTTGACCCATCTGGCCTCTTTAACTTCACCCACGCTAATTCACATTCGGAATCCGTGATAACTTCTCGAAGTTTTATCGAATTCCTTACTGCAATAAATACGCCAACATCACTGGCGACTAAACTATCCTTACGATAAATATTCCAACCTGAATTTAAGACTTCGATGTTACTCACTTCCAATTTCAACCAACTTTTTGTTCCTAATACTGTCTAACCATTTTCACCTTCAACAGACGGTATTAATTCTGGCGCCTTGCCACGGATGGTCCCCCACAGTTTGCCTTTTCTGTTTCCTAGCTGCGAGAACGAGCATTCTCTGAGACTTCGGACGACAGTTCATCTTATAAAAAAAAAAAAAAAGAAAAGAAAAGAAAAGCGCCCCATTTACTCCGCAGTCTAGAAACTGCTTCTTGCATACAGTGCAAGCCTGAGCTATTAAAGCCATATAACTCTCCGTCCAATACCGGAGGTCGGGAATTTCGCATCCAACACTGTCACAGAATCGTCTGGGCCACTAGTTTATACCCTGCACTCTGCCACAAACGAGAACTCCGATCGACAGTGGGTACAATGCTACGAATAGAGAGCTTTGTCTGTACACAGCGTCCAATGGTAGCTGTCTTCATCAAATCAGCCATCCGTGTGTAGAAAGAGAAGATGGCCTGCCTATTTGGAGCCTATTGTACCCAGTGCGCACGAAAACCATCGGCAGGTCTTCCTCCACGTCTCGGACGAGACCCTTCGCGTACAGTAAACAGGCCGATTGCAGACTGGCAGTCTTTCACAACGTGCCTTCTAGTGCGCCGATGGGTTCCGTTATACGCTTAACACTGGAGCTCCAATAACTAGCGTACCCGCTCTCTGTGCTTGCCCGGTATGTGCAGGTAAATCGGCCACTGGCCCAGTAGGAGAGTCGTCTCGTTTTGGTTCAGAAGTATTATCAACATTGGGTAGACCTCGCACCTGTTACTAAGGTTTAAGGAACCAGTAGCGTGACTAGTTCCCACTTTCACCTTCCGCGCAGTGACATGTGAACCCACCACTGTCCACCACACACTCTCGAGTGAAGACATTACGTTTTGGAGGTCGCAGCGACAACCTCATCATCAGGTGATTGCGACGGTACCAAAGCTCAGGTCTCGTCTCCGGCGCTCCAATATCACCGTGGCTTTGAGCAGTAAGCGAGAAGCCGTTTGACCGTGGTCAACGCAGCTCGCTGGTGTTCTCCTTGTGTCTGCATACAAAAAGCATATTCACTATTGCTAGACCCCCGCAAAATAGGAAAGTACCCATCTGTGGCGCTACTGAAGTTAAGACTTAACAAAAAGTAAACTCTGCTCCGTAGAGTTCTCACTACTACCTACTATCTGCAAGCTCTTGAAATAAAATTGTATTCCTCCACTGACAACAGGTTTATCAAGCTGTACTTGTTTCTAGGGACTCGGCTTTCACAGGAGCTACTGTAGGAAATAAATACGCATGCTCTAACTATGGTTAAACATTAGTCGACAAACAAAGGCACAGATAATGTTCACTTCTTGTGCTCGATTAAAAAGAATGGCGCTGAACTAACGTCAACGCTGTGTGTAGAGCAGTAAATTTGTAGTAGGCTACTACAGACTATCGTAAATAAGCATAAATTACGGTAGTTTTCATAGGAGCTTTGGTCAGTTAAGGTCGTACTCGCGTTACGTGTACACTAGGTATATTGCATACGTATCTGGTGATACCTCATAACGATCGCTTTCTCTAGGCATGC
The DNA here is from genome assembly GCF_023864345.2 of Schistocerca serialis cubense. Classification (NCBI taxonomy): domain Eukaryota; kingdom Metazoa; phylum Arthropoda; class Insecta; order Orthoptera; family Acrididae; genus Schistocerca; species Schistocerca serialis. Next base: position 690,402,500 of record NC_064642.1, on the reverse strand, counting down.
GATTAGTGTCTTACTAGCTTCCCCTAAAGATCGGAAGTGGTGAAACGATTAGAAAATGAGTGAAGCTATAGAAAAGGCATTTTTTGTTGCACATAGTTATCCTGCTGCCAGTTACTTAAAAATTAAACAGTATTTGTAGCAAAACTGAAATTGGCTGCATTCAATTCAGGTTTTGTTCGAATGCTGTTGATTTGTGACGTCAAACAGAGGGATGCTATAGTAACAATAAGGAAGGCCGTGCAGTTTTATCACATAATACTACAAAACCCAATTTCCCCATGAAAAACGTAAGAAAACACAAGACAAGAATATAAAAAAAATGGTTCAAATGGCTCTGAGCACCATGGGACTTAACATCTATGGTCATCAGTCCACTAGAACTTAGAACTACTTAAAACTAACTAACCTAAAGAGATAACACAACACCCAGTCATCACGAGGCAGGGAAAATCCCAGACCCCGCCGGGAATCGAACCCGGAAAACCAGGCGCGGGAAGCGAGAGCGCTACCGCACGACCACGAGCTGCGGACAGACAAGAATATATTAAACATCGAGCGTCACTTCAATACTTCGTCGAAACCTCTAAAAAACAGGTTTTAGTTATTCAGAAACAAATTTGGCATTTATCAATAATAACAGCAAACTGCTGCTTTTATATATATGTGTGCGCGTTTGTGTGTATGTGTGTGTGTGTGTGTGTGTGTGTGTGTAAACTGTACTAGAATCAAAAGCAACTGCTTTAGTTCCACACAAGCGTAGAAGTTAAGCGATCAACTAACTTTTATTGCTAATAATACGCAATTTATATTCTGTAAGGATATAAAATACGCAGTGGACTAACACTGACTGATGAGCGCTCTGATTATGTGAAAAACAAAAGAAACAAAGTGAAGTCGTCGGGTGCTAGTGTCTTCATTTGTGTGGCCATAGTGTCCATAGTTGCTGTACAATTCATGAGGGTATTTTAGTTTTGTCGTTGCAACTACAAAAATGCGTGTTTTTTTTTTTTTTTCACCAGATGCGTTTCGTCTTATTGAGGTACAGCGTCATCAGTGGTCCATAATTATTTACATTTTCATTTGCTTTTTGATGTACAAACAGTTCGTTAGAATATGTTGATTTGTACTTACGGTGATGTTCGCTTGATTTTTCGCTAGTATCGGGAAATGCCGTGTGCTAACACGTCGTTATTTTTCTGCGTTAGACACTGATAACTGTGGTCGAATTTTGAGTTGTTTTGCAGCACTATGCATTTCTTATGTTTTTAAAATCACATGTTTATGCAGACCACTGTCTTGTGTTTGTATTTATACTTCTAAGTACCGTATGTGTTGTGGTTTGTGTTTTGTAGTGTTGAAAACGTAATCATTCCACTACTTTGTCTTTGACCTACAACATTTTTTATTATTAGATAATTGTGAGTGTGAAATTCTATTTCTTCCCACCTCTTACTCGGTGTATAAATAAACAGAAACATAACAATATGGAATTACACACTTACAATTATCTAATAACAAAAAAAGGTTGTAAGTCAAAGACAAAGTAACGGAAAGGTTATGTTGGCCACATTACAAAACAAACCACAACACATACTTATAAGTACAAAAAGGAAACAGAGTACAATGGTGTGTATAAAAGTATGTTGTGAGAAACATAAGAAATGTATAGTGCTGCAGAACAACTAAAAATTAGACTAAAATTATCAGTGTCTAAAGCAGAAGAATAACGATGTGTTAGCAGACAGCATTTCCCGATGTAAGCGAGAAATAAACCGAAAATCACCTTAAGTAAAATCAAGATATTCTTAACGCATTTTTTTTCGATCTAAAAGCAAATCAAAATGTAAATAACTTAATTATGGACAACTGATGGTGCTCTACCTCAATAAAGCGAAACGCGTCTGGTGAAAAAAATCACGCATTTTTGTAGTTGCAACGACAGAACAAATATACCTTCAAGAATCCTAGTTTCTCTCTTACCAATACTACCAGTACTACCAACAGTCCAAACATTTACTACTTCATTTATGCAGTATACCAAAGCTACCGAACCTTAATTTTCTTACAGTGCAAGTCAGGCTGTTTACTAATATCAACAGCTATCGCTGCAGTTGCTGGACACACTTCCCACCTGCTTGGCTGCCATTGTACTCACTAACAAACTACTGCTTTCTGCGGTCGCAGATTCAAAGTAAATCAGACGACACTAGCGCTAGCACTGGCGTGAAGCTACTCTAAAAACTCGACTTTCGTAAAAGCATGCCACTGTGCGGACATCAGTTTTCTAAAGCAGTACGACGCAATTCTGAAGTGTTCTGAAATAAAACGCTTTTAAATATTTGAGGACCGTGGAGCATTGTAAAGTAGAAACGTATCGAACGTTTTTAACAGAGCCACCATTAACTGAGCGCGTCTTATTTTTGTGAAGTTACTGCCTTCGTTAGGAGCAACTGTTTATTTTTTACTGTTGCCTGAATTCTATATTTAATTTCAAAAGTAAGTGTTACCTAACGAATACTGAATCATATATTTTTAATTAAACATAACATATTCTTTTTTCAGCTACTAACTGCATTAAAATATATTAAAATTGACTCATAAATTTGGAATTCCTAACTGTTAAATGAATTATAAGTAATTTAACAATACTTTCAGTCTCTGTGAATATAAATAATTTTCTCTATTCGATATTTTGCATGTCTGTACGACATTTTATTTTGTGGTAAACAGGTTGTATTCATTTATATGCGAAAAGTGACTAACGTTAATAACATGTTATCTTTACAACAAAATCGTTATTTAATATTTGTTAATTAACATTTAAATTTGCAAACAAGTATGGAATTCAAGTAACAGTATAAAAAGATTACACTAGAGTCATCGAACCACTGCCATTACGAAAACATGAATAACACGCGAAGGACGCAGCTGCTAGCGACTCTGATAAAATGTATGAAATGTTCTAAACTTCACAGATCTAATGACAGAAGAAATAAGAACAACATCCTCTACGGAATTAAACCTGATAAAGTGAACACTAAAACAAAAAAAGTGAAAAAGGGAAATAAACAACGCACCATGAGGGAATTATCCGAATGGGACACATATGGCTAAAGGTGATATAGATATGCGGAAAAATAAATTAGTACAATTACAGAAAAAATTGATGATATATGCAATAGAAAGATCTTCACAATTCGTGCAAGTAAATAACGTGTTGGTCCACCTCTGAGCCAACAGGTATTCGGCTAAACATTGATTGATAGTGTTGTTGGATGACCTCCTGAGGGAACATTGTGCCAAATTCTGTCAACTGGCGCGTCAGATCGTCAAAATCCAGAGCTGGTTGGAGGGCGCTGCGCATGACGCTCCAAAAGTTCTCAATTGAGGAGAAATCCGGCGATCTTGTTGGCCAAGGTAGGGTATTGCAAGCACGTCGTGTGCAAGCGGGAATTATCTTGCCGAAATGCAAACCCAGGATATTCTGCCATGAAGGGAAACAAAACAAAACATTATTGACTTGTTCAATTTGCGAAGTCCTTTCTCTTGCATAAACTATCAAATTTTTCTGAAATTGTAGTTATTTGTTCGTCTATACATGTGCAACGCATTTGACGATTTCCTTCCCATTCGGGTAATTCTTGCGTGGTGAAAGCTGGCAGTCAAGGGAAGGCAGGATTACGATTGAGGACGGGGCCGTAATCAGTTAATAATGGTTGCCTTTCATAGTTACACACATTTATTTTTAAAACAGTAATTACAGACTCAACAATAAAAAAAAATTACCACACGTTATTAATGAAGGAATAAACAACTATGTAAATCATAGTGTTTCCAGTGCGTTACAATTTAGCAAATCACCATAAAATACAGATACAGATAATGTTTAAAAAAGCAAGCCACTGTGATCACAGCTGAAGGCCTTACACGACACGAACGGCAATTATGTAAAAAAATTAGAAAGCTGCTGTAAAACAGCAAATACACGCAAAGGTTAATTAAAAGAAACAAGCAACTTCCCACCAACTGGGTGAAATAACATTATGGTAACCTTGTAACACAGCCCTTACACTGCTTGATATATTCCACAAGGCGACTGTAACCATTAACTAGACATACATAACCTTCAATGTAGGCATTACAAGGTAATAAACCATAAGGACCAGTCACAGACGGTGCTCCAGGAATCGATCTCTCCGAAGGTCCGGCTACAAAACACTTTCGATAGCGGTGAGATAGGCAGCCAAGAGTTGCATTCGCTTCACAAGATGGTAACTGAGACTAGTGGCAGTCTAACGAATGACTAATGATAATCCTGCTGAAGCTACCTGATGTCCAATAAACCAAATGCAAGAATGGAACAATACGCCAAAGCCGAAACCGGCGGACTGCACTACCACCCACCCACCTCCCCTTCCCCTCCAGAACACACGCCCGGAACGAGAAAGGAATCACTACCACCAGAGTAGAAGAATCATAAACGGCCTACAATCAAGATAACTCTCAAAACTACACGCCTAACCGGACAGCAGCGGCAAGGCAAGGGAAGGTACACTGCCGTTAAATACACTAACCTCCCGGGCATGTAACAGGGGCGTTAGCCGCCACCAGGCAGGAAACATACCGCTGGTAGAACTCAACAAATTGTAACAAGCTGAAGGCAGTAAATAGTAATAAGACGTCAAGGAAAGCTAATCAGATCCGCTTTCCCCAAGAACTCCACTCGCTTCTCTTCGCCTCGGTTACATTACGACCAGGAACATGAACACAAGTCACTGGAGAATCGCTAGATGTCACAATGGTGGAGGGTTTCTCTACTAGAATTGACATGTACTCATATTAAAGCCTGCAGGATCTGGTTTACGACGAGGTCGTGCACCCTTGTGACCACAGCCCTTCCATCCGGCAGTCCAAGCGTGCTCGCACAAGCCGGTCTGACGACATGATCGAGAAAGTGGAGAGAATTGTTTTGGGGGATCGTCGAATGACTGTTGAACAGATCGCCTCCAGAGTTGGCATTTCTGTGGGTTCTGTGCACACAATCCTGCATGACGACCTGAAAATGCGAAAAGTGTCATCCAGGTGGGTGTCACGAATGCTGACGGACGACCACATGGCTGCCCGTGTGGCATGTTGCCAAGCAATGTTGACGCGCAACGACAGCATGAAAGGGACTTTCTTTTCGTCGGTTGTGACAATGGATGAGACGTGGATGCCATTTTTCAATCCAGAAACAAAGCGCCACTCAGCTCAGTGGAAGCACACAGATTCACCGCCACCAAAAAATTTCAGGTAACCGCCAGTGCTGAAAAAATGATGGCGTCCATGTTCTGGGACAGCGAGGGCGTAATCCTTACCCATTGCGTTCCAAAGGGCACTACGGTAACAGGTGCATCCTACGAAAATGTTTTGAAGAACAAATTCCTTCCTGCACTGCAACAAAAACGTCCGGGAAGGACTGCGCGTGTGCTGTTTCATCAAGACAACGCACCCGCACATCGAGCTAACGTTACGCAACAGCTTCTTCGTGATAACAACTTTGAAGTGATTCCTCATGCTACCTACTCATCTGACCTGGCTCCTAGTGACTTTTGGCTTTTTCCAACAATGAAAGACATTCTCCGTGGCCGCACATTCACCAGCCGTGCTGCTATTGCCTCAGTGATTTTACAGTGGTTAAAACAGGCTCCTAAAGAAACCTTCGCTGCTGCCATGGAACCATGGCGTCAGCGTTGTGAAAAATGTGTACGTCTGCAGGGCGATTACGTCGAGAAGTAACGCCAGTTTCATCGATTTCGAGTGAGTAGTTAATTAGAAAAAAAATCGGAGGCCTTAGAACTTGAATGCACCTCGTATAATACAGGTAAGCAAAAAACGCAACGGCTTATTGCTAGCACATCATCATCAACAACGACCTCGCCGTATTTACTACTTCACAATCAAAATTGTACACACTACACCACCACAGCACGCAATGAGGAACACTTGACAATAGCTTTGGCACAATCGATTTTTTCACTACCTCGCCATGCTTTCATATAACAAAAACTGTACCAAGATTTCACCTAGCCGGTGCACACCGCTGCACTGGAATCTTGTCAGCCAAACTCTGTCAAGTACCACTGCTTGCCGATAGCAAATATGTCCCTTCAAACCACACGCCACTTTGTGCTCTGCCATGTTTTGCTGTAACCAGCTCATCCACCGTTCCTCCTCGCCGAGCTGGCGTCTTCCCCTGGACATTGACAACAAGACACTCCAGCTCAACGAAGTCCGCTTTACAGTTGGCCCAGCTTCGCACTGACTGTTGCAGTTCAATCATGCTGTTCTCATACAAGTCGTGGTTCCTTGCATTCTCGTCTCTAGGGGTTGTCTTGTTTGATGTCTGTCCACGAACTCTATGCCGCGCGACTGCTACGGTCGCAGGTTCGAATCCTGCCTCGGGCATGGATGTGTGTGATGTCATTAGGTTAGTTAGGTTTAAGTAGTTCTACGTTCTAGGGGACTGATGACCACAGATGTTAAGTCCCATAGTGCTCAGAGCCATTTGAACCATTTGAACGAACTCTATGTACTGCGCACCTTCCTCGGATAATGCTACGCCGATGCAAGGACAATTCCGGCCGGCGCGGCGCGCCAACAAGGTCCTGATTCCGCCCCACGACTATTTGACCACTATCCTCAGCGATCTGAGGTGCTGGAACGAGGCGGTGTTGAAGCCGCTTCCGCTCCTTACGGTGGGTGATTTCCCTAAATCACTCCAGGCAAATGCCGGGATGGTTCCTCTGAAAGGGCACGGCCGACTTCCTTCCCCATCCTTCCCTAATCCGATGAGACCGATGACCACGCTGTCTGGTCTCCTTCCCCAAAACAACCAACCAACCAACCAACCAACCTTAAGGTGGCTCCTACTTTTACAGAAACTCACTGGGCTAGCCAGGCCAGCGTAAAGCAAGTGTGGACATGGCGCCGTGCAAGGACCCTGGATCCGCCCCAAAACTCTAGCACGACCAGATAAGTGGGCGATAATGCGAATATCATCAAAATTTTATTTTCACGGCACGCTTTAATGTTGGAATAAATTCTGCGCTCTGGCTGTTACGTTAATCCAAATAATCCTAATTTAACTCCGGAAAATTTTACCTTACTCTCACGCATCATGACACAAAGATGAGATGCATAATTGCCGTGCTTGCTCCAGTACGGTTTGGTGTTTGACGATTTAGTTTTCCAGGCCGCACCCAACATGAAGTGCAGGTGCCTTCCATGTCTCGCTTCACTCGAATAGAGACGTCTCCCATATTGCCAATTTTGGTCGATCCTTGGTATTTTATTTCCTGGTACCACTATACTACAAATTTTCAGTATTACTTTCTAGTTATTTTGTATTTCATACCTATAAACGCATAGATTTCAAGCTTCATAATTCCTTATCACGGAAGTCATGGACAGTGATATTTTCTATTAACTATCTAACCGATGGCCTTTGTGAAACCATTTGTTCGTTATCACTGTCCTTTTTAAATTGTACTGTGTTCCTAACTACAAAAATAAAGACGCAGTGTTCTGTGATGGTAATTAAAGCTTCCTTCCATTATTTATCCATAGGGGTACTCTCAGACAAGTTAAAACAACGTCAGTATTTAGCTATCTGCCTTCACTGTTGTAGTAGTGTGGCTGTTGTCGTGACCTCCAAAAACCTGTAGTATAATTTTATTTTCCCGTTGATAGATACTCGTCACTCATCTGTTCTCTCATTGTACTAGAGTATCGACTTAGCAACAGCTTTCAAGGTAATAGCATGTTGTAACTATCTCATTACTTTGTAGCAGTTTTAGTTGTGTTCTGGATAATTGGTTTCAGATAACCATTTACATGGGTAAAAAGGTATGCACTGCATGAATTAACAACGTTTTCTGCGATGGTTTCCATTATACGGTGGAATACCCAGAAATGCCACCGACACATTCATTTACTTCACTTCTTGCCAAGGTATATGGGGAGTACGTCACAAATTGCATGACACGTTTCTCACATGTAGGCGAAGAAAATATGTTACATAACCATGGGTGAGGAAACGTTTTGTTTCCATGTTACAACCCATTTTCTCGAACTCCTTAATGCTGGGAAATGCACTCGAACAGAACGTACTAGCATATCACATGCAGCTCTTTCTCACAGGAGATGTTCAATATACCCTTCGTGGGCATTGAGGCATGCATCAACCCGCCGTCGTAATGAATCTCGGACGAGCTGATGTATCCGTGGAGTATTGCGTACGGTTTCGCAGCCTTCCACAATACAAGAACGGAGGCTCTGAATATCTCGCACTGGGGTTCCATACACAGGAGCTTTCAAATTCTCCCAGAAATAAAAGTCCAGTGCGTTTAGTTCCGGTGAGCGCGAAGGCCAGGTAACTGATCAATCATTCATCTGTCACCGAATTTGTTGTTTAGAAGCCGACGAACATAAACACTAAAATGAGGAGGTGCTCCATGTTTTTTCGCTCACTTAAAGGCACATCTACTAACAGGTCATGTAGAACATTCTCTATAAAACTGTGATAATTTCGTCCGTTGCGCCTGGTTGGAAGAGAGTGAGGACCTACCAAAGAGTCGCCAACAATGCCGGCCCAAACATTGACAGGACATCTTCGTTGAGGACTTGCTTTAACCGTGAGGATTGACATCTGCCCGTACATGCCGGTTGTGAAAAATTACTATCTGATCTCGCTGAAACGACGCCTCATTTGTGAAAAGCGCCGTAGCACTAATCTAAAGTTGAGTTGCCGATAGTGCCCGCACACGCTGTAAGTGGGATGGATACAGTTGGTCCACGGGTAACACTCGCCAGACAGTCATATGGTCAACGTTGTAACGTGCATTTGCGGACCCATGTTTATATAACATAATTTCTTCGTCTACGTGTCAGGAATTTTTCCTACAATTTGTGCTGTACATTTTTGTTGCACTCTGTATGGATGTGTGAACTGGCAGAATGAATTTTTACTCTGGAGCGGAGTACACACTGGTTTGCAACTTCCTGGAGGATTACAACAGTGTGCCACTCCGTGACTCGAAAGTGAGACCTCTGCCTTTCTCGCGCAAGTTCTGTACCCATTGAGCTATCTAAGAACGACTCATTACCCACCCTCGCAGCTTTACTTCCACAAGTACCTTATCTCTTAACTATCATACTTTGCATGTGTTGAACTGCATACATTGTGAAATAGGCCTCCTAGAAGAAAGGAATTGCGTAGATATGGCTTAGACACAGCCTAGGGGTGTTTTGAAAACAAATTTTCACTCTACAGCGGAGTGGGAGCGTACGCTGACGTTTCCTGTCAGATAACTAGAAACAATCCCCCAGGCTGTAGCTACTCCAGGTCTCCGCAATATACTTCCTTCCAGACGTGATGGTCCCTCAAGGTACGTAGGACAACTACAGTGAAGTTTGGAGTGTAGGAGACGTATTGGCGTAAGTAAAGCCGTGGGGACAGGTGTGGGTCATGCGTGGATAGCTCAGTGGCTGAGTGGTCAGCACGGCAAAATGCCAAGTGACGAACCAAGGTTCGATTCTCGACTGTCTTGCAGATTTTCTCCGCTCACGGATTGGGTGTAGTGTTGTCTTCATGGTCGAAGTGGCGTCAGCTGAAAGGTCCTGGACCAGACGATCAGTCTACGCAATGGGACATCTTAACAACACGCACAATTCATTTCAGTTCAGTCAGTATAACTCCTGATACGAAAGAGCACGGGTTCCAAGTTCGAATGGCCGTACAAGACGCAGCTGTAATTTGCAAGAAAGTTTTAGTGAATGAACTTCTTAAGCAGCACACATGTGCCCTTAGCAACTACCAAATTAGCTATTTGTAAAATATAGTAACATATGAAGAATATAACGTATATATGAAATACATTATATTTCTCTAAATTAATAGTGATTGGACATCAGTAATTTAATTTATTTTGGATTAAAAAATAAATTAATGTATTTCCTGGGCGATATTTCGGTTCAACGAAACCTTTCCAGTTGATGAAGTGCATTTATTTCAAGTATTAGAAAACAACAAATATTATTGAGCCATGAATTTACAAAAAACGAGGGCATCATTTATGCTCAAGTTTTGAAATACGCGGTGAATTCGAAACGTATATGAGAACTGCCAGAGAAGTCTATTTAATAATCTTAGATCATGTCTCATACCGTTTTATAACACATATACTTTTGTTTGATATTTTGCTTCTCTGAGCTAGGGGTTATCGAAAAATGGCGTAATAAGATTTTAAATGCGACAAAGCCATGCTGTGGCAAAATGATGTTCAGTCCAAGTTTCAGGAGTGTGCCTGTTTCACTCACGGCTGGTAGGACATTCTGGTATGTTTCCTAGTTCCATCAAGCCCTGTCTCTGTACACTACATAATGTAAACTGCTAGTCTAAAATCAAATTAGGAAATATCCTCTCTGATCCAATTTCGCCAAGGAAAAGCCACAAAACCTATTACGAGATACCTCTTAACAAAATATATATGAGGTATCTCATTGGGAGAAGAACTAACTATTTTGATTGGAAAACTAATACGTTTTTTGGCTTTTCCATGGCGAAATTGTATCAGAGAGGATATATCGTGCTTGGATTTTAGACCAGCAGTGGCTCGGTCGATAGAGTCACACTTACGCAGTAAGCGTACCCGTGTATGCCGGATTGTGGAGTATCTAGGTAATTGAGAGAGTTACATACAGAGTTAGCAATCTCTAGATGATTATTGTATCCAACACGTAACAAGCATCCGTCAGCGGACAGGCATCGAATGTAATCCAATTTGAAGCAGAGAGGGAAAATGGCAAGAACTTGCTGCATGCTTCCCGTCAGCGTTTCTCGAAGCAAACCAGTTTCCATTTATCCTAAATTATCCACGCCAATAGGAACTACGCCACACCCGTCATACGTTTGACCTTACGACCTCCTACGGCGAACGAAACATCGCGCTCTGTTCTGTTCATCGGTATCCGTAACTGGCTGCATAGCGGACAGTGCACCAAAAGATAAATTTCACTGCAAGATTTAATTTTTATTATTATTGCTTGGATACATATTCGTATAAAAATTGTCTTCATGAAGAAAGTAACACATTTTAACATTAGTTCAAATTAAACAGAGCCAAAGCGTCCAATTGTGGCCTATCAGCCGCCGTCCGTTGTGGATGTACCACCACAGAGGAAAGAAGAGAGGCGTGTTGGTCCCTAAGGTTCGAGGAACCGCGGTCGACGAGGAATTCTCATTAGGGGATCGACTTCAGTACGCTCCCCGGCCACCGACAGTCGTTAGGGTCCTTTATTGCCGGCTAAGAGGGACGTTAAGGCTATTCCGCGCCGACCGGTCGATCAGGCTCACCGCGCTAGCAGGACGATTAGTTTCTTCATCGTCTGTAAATACCACAAACATCGCAGTACTTATCTTTGTAGACTCTTGTGAATGGCTTTTCCGTATTAAAAATACAGAAGGTGATGACGCTGAAGATGACACCAACTTCACTTTAACAGCACGCAACCATCGCAACCACATATCATTTGTTGTGTGCAATAATTTTGGTTGTCATTGTTGAATTTGTTGTGGAGACAAGTTGTGGAAAGTAACTTGTTACGTACGAATATGTTTTGGACGACTTAATTGTGACGTAGCCCCTTTCAGTTCACAAATATAAAAACTCACCAAGATGGCCGTGACCGTTAACCCCAGAAATACCAATGCATTTTCAGTAAGGTTTATAATAAAGGGGAGGTGGGGTACTCTATGACCATAAAAAATCAATTGTTGTCAACTTTTGTTAGCAGCATATTTCTAAATAGGTACTGATGAATAAGTAGCGTCCAGATACTGAAAATGTTTTTCAGCACAATCTTAGCAGTAGCAAAACACGTTCCTTCTGCGGTACTGCAGAAAGGCCAGGCAGGAATGTAGCTACTATATGTGATAGTTGGCAGCGGCAGTCACAAGACTGTACTGTAGCAAGAAGACCGGGCTCTGCATTGTCCTGTGGCACTATCTAGAGGGAAGATCGTCGTGTTCCACGTATGGCTCTGGCGCCTCATACTACTCGTACTTCTGCAGCAGCAATTTCAGCAGCGGTTGGCGCGGCAGTGACAACACGAACTGCCACAAATCGGTTACATCAAGGACAATTCGGAACCAGAATCTACATCTACATCTACATCTACATCTGCATGATTACTCTGCAATTGCAGTGCCTGGCAGAGGGTTCATCGAACCATTCTCATACTAATTCTCTACCATTCCAATCTCGAGTGGCGCGTGGGAAAAAGAAACACCTAAATCTTACCGTTCAGGCTATGATTTCCCTTATTTCATTATGATGATCATTTCTCCCTACGTATGTGGGTGTCAACAAAATATTTTCACATTCGGAAGAGAAAGTTGGTGATTGAAATTTCGCCAATACATCTCGCCGCTGCTACCCCAACTCGCGTATCATATCAGTGACACTCTCGCCCCTACTGCATGATAACACGAAACGAGCAGCCCTTCTTTGTACTTTTTCCGTGTCCTCCGTCAATCCTACCTGGTAAGGGTCCCACATCGCGCAGCAATACTCCAGCAGAGGACGGACAAGTGTAGTGTAGGCTGTCTCTTTAGCAGGTTTGTCGCATCTTCTAAGTGTTCTACCAACAAAGCTCAGTCTATGTTTCACATTCCCCACTATATTATCTATGTGGTCTTTCCAATTTAAATTACTCGTAATTTATCGGATTTCTTATAGTACCCATGTGAATGACATCGCACTTTTCTTTGTTTAGTGCCAATTGCCACCTTTCGCACCGTACAGAAATTCTCTCTAGATCATTTTGTAATTGGGATTGATCGTCTGATGATTTTACTAGACGGTAAATTACAGCGTCATTTGCAAACAGTCTAAGGGGGCTGCTCAGAGTATCACCTAGATCATTTATGTAAATCAGGAACAGTAGAGGGCTATGACACTACCTTGCTGAATGCCAGATATCACTTCTGTTCTACTCGATGATTTACCGTCTATCACTACGAACTGTGACCTCTCTGAGAGGAAATCACGAATCTAGTCACACAACTGAGACGATACTCCATATGCAATCAATTTGATTAGTAGTCACTTATGAGGAACGGTATCAAAAGGCTTCTGGAAATCTAGGAATCGATCTGAGATCCCTTGTCGACGGCACTCATTACTTCATGGGAATAAAGAGCTAGCTGCGTTGCACAAGAACGATATTTTCTGAATCCGTGTTGGTTATGTATCAATAAGTCATTTTCTTCAAGATGATTCACAATGTTCGAGTACAGCATACTCTCCAAAATACTAATGCAAATTGAAGTCATTGATATGGGTTTATAATTCAGTGGGTTACTCGTATTTCCTTTCCTGAATATTGGTGTAACTGTGGTGTCACTGCCAGACACCACACTTGCTAGGTGGTAGCCTTTAAATCGGCCGCGGTCCGTTAGTATAATTCGGACCCGCGTGTCGCCACTGTCAGTGATTGCAGACCGAGCGCCGCCACACGGCAGGTCTAGAGAGACTTCCTAGCACTCGCCCCAGTTGTACAACCGACTTTGCTAGCGATGGTTCACTGACAAAATACGCTCTCACTTGCCGAGACGATAGTTTAGCATAGCCTTCAGCTACGTCATTTGCTACGACCTAGCAAGGCGCCATTATCAGTTACTATTGATATTGATTCATGTACCGTCAAGACCGACGTTCTTCATTAACGGATTAAAGCTAAGTATTCCACCAGCTACGTCATTTTTTCTAAATTCTAATTTCCTTGTCCTGTTCCAGACCTCACGCCAGCCTGCGTGAGCTAAAGCGCGTGCCTTTCGGCCTCCTCTAGTAACACGGTGTTGGCTCTCCTGCCAACCAAAACAGTAACCTGTGCTACTTTCCAGTCCTTAGGAACAGACTTTCAAGTGAGCGGTTGTATATGATTTCTAAGAAAGGCGCTACTGTATCTGAATACTCTGAAAGGAACCTGATTGGTATACCATCTGGACCGGTAGACTTGCCTTTTTCAAGTGATTTGAGTTGTTCCACAACATTCCACTGACCCCAAACCACCCCCTTTTTCGACTTCTGTGCTGTCGAGTGAATGATAGTTGAAGAGCAGGGTAGAGGTCTCTTGCATTTTCTGATGAAAGCTGGTTCTGTATTGGTGCCAGTGATGGCTGTGTGTTGTTTAGAAGTAGGCCAGTTGAGGGCGTGCAACCAACCTGTCTGCGTGCAAGACCCACTGGATTCATATAATGGGGTACGATTTCGTATGACAGCAGGACCACTCTGGTGGTTATCCCACCCACCCAGACTGCAAATCTGATCTTCAATCTAGTGATTCGACCTATTGTGCTGCCATTCATAAGCAGTATTCTAGGGGATGTTTTCCAAGAGGATAACGCTAGCCCACATACCACTGCTGAAACCCAACATGCTCTACAGAGTGTCGACGCGTTGCCTTGGTCTGCTCGATCACCAGATCCAATCGACCACACATGGGACATCATCGGAGGGCAACTCCAGCGCCAGCCACAACCAACTGTAACAGGCATGCACTCCTATCCCACAAACTGACATCCGTCACCTGTAGAACGCAATGCCTGCACGTTTGCATGCTTGCATTCAACAAGCTCGCGATTACACTGGTTATTAATGTACCAGCTTTTCGCGTTTGTAATGGCTTATCCCGCACTTACATTAACCTGTGATCTTGCATTGATAATCACTTAAATATGGTACGTAGATAAAAGTATTCCCAAAATTTAATTACTCAACATTATTTAATTTTTTGGTATTGCGATTTTTTCCGTCAATGTGTGAATACGATATTTGTTGAAACTTCCTGGCAGATTAAAACTGTGTGCTGCACCGAGACTCGAATTCGGGACCTTTGCATTTCGCGGGCAAGTGCTCTACCATTTGGTTTGGAAGGTAGGATACGCGGTACTGATAGAAGTACAGCTGTGAGGACGGGGCGCGAGTCGTGCTTGGGTAGCTCAGTTGGTAGAGCACTTGCCCGCGAAAGACAAAGGTCCCGAGTTCGAGCCTCCGTCCGGCACGCAGTTCTAATCTGCCAGGAAGTTTCATATCAGCGCACACTCCGCTGCAGAGTGAAAATCTCATTCACGATATTTGTTGCTAAAAGTCACTAGTAAGACCAAAATTTTTGGGTTAAGTTTCTCTGAAAAAAATTAAAACTTTTACAGAATGTGGCATAAGAAATCATTAAAATCATTAAATAATTTTTAAAGAATTTTGAGTTATGAAGTACTTGTCTTGATTACAATACTTTCAAAAGGCGGGCAAAAGGTAGCCCCACCCGCGCTACCCTCCCGCCCTAGGTATTGCGAGGGTTGAGAAGGTTCGTCAATATAAAGGGGGACGCCGTGAAAGCTATGGTGCCTTCCCTGGAGTGCATATGGCGGATAGGACCATTCAGATGAAGGCAACTTAACAGTATAGTACTCCTACAGAACTTGTTTCTAAAAGGGAGCTAGCTTTTTTGTAGCAACCGCGATTTGATACAAATTAGTTCCAGCCACTGCAGATTTTTGTTTTGTTGATAGGATCGAGTCTTTAAATGGGACTGGACACATTCACAGAATCGAATTTTATCCAGTTTTATGAAGAACTCAACGCATAGCTTCCACGTTGCTCTGTAACGGCACTGGACCTCGTGCTAAGCGTAATGTTGATAAAAGTCTTCTACTGAGAGCTCGCGCGCTCTAGGAAGGTTCTCTCTAACACAAAGGATGATTATAATTAAAGTTCCGGTTTAAAAACGCAGTAAGACAGGAACCACTGCTCAGAACGAACTCAAATTTCAACGGAATATTATCGAAGAACGGCGCTGTATGTATCATAAAGTAAATGGGTTCGGCTACAAATGATATGTATCGCTGTAAGATGGCTGTAGTGTGAGCTGCACATTAAACCAGTCGTACTGTGTAATGTGCATGACCGCATTAGTTTGGCATTCAACAATCGTGACATTGTTACTTAGGTAAGCCCATGCACCAGGGCAAGCTAGTGTCACAGGGATAGGAAAAATCGGGTTTTACCCGTTCTGAAGCCAAAAATCGCATAAAAAGCAACAATAACATCGGATTTTAACTATCATGAGACTGCCGAAAGACATTTCAGTGTGATGTCCATCGTTTTCTGCTACAAGCTTAAACTGAAAAGCATCAAATTCGCAACAGATCAGAATGCGCTGCGGAACTCTTGCCTTCAGTTACGCTATGTTTATAATCGGAGCATTAAACACAAAATCTTTTACATAATTCCGCATCTAGAATCCACATGGATGAATATATATTACCGGATAGGCTGCGGGGGGATATTACGACTAATAATTATAGAATTGCCAGAATTCCGCTTCAGCAGCTGTTACGCTGGCTGTGCAGTGTGCGGAGGAACGCCATCTTGCACAAAAATGATCCTCCCCACGCATCCATTCTGCTGACG